>NW_027493055.1:0-463359 GCF_021521415.1 Bidens hawaiensis
AAATATGTTAATGTACTGTTGGTAAAACCTATGTGTAACGTCTAGACGGTAACTAAACTCGGAACAATGTAATATAATGTGAATTAATGTAGTGGTGTTTTCTTTATAAGCAATGCTGTTGATATCAGACGTGTCTGTTGCATCCCGTTTACGTTTCCGCTGCGGTTAACTACCATTCTTGGACCCGCGTGAAGACCACAAATACCCTCGTGAATTTCCTTTATTAAATAGTTTGCATCCTCAGTGTCCACGCACCTCAAGAGTGGACTGAGGAAGGATCTGCGGTACAAAACACCATCCTATACTTGATAGTTTAGGGCTTTGTGTATGACCTTTCGGGCCGCTGCCTTTCCTTCCGGGAGAATTCTTGAAGTTAGTAATGCTGTGATCAGTGTCATCCAGGATTCAACTCCTGTCTGTATGACCAAAACTTCATGTTGCGGCACAGAAGGACAATCTAAGACTTCGATGCGGATATCTTTTGCAAAGTGTTCGAAATTCATTGAAGCTAATTTTCTAAGAGCATCTGCTGTCTTGTTCTCACTTCTCTTTTTGTGTATAACTTTACAGGTTGAAAACTGAAGAATCAAGTTTTTTGCTTGTGATAAGTATAAAGCTATCACATCATTTCTTTCTTCAAATTTCCCGTTGATTTGTCCTGCTATCAACATCAAATCTACACGAGCTTCCAAGCGTGTAACCCCAAGTTTTTTTGGCTATCCGCAGACCTGCCAAGAAGGCTTCATAATTTACATCGTTGTTGGTAATTTTAAAGTCCAACTTTATGGCGTAAGTATATTCATGGCCTTCTAGATTTACCAATCTAAGGCATGCGCCCGAACCTTCTCCACTTGAAGCCCTATCCGTGAAAAATGACCAAACTTGATCGCGCTCAGGTGGTGTTGGGATTTGTTGTTCAACCAGTCACTCTTCTTATTTTCTCTGCGAGACTTCTGTGACGAAATCTGCTAGCAACTGATCTTTAATCGCGGGACGAGATCTGTATTCAACTGAATTTCCCCCCAGTTCGATGTCCCATTTTTCCAATCCCTTGGATAATTCAGGTTTGCTTGGCACATTCTTCAAGTTGTAGCCTGGCAGTACATTGATCGGATATCCCTGAAAATATATGCGGAGACGTCTTTCCGCGTAAACCGACGCTAATACCAATTTCTCAAGCATTGAATACCTGGTTTTTGGGTCTGTCAATGTTTTGCTGACATAGTAAATTGGAGTTTGAACATTTTTTCTGTCTGTCAACAGTACAGCCCCAATTGCAATATTAGACGCCGACAAATACAGTATCAACGGCTCTCCTGCGTGTGGTGAAGTTAAGGTAGGCAGATGCATTAAATGATTTTTAACTTCCACAAATGCTTTCTTTAAAGATTTTCTTAAAGTTGACACGAAGGGAAAAGACTTAGCCGCTTGTTTAGCCAAGAACCTGTTCAGGGCCACCAACCTGCCGTTTAGTGTTTGCTCCTCTTTGAGGGAAGAATGTGAAGGCATGCGGGCAATTGCCTGAACCTTATCTTGGTTGGCTTTGAAACCTGCATCCATGACTATCACACCTAAGAACTTTCCTTCTTCCAAGACAAAAGAGCACTTGCTAGGATTTAGCTTCATGTTAATCTTCCTTAAAGTGTCAAATGTTTCTTCTATGTCTCGTAACATCTAATCTTCTTCTATACTTTTAACCACTAAATCATCCATATTTACCTCCAGATTGCATCTAATCTGATCCTTAAAGGCTTCATCCATCAAACGATGGTATATGGCTACTGCATTTTTTAGTCCAAAGGGCATCATTCTGTAACAAAACATTCCCTGGTCAGTGCGGAATGCCATTTTGTCCTGATCACCTGCCCCCATGCGGATCTGGTGATAGCCCTTGTATGCGTCAAGGAAATATTTAAACTTGAAAGGAGCTACCGAATCAACCTTTAGATCAATCTCTAGGAGTGGATAACAACCCTTTTGGCAAGCTTTATTCAGATCTTTAAAATCAATGCACATTGCCATGTTCCACTACTTTTGGGAACTATGACCGGATTTGCAAGCCACGTTTGATACTTGATTTCACGAATGATTCTGGATCTCAACAGATCTTGGACTTGCTCATTCATAACTTTTGTTTGCTCAGGACCCATTTTTCGCTTTTTCTTCACGATTGGTATAAACGCTGGATTTACCCGCAGCTTGTGTTTCGCAATCTTCCGCAGGAAACCAGTCATGTATACGGGTTGCCAAGCGAAAACGTCTACATTTATTGTCAACAATTGTTTGAAGAATGTCCTCACTATCTCAGAAATGATAGGTCAAATCATGACCGTATGATCTGCAAATTTTCAGTTCAACACCCATTTCTCTGGTTCAGTCCTTTCCATCTATTTTGGCATCTTTCTTGGCTTCGAACTATCAATCGTGAAACAAGGCTTGTTCACGCGGATGATTGCAATACCCGTACGTGTTTGGATTCCTACTACGCCATGAGCTGTTTATGGATGTGCATTGAAGTCTCCAATTTCTTCTCTCCCAAGAATTATGTCATGTTTTGACTTGGCTGGCAGTACCAAGAATTCCACATCTTCAGTTCTGGAGTGAACTCCATCACTAAGTGTAACCGGGAAAGAAATCATCCCTCGCGGGTGCATAACTTCATAACCGAAACCAGAAACTGGTGCATGGATGGGTTTCAATCTTGCCTTGTCTTCCTCGCCTAATTGCTCAAAAAACTGTTCATACATTATGTCATATTTGCTCCCAGTATTGAAGAAAACATATTGTAATCGATAATGACCAATTAAAGCGGTGATTATCAGCGGGCTTTTGTTGCAAGGGCCCCTTTCACCCGCGGGAAGATTACAGGCTCATTTATCCACTCTTCCTCATCAAACTGTTGTCTTTTGCACCCGCTAATTCGCCCACCTTGAATCATGTGAACATTCAAACCTTTCACTTGCTTTTTATGCGAACCAAATTTAGCTTGCACGGGTGGTTTTCCTTGTCGTACATTCTTAACCAAATGTTCCAACTTCACAGATTTAACGGTTACCTTAATCTCATTTTTCAAGGTGATATAGTCATCTATTGCATGACCGATATCATCATAATACGCACAATGTTTTATGTGATTTAGGAATGTTCGTTTTGCCATCGGTTGAGGTTTCTTGAAGTGCACATTTTCTGTGGTTAAGATTTCAGCAGGGCTTTTTGTCAGCGGGGTCCAACTATTAGAATTCTGCGTTGAAGCACTTGCTTTGTTCTTGTTACCAATCAATGATCTTGCATCGAATTGCTTTGAATTGTCTGCAGCAGGTTGAAGCCTTGACCAAATTGTTCCCTTGGACTGTCTATTCGGCCGCAGATTCTGGAACTCCACCTTTGACGTCTGTTTTAGACTTTCAGGCCCTAAGGTTTTTTCATTTCTGGCGAACAATTTGGCCGCAGACATTATGTCATCTCATGCTTTAGGCATTCCATCCTTGCCATTCAAGGTTCGTATCAGGGCGTTACTCCACACATTCTTGGGGAAAGCTCCTCTCAACATGTCTTCACTAATTCTTCCAATATTGAGACTTTCGTCATTAAACCGAGAAATGAAGTCTTCAATTGACTCATTGTCCCGCCTAACGACGTCCAAAATTTTGAAAGGATCACGGGTGTGCTTCTTTTGTTGACTGAAGTGTTGAGAGAATTTAGCCACCAGGTCGTCCCAACTCTTGATTTACCCATCCGGCAATTTCTCAAACCATTCGCGTGCCGCTCCAGTCAACATTAATGCAAACATGTGGCACCAGTAAGGAAGAGTCCAACCACTGACTCCTCCTACTGTGACGAAATTCAACAAGTGATCGTTGGGATTTTTCATCCCATTGTATTTTCCTTATAACGTAGGGATTTTTGCATTAACTGTGAATGGAGCCGTTGCAATACGCGCTATAAACTTTGACTTCTCAGCAAAAGCTACGGTACGATACGGTTTTGTGAAGTCTTCTTTCGCATCACTGTGGTACTCCGTATGGCGAACTACCGCATGCGGGCGGCCAGTCCCCTCTCTAGCATGAAATCTACTATTGCCGCTAAAATAACTTAATTCACTTGGATGATACGTTGGATCATAACTTTCGTATTTGATTCTGTAGGGGTCGCGCATGACTGTACGAGGACGATCACGCCTCCTCCTTTCAAAATCATCTTCGGAGAATCTCTCCGTCTACAAATTATCCCGCATCTGGCTCCTTCGAACTGTCATAGGAGGAGATGAAGAACTTCTGGGAGTTTCATCGTAAGCCAAAGTACGGGCGTGGATTCACTCTTCACGAATCATGCTCTCGTATTCAGCTATGGCTTTTTCCTACAGAATACGTAACCAGTCTTCGGGAGACTGAATCTCTTTAGACCTGAGGTTACGACGGTGAGATCTCGCCGGTTTAGAATTATCTGATCCGTCTTCCAGACCTTAATCTGTGCGATCCCAGCAAGTTTTGATGGTGACGTACCCTAAGTCACCCGAGGTTGGACCTCTTCCATGTGCTTCGACACCAATCGTACGCCTGACAGTTGTCGGTGTTTTCGTCGCCCCTTGTAGAGATTGACTCATATCGTTTGGAACAACAAAAACTCTTACTATTCTAGCATAAGTACGGATGGCGCCAATGAAGAAACACGGATATAATCCCCTAAGGGCCTATATCCAATGAATCCACAGGGTACGGGTCAAATTACTACCAAAAAACGATACAAGTACAATATCCCAAGTTCAATGACGAAAACCTACAAAACCACCATCGTGAGCTCGTTACGGGAAGGACAAGAGGGGGGGGTCTTCCCGTAACCACCCTCTGGCATGAGAATAAGTACAGTTCTGATTCAGAGAAAGTACTATGTATTGAGTGTCGATAGTGGGGAGTGAATGAATACCTCATAGAGATGATGGAGGGTATTTATAGCGGAAGGTTGGGGGAATATGATTGGTCCAGCTGTCTCTTTCCAGAAGATGCCTTCGTAACAACCTGGACACGTGTCCGCGCCTGATTGGACGAACCCCTTTGGCTGTGTAAACGGTTATAACAACCTAGACACATGTCCTCATACGATAGGAAGAGCTACTTTGGCCATTTGTATGGTTATAACAACCTCGCCAGTTGTCCTTCTACCATTGGTTGTTACGTATCGTGCTACCCAAGTAAAGATCCTTGTAAATCTTCTAGAGGAGTTGGTTAATTACAGATGTCCTCTGACGTTACCTTCTGTTAATCTCTGCGGGTGGAAATGGTACCCTACGGATGAGTTTTTAGGTGTTAGGATCCTCCCACACATAGACTCTTAGAGTTTGTTTATCATTCTTCCTCTATTTTGAGTTATGCGGGTGATTTATATGTTCCGCGGGTGACTTCTGAGGGAGTCCTCTTTCATCTGCGGGTGGTCTTTGTGGTTCATGGGTCTTTTTGGTGCCCAACCTCTATAATAATAACGTTGAAATGGAAGTGTAGTCTAGGATGTTACTAGTCAATATGATCCCGTGTTGCGCTCTTTCTCACAAAATATAAATTGATTTTAGTGTTTTCATTTACTGCTTTTATTTTCATTTTGTTATTTTGAGAAAAATACAATAATATTTTAGGTGTGTTTTGATATAAACTTTAAAAAAATCAAAAATTTATTTGGTGTGTTTTAGCAAAAAGATTGTAAAATCTAAAAAGATTTTTATTTCCAATTTATTTTTTATCTTTCGACAAGCTATATACATTTTTCAAATTATTTTGCCGAGTTACCATAAAATGTTTCCACCTTTAGACATTTGAGTTAAAGGGGATGGAAGATGTCGATCTTGTGTATAAGATTGATGCTGATAAAGATTGGAGACATACAACATATGCCAAGGGGAGTTTGTTATTGCATTCTCTACATGGCATTACCTGTATAAAGACACACGTGAAATTCAACTTAAATCGACAATGTCTAAAGCTTAACAAACTCCAACAGTTCTCAAGGGGAGTCTGTTAGAACATGAAATATGACAAGTGCTTGGAGTTGAACCGGCTCATCCTTTAGTCTTCGTATTAGGTCTTGATGTGTATTTGTTATTAGGTCACATGCTTGATTGGAGATCCATACGTTAGATGAGAGTGCCATTCTTTAGTGTATACATACAAGAGAAGCTTTATTATCAACTACTGATCCAATGCCAGTTGTTATGTCTATGTGGTCGTCTTAACTTTGGTCAGAAGGTTGTACAAATTGAGTCTCTTGACATAGAAGTGTTGATCCTATGGTAAAATCATTAGCTGTTTTACCACTAGCAATCAACTTCATCTTTTGATTTATCTCTCTTTCAAAGGTAAGTAACATACCATGAAGAGTAGTCAGACTCGGATCTTGATAGTTTAGTAAAGTTCTTAGTATGATAGCATGTGTGTACCAATTTTCTAAAAGTTATCTCAAAAGTCGATTATGAAGAGAAGAGTTCATGAAGGTAACATCAACTACTGTCAATTCATTTATTGGAGTTGTGAATCGTTCGTATTGTTGAGTTAAACTCTCTTCTCCTAAGTGACAGAATGCTTCATATTGTTGCTTTAAAATCTCACGATTATTCTCCAAAACTTGTGGGGTACCACCAAAATTTGTTTCAGTGCATCCCACAAAGCCTTAGTAGACTGGTGATGAGTTAATCCACCATAAATTTCATTTGGATTTTCCATGGCTAAAATGACATGTGCATTGGCATCCAATTCAAAGTTCTACAAATCCTTATCAGAATAATCCTTAGGATACTTATTGATAGCTTTGTTTCCATGCAATGGATCAACGGTTTCAGGGGAATGTGGCCCATGAACTACAGAAGTCCAATAACCAGTGTTTTAGCTACATAGATGGTGAAGCATTCTTTGAGCTCATATTTTATATTGACATCAAACCAACATTGGTGATTTTGATCTTGTACGAACGAAATGAGTCAAAATTCAATTGGTCTCTCAATAATAAAAGAGTATGCAACAAATTTTGATCCTTTTTTAATCCATAGATAGAAATATCAACTTGAGCTTAGATCTATGATACTGAATTGATTATGAGATTAAATTCAGGAATCTAGCTCTGATACCAATTGATAGGATCGTATATCTAATATTCTAAGATACTTGAACACAAAGCACAATCAATGAAATAGTAAACAACTGTCTAATCCTTTGAATGGAATAGTATCACTTTAATTGAAATCATATTTGAATTACAACTTCAATTAGTCTATGAAATTAACAAGTTAATCAACAGAATTCATTTGATCTAAATAATAGGTTTCATGTGGAAGAACAACTATGTATTAACTATAAATGATTACAATCCATTGATCCCCCTCAACCTTATCTCATTATTCACACTGAATTTTCTAGTACGAAAGTACACGATTTTGGTTAGTATTATGACGTGAAAAGTGTTAATGAAGATTAGACTTGCATCTTCATTTTATACAAGTATAAAACTACTGATGAACTAAAGGTGATAGTGACAAATAACAAAAACTGTTACAAACTACTGTGAACTAAATACACACAACTTCCTATAGATAATCCTATGCTAACAATGGATCTTTGTTCTAAAAACTGATGTTAGAGTCATTAGTTGTTTGGCTTCAGCAGTTTTAATCTTCAATAGTTTGTAAATCAATTGTTGAGTCTTCAGTTCTTTGATGTCAGCAATTTGTATTGTCAGTAGTTTAGAGCAAAAAACTTCATAATGGAGAACAACTGATGTTTTTGGCCATCAGTTGTTTGGTTTTTGGCCATCAGTTCTTTGTTAGGTTCAGCAGGGTTCATTTATGCTTTCGAACCTTCTTGTTAATTTAGGTCTTGGTGGTGTTTTTTTCCTTCCCGTGTCTTTAAGTTTTACCTGAACGTTTACATAGAGGTCTTTTATTGGAACTTCATGAAATAGCCTCTTAACCTTTTTTCTTGGCCATGTGATCATCTTAATGATATTGTAACCTCTATCAGCTAAATAAAGTTGTTTATCTGCAAGACTCTTCTTAACAATTGGCCTTTTATCCTTATCATTATTATCATTTTCATCTGGTTCCTTCTCTTCATCTCTCTTTCTCTTTCTGCTTTTATCTTTCTCAGGTTGAGAAGAGCAAGGCTTCTGACTATCTTTTGAAAGTTTCATAGAGTTATTAGTCTTCTTGTTAATATTTTTGACTTCAATATTGAATAAATTATTTAAATGAGCTCTTGTCAACTTCTTAATGTTTGGTTCACTCCGGCCTTTATTTGCAAAAAGCTTCTTAGTCTGTTCAGCCATGTTGTCTGTAAAGATTGGCTCTTGAACTTCTTTCCTTTTCCCGGCTTCCTTCTTCAAATTCTTCGTTCTTTTTTCTTCTCTCTGTCTCCTTTAAGTTTTTTCTTTTGCGAATTTCTTAGTTTTACTTGAAGATTGACTAGCTCTTGTTGATTTGTTTTTTTTTTGTATAGAAGATTCAGCAGACTTTTCCTTTGTTCTCAAGATCACCATTTCAATTTCTTTCTCAACTTCTTTATTTAAAATTTTATTTACATGCTCTAGATCATAGTTGTTGCTAATTAAGAAGTCTCTCTTGCTATCTGATGGAGGCCCAACTGTTGATGAATGTGCCATATTATATTTGGAAGCCCATGATCGTGCTTCCAAAGGTGGCCCACGAAAATGGGAATAACTTGGCCCACAAAGCTTCGTTTCAAGGCCGTTGCTAGTCAAATCGAAGCTTGAGACGAGGAGCACGTTGTGGCAAATGGCCAACAGCGGTTTGCCCCTATCCGAAGCCCAAAAACGCCTTCTAAATAAATTTATGGGCCTTTATATGTTTTATCGTCAGTTTTTACGTTTTTCTTTTTGGTTTTGTGTTTGGCCCAAGGCCTTTTTTGGGCCCATTTCGTATTAGAAACTCTAGTTATATCTTACTTATGTAATCTGAAGAGGTTGACTTGAATTTTAATAATAAATATGTTCTCTTCGTTTTCCTTGACCATTGGGATGGGAATTGGAAGTTTTGGAAGTTCATCACGGGAATTCAGTGAATCAACGTGATTCGATCTTCGTTATCGTTGTACCGCTGCATCACTATCCCACTTCCTTAACTTAACCGCTCTTTTCTTATTCAGTTCTTCTTTCTTCCCGATAAAGTATTCAAGATCATCATCATTTAGATCCATCTCATCAAATATCATTCCATGAACCCAAAAGAATTTCAATTCTCTTATCTTCTCTCCTTTGATAATCCAACCTCTTCTAAATATCCTCCAGATGCTCCTCACTCATTGTGACTTGAGGGATTTTCTCCCTTTTAGTTTCCACTTCAAGTTCATCGTTAGATTCTTCATTTAAATAATCTTCTGATAAGCCATCAAGAGCACTTATTTTTAGATCAGATTTGTGCTCATCTCATTTTTCTTGAATAACATCTTTAACTAAGCCTTTACATTCAAAGTTTTTCAAGCAACTGATTTTTGTCTTTTGGTTTTAGGTTTTAGGTTATCTTGCTTGAAACTTTGGTGCTTCATCAGTTTTGGTTTTTCTAGCAACTGATTTTTGTCTTTTGGTTTTAGGATAAGCCATCAAAAGCTTCTGCAGCAGGAGATGGTTTTTTGTGAATTGGTTGTGTATTTATTGGTTCTTAAGCTAGTTCAACAATGGGAGTTTTAGGTGGAGGCTCAATGATTTGTTCTTAAATTTGGGTTCTCTTTTTCTTTCTAGCATAAAATGCCAACATCATTTGCCCAAACTCTTTTCTTATAAAACCATTCTTCATTATTACCACTTTTATGATTCGATTAGATCTTGAGGGATTCCTTATTCTCCTTCCATCATTGCATGTTCACATAACTGCTTAGCAAGATTAGCCTGTTCCAAAAGGATTCTTTGTTTCTCAATCTCTTTATCAAATATAAAATTGTATAATAGTTCTTGATCTTTCATCTTCTTAAGTCTTTCTCTCATCACAACCCTTGCTCTAATTTTATATTCATCTACATTCACTAAGTGATCTCCTGAAGTAGGCACAAAGATCCAATTACATCTTCATCTTCATTCATTGGGGATTTCACTTTATTCTTTCTTTTCAGTTAGGCTTCTTCATCTTCTATTTCTTCTTGAGGTGGATGAGGAATATATCAATATATTCAAAAAGTTCTCTCAACTCTTCATCCTCCTCTCCTATCTCCATATGCGCACTTTCAAAGGGATGTAGTACATATTCATATTCCTCATGGTAAGTACCATTCTTTCCATCATAATTTCATTTTACTGCAATATCATCATCATTAAAACCACCATCATCATTATTTCATCATCATTGCTTGTCTCATCATATAATTCATCAACTAATTTTATGGCAAATTTCTTAATCTCACTTTCTTCTTTCGTACTTGACTCACCATAACATTCTCCAATCAAATTTATAGCAGACTTACTGTCCCCCCTATTTTGGTGAATTTGAGGTATTCTCAACCTCAACACCATTCTTCTATTTTAATCTTTTCCTTTCTTCTAGGGCTTTTGTAAATCTTTGTTTTAACTTATTTTTTTCATCCTTCAACTTCCAATTACCCATCTGAAGTTCTAAATTATTTGTTACAAGTTCAGCATAGGCTACATCAGCACGACTGGAAGTGGTATTCTCCCCTGAGGTGGGGAGAAATATGTTCTTTCTTCATAAACAGGTTCATCCTCTCCAATAGGTTCGCGAACAGGTTCTTGATCATGGGATTGATGAGATAAATGAATTTCTTCTTGTTTCGCTTGGGGTTGAGGATCTTTCTCAGTAGAAAGATTGTTTACAATATATTGAGCTACCTCATCAAGGTTTTCTACAACAACATGTTCACCAAATCCACCATCACCACCTTGACTGCCATCATCTCCATCACTATCATCATCACTTTCATTTTCATCTTCAACCTTATCTACATTTTTTTAGCTCTGGAGATGCAGGGACCTCCATTATATAAAGATTAGGATCCATGAGCCATGGTAATCCATCTGGATTATAGTTTCTCTAGCGGAGCCAAGTTCTTGATTCTATTATAGACACTTGGATTTTGAAGATCGATAACCTCTCCTTGTCTTGCCAAATCTAGCAATTCATCATCAAGGATAATTTATAAAAATCTTAAATACATTAAAAAACTTGTCTCATTAAGCCTTGAGGGAATTTTATTTCATCCCTTGAAATATAAACCTGAAAAGGTTGAAAGGTTGGCTGTAAACAACAACAACTAGTGACTAATTACATCTCTCTACTCATCCATGTCCAAGTACCTCTCCTGAAGGACATACATTGAATGATTTAGTGTATTAGGAATCTGAATATAGGTTTGAAACATGCCCTTTTGAAAATGTCCATATGTTATAATTACATGATAGCCCATAGTCTCTTGAAAAATTCTCATTAATTTTGCATTAGGAAATAAACAAGTTTCTCTTGATGGTTGTCAGTTAGATGCAATCTTTTTCTAATCATGGTCTCTGTTATTTCAATCTCTCTTCCCTGAAATACCTTCTATCCCCCCCCCCCCCCCATTAATATCTTCAACATATTCAGACCGAATTCTAGAAATCATTCATTAAGATTCTGTAGGTTGGAGGACTTGTTGTGAGGGCCAATTTCAAATTTCACAGTTGAAGCCACCGAAACATATGAAATAACTCTTGATTCTCCTGAGTGACCTCCAACAGAGCACACATGTTGTGCTTGTTCTTAAATTTATATGCCATGGTAACCCTACAAAATAAAATTGGCATGCACACATGAATCAGTGTCTAGAATAGAGTGAATAACAATAATAATCAAAGATAAGATAAGGATTATGTCTTCCAGTATCATGTTTCCTCGGCAATTGAAAACCTACACAGATATAAACCGGTAAGAATAATTGGAAATCAAATATTAAAACAACTAATCAAGTCAGATGTAGTAGGTATGATCAATAAATAGAGATTAAGAATGTATTTGGTAATTTAGGGCATGAGCAGACGAACAGGTTAGTAAAGAGGGAAAAATATTTGAAAAATGTTCAAGTCCCCCTTTTATACCGTATGGTTTTGTTGGTATGCTAAGCAATTAAAATTTGTCATTTAGCACGAGTAAAACGCCAAAACTTAGTATATTACCCAAAATTACAAATAATAATCATGCTAGAGAAATCTTCCAAGCAAAGATTAAACATAGTATGTGTTGGGTTTAAACAAGATTATCAAAGTCATATATACCCATTTATATGAAAAACGCAGCGGATAATAAAGTTTTAAATCTTGTTAGTTTGATTAATATAAAACCGATTTTATATAGATAAACCCAACGCCCGGATCCATATACGATAATACATGCTATCAAAACAACCATAGGGTGTTATAGCATACTACCTTCAAGATGCTAAGAAGTATGAAGGAGGATGAGGATTGAACGGCCAGTCTTCAAAGTAGAAGCACCTCAATCTTGTATACCCACAAGCCACCAATAAGATACCCTTGATATGCTAGGATTTCACACTTGAAAACTTCTTGTTATTCTTCCTTGTTCGTGGCCGAATTCAAGAGATAAAGAGAGAGAATTTTAATTGCAAATGTGTGTGTGAGTGAGAAATATGATGTTCAAGAAATGCATCACTCAAGAACCAACCACTAGACATGCATGTTATTGATATCTATAATAATAATAACAATAAAGAGATGAGAGAGAGGGGGAAAGGGGGTGGCCCACTTTGGTCTCCCTCCTAAATTCAAACTTAAATATTAATATTATGTTACTTATGTTATTTATATTTTAAATAACATAACATGGTCCAAGTAACATCCATATGTTACAAGCCTTACATAAAGTTATTTAACCAACTTAAACAACAATATGAAATGTCTTCTCTCAAAATATAAACTATCCATATAATTTGTTTACAACACAAGTGCAAATATTTAGAAACCCATTTTCTAAATATCGTAAGTGTTGATATTTATTTATTAGATCATATCTTAAAATAAATATCGTGGGTTTTTGTCTAGCTTGTTATTGGGTATTACCCGACTTGGATCATAACGCACTAGCCACATCAACTCAAATATGTTCTTGGGCAGACCGATTCCAACAGTATGCTCGAAATCAAAATAACAAGCAAGCGTAGCTTGCTCAAAATGCAAAATAGATTATGCTCGAACGCCTTAGACAGTATACTCGAATGTAAGATTAATCATGCTTGAACTTAGAAAATTATGTTTGAAACCAAAAATGCATGCTCGATCATAGAAAATCTATTGCTCAGAGAGTAAATATTCACGCTACTAACATTTTAAGCACATAAATACATAGAGAATATGAGGAGAATTATTATCGACTCCAATAACATAAAAATGATGCTTTGGTGATAAAAACCTTATACATTTTGATGAAATGAGATCATATTTAAGTTTAAATGATAATGATGTTGGATCATTTCCATACAATGTTGGATCAATTTGTAAATAAATAATATTTACAATAATTTTGCTTCTTTAAAGTACTTTATTGAATAAACAATATCATTTCTCATTTTGAATTCACCAAAAGATTTTGCTATTCATCAAAATATTTAAACCTTTTTATATTTTAGTTTTGTTATTCTTAAAATTTAGAAAAGAACTTGAAAACATACTCACAGAAAAACTAAAATCATTTTGGCCTTTTCAAGTTTTGACTAAGTAAAAGAAAAATCTTTTTCTTTTTTTGTAGTTTTTGATTAAACTATACATAGATAAACACATTGATTGCACAAAAGAAAAATTAATGTTATGAAGAAGAACAAAACACAAATCCTCAATTAGACTTCATCAACAATGATCATGCCTAAGGCCCATAATAGGAATTGAATCTTGATTTATCAAGAGCTTTAGTAAATAAATTAGCAATATTCTCACTAGTATCAATCCTTTTCATTTCTATTAATCCCTTTTCTGGACAGTATATGATCAACTGTTGTCTAATTTTAATGTGTTTTGTCTTTGAGTGGTGCACAAGATTTTTTATAATGAAAAACGTTGCATTGTTATCAATAAAAATAAGATTGTGTAAGAATATAGACCATAGTACAGCATTTGATTTTGGATCCATAGGACCTATGCACAACAAGTACTTGCAGCAATATGAAGCTTCAGCAGTAGAAATTGTTATTGTAGTCCGCTTCTTGCACTTCCATAATTCTAGTGTGTTCCTAAGAAATTGACATCCGCCTGATGTAGACTTTCCGCACAAGTTTTACCCATCATAATCACTGTATGTGAAGGCAGTGAATCAAAAGAATTATTCTTTGAATACAAAATCCCAAAGTATGGAATTCCTTTCAAATATCTGAAGATTCTCTTCACAACCCGCATATGAGATGCTTTGGGATTGGCTTGAAATCTTACACATACACAAACTGCAAATATAAAGTCAGGTCTAGATGTTGTTAAATAAATCAAAGATCCAATCCTTACTTTGTATTCAAGCTGATCAACTGGCTTCCCCTTTTTATATGCAACCATCCTCGCATGAGTATCCATTGGGGTAGACACAGTTTTCACATCATCATACTTAAATTTAGACAAAATCTCCTAGACATATTTTTGTTGGTCGACAAAGATTCCATCTTTCTTTTGTTTTACTTGTAATCCAAGGAAGAATTTCATCCATTCACTGGGTTGTACCTTGACTTCATAACATACTCAAATTCTTTACACGTACTTTAATAAGTTACACCAAAAATTATATCATCAATGTACACTTTCAAAATTAGCAGATCATATATCTTTCTTTTATAGAATAAGGTCTTGTCAATGGCTCCTATGTAGAATCCATTAGCAAGTAAGTGATTTGATAACTCACCATACTAGGCCCTAGGAGCTTGGTGTAAGCCATAAAGTGCTTTGCTTATTTTATACACCCTCTTTGGATAATTAGGATCTTCAAAACCTGGTGGCTAAGTCACATGCACTTCCTTATCTATTGCCTCAAGTATTGCAACTAGTGCAAAGACTTCTTCAAAGTCAGTTCCTTCTTCATGAAAGAAACCTAATAGTCTTGCTTTATTCTCTATCTTGATTCCTCTTTCAGCTCTCTTATTTCTTAACACCCAGTTGGTGCCAATTGCATACTTTCCTCTTATCAATAAGTTCTCAAACTTTAATATCTCTAAATTGTGTAAGTTCTTCTTGCATAGTTTCTACCTAGTTGTAGTCTTTACGAGCTTGTTCAATGTTCTTTCATTCAACTAGGGATAGAAAACAAGAAAACATGCATATATATATATATATATATATATATATATATATATATATATATATATATATATGAATTTTCATATATGCTTCTGGTGACTGCTTCATTTAATTCACCATTGATGTTTTCAACAGAATAATCTTTGTGAATTCTTGTTTCAATAATAGATCCTGTTGGAATGGTTTCATCAAGATTGGGTTCATTTAACTCTAGTAGTTCATGGCCAGAATTTGATGCGCCACTGTTGACAGTATGATCTACCACATTTAATTCAACATTGATGTTTTCAACAGAATAATCTTTGTGAATTCTTGTTTCAATAATAGATCCTATTGGAATGGTTTCATCAAGATTTGGTTCATTTAATTCTAGTAGTTCATGCCAGAATTTGATGCGCCACTGTTGACAGTATGATCTACAACCACATCAGGATCCTCATCTAAACTTGTAAAGGTTAACTCAATCACAACAACATTAGGATTTTTCTCAGGATTTGTAACATGAACATCTTCATCATGATCACTTTGTTTCTGCTTCACAAATTCACACTCTAAATCTATAACTTTTGACCAAATCTTGACAACATCTAGTTTAATCTCTTGTGTAGCTTCATGAAATGAGGTTTGGTAGGAATTTGGCTCAATGTCTTCGGGATAAATTTTTAATGATTTAATGAGCTTCTCAAGATTAAATAACTAGCTTGGGTCGTCAACATTTTTAAACTAATTTTCATTATATACTATGTCATGTGACTCTATCAACCAAGGATGATCTTTTACACAAACTATGTAAGCCTTTGAGTGTGAAGAATATCCCACAAAGAAGAATTCCAATGATTTTGTTTGAAACTTGTTCAAATAGTCCATAGTGTTCAAGAGAGAACATTTTGAACCAAAATGCTTTAAAAACTTGATATAAGGCTTCCTTTTGAACAAAATCTCATAGGGAGTTTTGTTATGATGCTTGTTGAGAAGTACCCTATTTTTTACATAATAAGCTATAACAATGGCTTTAGTCCAGAAAGAAACTGGAAGATTAGAATCTGCAATCATGGTCCTTGCTGCTTCAATGAGAGCTCTATTTCTCCTTTCTGCAACTCCATTTTGTTCGGGTGTTCCAGGGGGGGCATTGAATTGTTGAAATATCCTTGTCTCATTACAAAAGGCATACATTAACCATTCTTGAACTTTATCTCATTATCACTTCTAATAATCTTCACTCTGTTGTCTAGTTGGTTTTCAATCTTTAATACACAACTCTTCATTAACTCTGAAATTTCATCTTTATGGCTGGAAAGTACACCCATGTAAATCTTGAGTAATCATCGATGATCACAGGACAATAAAGCTTCTTTCATATGCTAGGAACACTCACAAGACTAAAAAGTTCCATATGAATCATTTGAAGCACTTAATAAATTGTATTAACAAGCTTAGTCTTGTGTTATGATTTGTGTCGCTTCACTTTAACACATGATGAACATTTTTCGTCAATGAAGTACTTTTTTATAGGCAAATGTTGGTGCATGATGTCAGTAGTTCAGTATCTAGTGTCTGTAATCGTGTTAGTTTGAATTGTATTAAGGTTTTAGTTAACTTGTCTCACAAGTTCGCCTGATATAAGCGAACTTGTGGACAAGCGAAGTTATCAACAACTTCGCCTAGTCTGTTAGGCGAAGTTGTCGATAACCATATAAGCTAGGATACGGCTTGTATTGTTAGGTTAAGAGTTGAGGACGTGTAATTGTGATCGGTGAATCACTTGTTAAGGTTACAATACAACGTGTCTTTTGAGTATTGTAACGTGTGCTTGTGCTTGGTATTAACGTGTATCGTCTCCTACGCTCGTATCGTCTTACGTAGGGATTCCGCACCTACGTACTACGAGATATTTCAGTGTAGATCCGGCTGGGAACCTACAATTGGTATCAGAGCATTTGCTCGTGATTGTGTGGTTCGAGATTATCACACGGGTGTAGAAATCGTTCCGTTCGACTATTCGCCTCCCTCCATCAAAAACAACCCATTACACCTTCGGATACCTCGCAATACGTCAAAATAAAACCTGCAAAAACGTTGTGTTCATCAGGCGAAGTTTCCGCCACTGTTTGTAGGGTTTAGGCGAAGATATAAGATTAAGCGAAGTTATCATTAACTTCGCCTACCTCACAAGTTCGCTTATCTTAAGCGAAGTTAACATCAGGCGAAGTTGAGAAGAAAGCGAAGTTAAGAATTTCAGCGAAGTTGAGTATTCAAGCGAAGTTACTCTTAAGCGAAGTTAAGAATAACTTCGCCTACTGATGACTTCTATAAATATTACGGAACTGGTAAAAATGGAGGTGGAAGCAGGTTCAGCTACTAAGGCTCCGAAAATGCTTAAGGGTACCGATTTCGTTGCTTGGAAAGATCGGTTTGAACAATATGTTAAATATCAAGATGCTAAGATGTGGGTGTGCATTCAAGATGGATACATTCCACCAACGACTATGTTTGAGGGTCGTGAACAAATTAAGAAGTACAATAAGATGGAAGAGGAAGAAAAGAAGATGTATGAGGCAGAAAGCAAAGCTCATGCTGCGATAACAATGGCTCTTCCACAAGAGATTCTCCACACCTTCAGGAAATACAAAACCGCCAGAGAGCTATGGGAAGCGCTTGAAAATCGATATGAAGGTAATGTGGGGATACGTGTGTAACGATTCCGACGAAACCCGGTATACCCTAACCGTTAGATAATAGTTACGTCGTATTTAATGTCGGGTACATGAATTACCCTAGTAATTATACAAGAATACAGGGTTCACTGTATGGATTGTACGTGAATATATAATTCATCGTATTGATTATGCGATCAATCGATCGATAGTTATTGAAACCCGAACGAATCGAGGGTTCAATTATAGACGATATCTATAATTTTTAGTGATGTTACGAAGCATTAATGCTTCGGGATAAGTAAAGTACGGCACAGAAAAAGAATTTCGATTTAATGGTACGTCGGTACATTAAACGAAACTTTTAATACCAAACCGAGCAAGAGATGATCGATCAAGCCGAAAAAGATGCGGATAATTAATGATATGATGTTTTAAGTTAATAAATGCCATGGTTTAAGTTTTTTTAAAGTTCTTAAATCGGTTTTATATAAATTTCATTTTTAAGCCGAAAAACGACCGTTTTAGCCTCGTTTTAAGCCGAGTTAAACATTTAACCGAAAAACGAACTGAACCAGATTATCCAAAACATTATCCGGATTACGAGAATCCAAATATGTGGCTAATATTGGAGAGGTGGGTCCCACCCCACCCCCCACACTACTCCGATCGGAATGAGGGGGTTAACCCCATTCAATTATTTCTTTTTTCACAAACACAAATCCAACAATCCTTCAAACCTATCAACCTTTGAACTAAAACCCGAGATTCTAGCAAGAAAAACCGAGGTAAAATCGTGTTATTTACGTGTTCATATTCGTTTCTTGAGTTGGTTTGCAAGAAAATGAGGTTTCAATGATGAAAACCGATTCTTGCATGATCAAGTGATGTATACGGGTTATACAAAGGATCTTGGTCCAAGAAAGGAGTTAAACGAATCAAAAACGAATTTTTACGGTTAAATCTTTGTTTTCGGAATCATAACCGAAACCATGAAAGAAATGGCTTGATCGTGAGTGTAACTTGCTTGGTATTGTGGTATGTTGTTTGTAGGTTATGTATTTAGGGGTAAATAAGGCGGAAAGACGAGTTTGTAGCTTGTAGTGGCGGAAAACGAAAGGTATATTCGGTTATGTTCGGTTTTGGGAAATTTGGACAGATTTTTGATGCTTTAGAGTTAGGTCATGAAATTTTACAGAGGTGTTAAACACATGAAAATATGAGTTCTGTGAATTTTTGGTAATTGTTGGATGAAGGATGAATATTTGGTGAATTTAATGCTCGGTTTTGGCCAAAAATGGTGAAAAATAGTTACATATTATGAAAAATTCTGGAAAATTGCAGATAAGCTTTTTATATCATTTAAAAGTCACACACAAATTTTGAGGTCAGTTGGAGAAGTCTAAGTAGGCTTTTCGGTTAAACGAGTTCTAGGGATTCTAGCTCGGTTTTAGTAAAAAGGGCATGTAAAAGAAGATTTTGGTTCTGGAAAAATTACAGGGGACTATGTGGATGTCAGGGGACATCCAGGAAAAATTTGGGATTTTTCTAAGATCGGTTGGTATTTACGACATATTTAGTGTTTAAATGGTGTTTAAAAATAGATAAATAAATTTTAAATATAGAAATTAATTCTGGAAATATTTTTATCAAATTCCCCATTGTCAAGAAGTGATTTGTGCTAATTTTAAGATCCGAGATTAAACGGATAATTATTTGTGCAAAAGCAAACTTTTAAAGCTTAAAACGAGTGAACCGGTAAAGTTCGCTTAAGGGAGCTGACTGGTGTATAAAAACCCTAAAAAATGACTATTTTCATATAAAATGAGTTAAACAAGTAAAAATGAATCATCCGAAAATAATTCGGATGATTTGAGTAATATTTGTCCGATTTAACAGTTTCCGGTACGCTAAAGAAGGAAACGGGTCCCGCGGCCAATCGGGACGTCTAAACCGAGCTATAATTTCACATCTTTAATTAAATTATCAGTCAACCACTATTTTCGGGTCGTGTGTGACCAAACTCATTTTTGAAACATAAAAAACGGATAACCTTGCTAGACACGCAAAACGAGAAAAACGACTAATAGTAGTTGTGACCATGGAACTCTAAACGACATCACAATCTGAGTCCGGAGAAGTGTTTCTGGGTTAACCTTGCCCCCAGAACGGGTACAGTGCTGGGTTAACAGTGTCCCCAGATGTACCGGTTAACTTGGTTAAAGTTATATTAATAATGAGTGTATAGTAACGATCGTAGGATCATATTACAGATTGGACGTGTTAACTGATAATGATTGTTGTTACCTGCTTGCATGTGCTAAGGTGAGTTTCACGAGCCCCTTTTTCTGAATTGTTCTCAAATACTTTCCCGGGGCGAAAGCATGTTACTAATAAAATGTTTAAATACATACTGAACGCATGGATTTGCGTGTATTTATAAATATTTGATTGTACGGGAATCGTACGGAATGGGTACAGGACCGGGTTAACATTGTCCCCGGAGTGAGTACAGTACTGGGTTAACAGTGTCCCCAGGGGTCCCTAGAAGTGTTTCCGGGTTAACATTGTCCCCGGAGTGAGTATAGGACTGGGTTAACAGTGTCCCCAGATGTCTTTGGAAGTGTTTCCGGGTTAACATTGTCCCCGGAGTGAGTACAGTACTGGGTTAACAGTGTCCCCAGGGGTCCCTAGAAGTGTTTCCGGGTTAACATTGTCCCCGGAGTGAGTACAGTACTGCGTTAACAGTGTCCCCAGATAATATTATATTATGATATGGATTTATCATGGTTTACTAAAATTGTGAAACTCACCAGCTATTCGTAGTTGACCCGTTTTCTCACATGCTTTTCAGGTACAATTAAGATGAAGTGACTGCTTACGTGCTAAGTGCTTGATGTGTGTAAGATTTGCGTACAGGATGTTAGGATACATTATAACAAATAGAATAGTGTACCGTATTGTATGATGCGTGTATCACCTAGACGGTAATGAAATACAAGATGATGTAATTTGAAGTATATTAATGCATTCAGTTTTCTTTATAAACAATGTGGTTGATATCAGAGGTGTCTGTCGCATCTCGTTTACGTTTCCGCTGCGGTTGCGGGGTGTTACAGAACTTGGTATCAGAGCCATTGGTTATAAAGGAATTAGGATTTCTTTAAAAGATACCTAAAATATAACTAGTAGCTCAAGTATTATAGGATCTGAATATCAACTAATAATTTATAGTGACGAGGTCTGGATGAACTTGGATGGACAAGTGAGTTGTTATGGTCCGGAACATAATAACAGACTTGTCCGCACGAGGGAATTCAGGGGAAGTCACGGGGTACATTAATAGGTAAAAATGGCAACTATGTGTAAAGTATATAATATTATTTATGTGTGCTAATGTGTATATATATATACGTGCATATCTTGTGGGTACATGTATTGAGAAATGGGACCCGGATAAGGAACCGGGGGATGAAATAATAAAAGTACCGAGGATGCTGAAATTTCTAAGAGCATCGGTTGATGATGAGTCTGACTTATCGGGTCATAATTATGATAGTACCAAGTTAGATCTCCCGTTTGACATTAACCAGAAATATCTAGTAACCGTCACTCCCAACCAAAATTGATGAATCCCTTACCCTACCAACACCGGTACCGTATATCCTAATAACCCCAGATGTTCACCCGAACCGTCGACCCTCACGTACGGACGGATCCGTACCTGAACCCATTCTTATTCCATTAAGGTAAATAAATAAATAAAATAATAATAATAATAAATTTGATAATAAATCAGCAGATAAAAAAAATATATAGAAATATATATATGTATTTCTCACTCTCAAACATTTGAGTCATACCACCTCAAGATCGAGAATTACCGATTTCAACGAACCTAGGACGCCTGAGGACATTGATTGAGCAAGTGAAAGAGTTTCCCATAATAGTAATTAATAATATTTGAAGACAACCCATGTTGCGCGATTACCTTGAACCTTGCAACTCCCTATGTTCTCCTTATATCCGTTGGATGCCTACGCCCATGTATGCTCGCATAGAATGATTACCCATACACAAAGAGGTGTTGGAGTCATTATTGCATAGTTGGTTGTTCGTTCGTAGATGGTATACCGTGTATGCCGGATATACAAATAGACACGGATATTATAACTCCGTGGTACGTAATCGTTTGGTGCTCACGGTGAGCATGTATCAGCTATGCTGACATGCAGAAGGATTTTGAAATCAAGTATATTAAACGTTGATCTTTGTGGAGAAAGATCTATATGTCGGTTGGTGACAAGGGTTATGAAACATATTTAAACGTTAACCGACATCAGGTTAAGTCCATGTGATATCATATTTGTGGGACATATATATACTAGATACTGGTATGTGTAATATGTATGATAATATTTGGTGTGTATGTGTACATGTTGTTATGATTGAGCTGGTAACGAGTTAAACGGTGAGATTAATATTGATTACTGCGTACGGGATGAGTACGGCAGAATGACATAAAAAGAGTAACTCAAACGATGGAGATTGATAGGATTCAGTTGATTGCTCAAAGATAGCAGATGACGATACCGAATGTCGTATCACAGATCACTGCTAGTGTTGATGCAAATGTGATCGCAGACTTATAGATCGAGCAATCACATGATTATGAATATTTCAATTCTTAGTGTTATTACTAAGAGTGATAATGTCCCACCGAATGCTATTGAGACTACCAGTATTAGTTATAAACTAAACGTAGATAGTAGTCGTAATGAATTAGATCCAGTATGAAGGATATGTTTGTTGACTGTGTTAAGGAAATTATTAATAGTACTGATGGTAAAGGGAGGAATAGATTAACGAGTGGATAGAAAAGATCAAAATGGTTACGGATATTGGTAAGAGTCTAGAACATTGTGTAGTGAAATATGCTACAGATATGTTGGTAGATTATGTTGTATCGTCATGGAACACGATGGTACAAAATTATAGTTAGAAAATATTTGCTCCGATGATATGGTCAGGATTTAAAAATTCTTGTGCCAGAGCACTTTTATTCTAGTAATTAAGTTTAGAGATTGGAAACTGGGCTATGGAAGATAGAAATGTTGTGCGCTGATCACTTAGAACACGCTAATCGTTTGAAGGAATCGTCATGTCTGGTAACATGGCTAATTACTCCTGAAACTAAGCGAAGTGAGCGCAATATTGGGGACTAACCCCATCGATAAGGAGTATAGTCAATCCTGTAAAATATAAAACCTTTGGAAGGGTTGTGTCACAAGCCAGCATCGATATATTTAACTCTATAGGAAGCGGACTGGAAGGACGTTAGGTGAGACATCGGGTGTTAAAGAAGAGAAATGATAATGATATCGTGCAAGATAGGCTTTTGAATAAGTAGGTATGGCCTACAACCCAGAATTATACTGAGACTAGTTCTGGTGTGAAAACATGAACCGCATGAAGGGTCCTTCCCTAAATGTGGAAAAATATGGTCATCGACAGGAAGAAGAATGTCGAGTGATAGTAGGCCACAGGTGTGGTAAAGATGGACGTAATGCCCCAATTGTAGAACCAATTGAAGCCATGTGAACCGGCAACCCCAACCCATTCGTGTACAACTACTCCGAACCAAACAGCTTCAATAACAATCCATCCAAATAAATCAAATTATGCCAAACAGTTGTACTTGCTATGAATGTGGCAGTACAGAACGTTTCAAGAGAAATTGCCCAAAGTTGAACCAAGGTGTTGTTGGAAGATGAACCTCATGACAAGCATCAACCGCTGATCAAGCAAGGAGCCATGCTTTTGTGAGTAATTCGAATAAAGCACGTCATGATCCAAAGGTGGTATTAAGTACGTTGTAGTTTTAAATCAATGGGCTTCAGCGATATTTTTACGGTCGTCGATAGAAGTTAGTTCCTGTTAACCTCCTACCCTTCGAAAGATACCGATTAGTGAAACTATAGAACCCTATACTGTAGAATCGCTAACGGTAAATCCCTAATGGTTAACTAAATCGTTCGGAATTGTCCTATTATTCTGAACGATTAACCTTTCCTTATTGACCTACGACCAGTAAAGTAAAGAAGTTTTGACGTAATAGTTAGCATGGATTGGTTAACTCAACATGAAGCTGAAATCACATATGAAAAGAAGATGATTAGAAGATCTCCTTCGGACGATGAAGCGATTTGATACAGAGAAAATTGTACGGTATTATGTTACCACCCTAATCTCATCTTGAGATGTTATAATATTTACGAAAAGAAGACGTGGTGTATGTAACAAACGCGATTGCTAAAGTATTTAAAAGAAAACATATGGAAGATGTCCCGGTGATACGTAATATCCACAAGTTTTCCAGAAGAACTTCCTGGATTACCGCCAACCCAACAGGTCGAATTCAGAATCGATTTAGTGCCTCAAGCTGGCCCTGTTGCTAAAGCATCTTACCGACTTGCACCAACTGAAATGCAAGAATAATTGGATAAGGTTTTATACGACCTAGTTAGCCGCCATGGGGTGCACTAGTGTTAATTGGGAAATGAAGGACGGAAGTGTTAGGATATGTATTGATTAGGGAGAATTGAATAAAGTGACGATCAGGAATAGGTATTCACTTCTTCGAAGTAAATGATCTATTTAACAAATTGCAAAGGGCGATTTATTTTTAGGAAATTGATCTTAGATATAGTTATCACCAAATGAAAAATCCAAGAGGAGGACGTTGCAACAACAGCGTTCGGACTCGTTACGGCCATTATGAATTCTTAGTTATGCCTCTCGGGCTAACAAATGCGCCGGCAGTGGTCATGGACCTCATGAACCGAGTCTATAAACTTTATTTTGACAAATTTGTCATAACATTCATTGATGATATTTTGATATATTTGCAACGTAAGGAAGAGCACGAACGACGTTTAAGGAAAATGGTGGAAGTGTTAAAGCAAGAGGAGTTATCCGTGAAGTTTTCGAAATGTGACTTTGAATACAGAAAGCATAACCCCTTGGTCATGTTGTAAAGCAACAAGGATTTCACAAAGATTCAAATAAGATAGAAACCAGTAAAATTGGCAGTCACCCAAGGCACCAAAGGGAATGCGCCAATCTTTAGGACTAGCCGGAGGCTATCAGCGGTTTATTGAAGAATTTTTTTTTAGCATTACCCAACTCATAATCCTTTGTACGACGCAAATGTACAAATTTTATAGAGGATGAGAGACCGCTGTCTCATATTCAACGAAGATGGGTCGAGTTGTTAAGCGATTATGACTGTGACATCCGTTATCATCCCGGCAAGGCTAACGTCGTAGCCGATGCCTTGAGTAGGAAAGATCGGGTTAAGCCATTGCGAGTGAAAGCGCTAGGGATGATAGTCCAGTCGAACCTTTCGGACCTGATTCGAGTCGCTCAACGTGAGGCGTTGGAAGAGGAACAATTGGAAAAGGAGGGACTTTACAGCAACGAGAAGAATTTCGAACAAGCGCGTGGACGAAATTCTCTATTTCAAAGATCGGGTTTGGATCCTGACCCTCCATGACCTTCGTGAATTAATCATGGACGAAGCGCATAGATCGAAATATTCCATACATCCGGGATCGGATTAGACTATTAACGATACGAATATCTGAAAGGATTTTGTTAATGGCCGAGTTTGGAGAAGGATATGGTTACGTATGTTGGTGAATATTTAAGTTGTGCAAGAGATAAGGCTACATACCGAAAACCCTTGGGAACGCCACAACGACAGAAAATTCGCCAATGATAGTGGGAATAAATTACATTGGATTTCGGGACGCAAATTCCCAAGATATATCAAAGGCATGAGGACAATTGGGTAATCGCGGATCGATTAACCAATCCTCGCATTTCATTCCAATCTATGACGATTACCACAATGAATTCTCGCCCAAACTCCTGATGGTGAAATGGTATCTCGTCGTGGAGTACCATTTTCAATTATCTCAGATCGAAATGGGCATCCTACTTCCATTATTGGAAGACGGGGAAGGAAGCATCGAGAGCTTGAAGCTTTCTATGGGTAAAGTGATTATCACCAATTTGTTAAATCGAAAATGGGCGTCACTCAAGCCATAATATTGGGATTGATTTGAGAATCAACCAATCGGATTTATAATATTTAAGATAAGCTGAAAGCAGCGCGAGATTGGCAAAGGATTTATGCCAACATTCTAAGGAAACCATTGTCGCTGGAAAGAGGTGACAAGGTATTTTTAAGGCATCACCTTAGAGAGGTGATATGAGGTTTGGCAAAACCGAAAATAACTCCTTAATATACAGGACCTCATGAGACTATCTCCATGATTGGTCATGTAGTTTATCGATTAAAGTACTCCAGGGGCTAAGTACTATACATGATGTTTTGCCATGTATACGGATTGAAAAGTACCTAAGCGATGAGGCAACGAAAGTACTAGTAATGGAGGTACGCGTAGAAGTCATACTTGATATCATAAATAATTCCGTAGAGATAGTAGACGGGAAAACTAAACAGTTTGGACACACCAAGCTTTATTGATTAAGATTAAGTGGAATTCACAGCGAGGACCAGATTATACCTGGTAACGCGAGGGTGTGTTCTGAAGGAAAAACCCCCACCTTTCCCTCAGAAAGGGATAGTGAGCGTGTAAAATTTCGAGGACGAAATTTCTTAACGGGGGGAGAATGTAACGATTCCGACGAAACCCGGTATACCCTAACCGGTAGATAATAGTTACGTCGTATTTAATGTCGGGTACATGAATTACCATAGTAATTATACGAGAATACAGGGTTCACTGTATGGATTGTACTTGAATATATAATTCTTCGTATTGATTATGCGATCAATCGATCGATAGTTATTGAAACCCGAACGAATCGAGGGTTCAATTATAGACGATATCTATAATATTTAGTGATGTTACGAAGCATTAATGCTTCGGGATAAGTAAAGTACGGCACAGAAAAAGAATTTCGATTTAATGGTACGTCAGTACATTAAACGAAACCTTTAATACCAAACCGAGCAAGAGATGATCGATCAAGCCGAAAAAGATGCGCGATAATTAATGATATGATGTTTTAAGTTAATAAATGTCATGGTTTAAGTTTTTTTAAAGTTCTTAAATCGGTTTTATATAAATTTCATTTTTAAGCCGAAAAACGACCGTTTTAGCCTCGTTTTAAGCCGAATTAAACATTTAACCGAAAAACGAACTGAACCAGATTATCCAAAACATTATCCGAATTACGAGAATCCAAATATGTGGCTAATATTGGAGAGGTGGGTCCCACCCCACCCCCCACACTACTCCGATCGGAATGAGGGGGTTAACCCCATTCCATTATTTCTTTTTTCACAAACACAAATCTAACAATCCTTCAAACCTCTCAACCTTTGAACTAAAACCCGAGATTCTAGCAAGAAAAACCGAGGTAAAATCGTGTTATTTACGTGTTCATATTCGTTTCTTGAGTTGGTTTGCAAGAAAATGAGGTTTCAATGATGAAAACCGATTCTTGCATGATCAAGTGATGTATACGGGTTATACAAAGGATCTTGGTCCAAGAATGGAGTTAAACGAATCAAAAACGAATTTTTACGGTTAAATCTTTGTTTTCGGAATCATAACCGAAACCATGAAAGAAATTGCTTGATCGTGAGTGTAACTTGCTTGGTATTGTGGTATGTTGTTTGTAGGTTCTGTATTTAGGGGTAAATAAGGCGGAAAGACGAGTTTGTAGCTTGTAGTGGCGGAAAACGAAAGGTATATTCGGTTTTGTTCGGTTTTGGGAAATTTGGACAGATTGTTGATGCTTTAGAGTTAGGTCATGAAATTTTACAGAGGTGTTAAACACATGAAAATATGAGTTCTGTGAATTTTTGGTAATTTTTGGATGAAGGATGAATATTTGGGGAATTTAATGCTCGGTTTTGGCCAAAAATGGTGAAAAATAGTTAAATATTATGAAAAATTCTGGACAATTGCAGATAAGCTTTTTATATCATGTATAAGTCACACACAAAATTTGAGGTCAGTTGGAGAAGTCTAAGTAGGCTTTTCGGTTAAACGATTTCTAGGGATTCTAGCTCGGTTTTAGTAAAAAGGGCATGTAAAAGAAGATTTTGGTTCTGGAAAAATTACAGGGGACTATGTGGATGTCAGGGGACATCCAGGAAAAATTTGGGATTTTTCTAAGATCGTTTGGTATTTACGACATATTTAGTGTTTAAATGGTGTTTAAAAATAGATAAATAAATTTTAATATAGAAATTAATTCTAGAAATATTTTTATCAAATTCCCCACTGTCAAGAAGTGATTTGTGCTAAATTTTAAGATCCGAGATTAAACGGATAATTATTTGTGCAAAAGCAAACTTTTAAAGTTTAAACGAGTGAACCGGTAAAGTTCGCTTAAGCGAGCTGACTGGTGTATAAAAACCCTAAAAAGGACTATTTTCATATAAATGAGTTAAAAAAGTAAAAATGAATCATCCGAAAATAATTCGGATGATTTGAGTAATTTTTGTCCGATTTAACAGTTTCCGGTACGCTAAAGACGGAAACGGGTCCCGCGGCCAATCGGGAGATCTAAACCGAGCTATAATTTCACATGTTTAATTAAATTATCAGTCAACCACTATTTTCGGGTCGTGTGTGACCAAACTCATTTTTGAAACATAAAAAACGGATAACCTTGCTAGGCACGCAAAACGAGAAAAACGACTAATAGTAGTTGTGACCATGGAACTCTAAACGACATCACAATCTGAGTCCGGAGAAGTGTTTCTGGGTTAACCTTGCCCCCAGAACGGGTACAGTGCTGGGTTAACAGTGTCCCCAGATGTACCGGTTAACTTGGTTAAAGTTATATTAATAATGAGTGTATAGTAACGATCGTAGGATCATATTACTGATTGGACGTGTTAACTGATAATGATTGTTGTTACCTGCTTGCATGTGCTAAGGTGAGTTTCACGAGCCCCTTTTTCTGAATTGTTCTCAAATACTTTCTCGAGGCGAAAGCATGTTACTAATAAAATGTTTAAATACATACTGAACGCATGGATTTGCGTGTATTTATAAATATTTGATTGTACGGGAATCGTACGGAATGGGTACAGGACCGGGTTAACATTGTCCCCGGAGTGAGTACAGTACTGGGTTAACAGTGTCCCCATGGGTCCCTAGAAGTGTTTCCGGGTTAACATTGTCCCCGGAGTGAGTACAGGACTGGGTTAACAGTGTCCCCAGATGTCTTTGGAAGTGTTTCCGGGTTAACATTGTCCCCGGAGTGAGTACAGTACTGGGTTAACAGTGTCCCCAGAGGTCCCTAGAAGTGTTTCCGGGTTAACATTGTCCCCGAAGTGAGTACAGTACTGGGTTAACAGTGTCCCCAGATAATATTATATTATGATATGGATTTATAATGGTTTACTAAAATTGTGAAACTCACCAACTATTCGTAGTTGACCCGTTTTCTCACATGCTTTTCAGGTACAATTAAGATGAAGTGACTGCTTACGTGCTAAGTGTTTGATGTGTGTAAGATTTGCGTGCAGGATGTTAGGATACATTATAACAAATAGAATTGTGTACCGTATTGTATGATGCGTGTATCACCTAGACGGTAATGAAATACAAGATGATGTAATTTGAAGTATATTAATGCATTCAGTTTTCTTTATAAACAATGTGGTTGATATCAGAGGTGTCTGTCGCATCCCGTTTACGTTTTCGCTGTGGTTGCGGGGTGTTACAACGTGCATCCAAGATTAAGCTACTCAAAACCCAATTCTCGGTGTTCAAGTATTTGAAGAATGAGTCACTTGATGATATCATCACTAGGTATTACCACTTGATGACCGAACTCAGAAACTATTCAATTGACTATAAAGAAGAAGAAATCGTAGAAAAACTTTTTGATGCTCTCCCACCGAAATGGGAAATGTACACTGTCTTGATGAGAGAAGATAAAGAGTTTGCAAACATCGACTTGGAAACAGCAGTCAATAAACTACGAACTTTTGAACTTAACATGGTTCGAAAAGAGACACCAACTGATCAGGTTCAGGATCCGGGAATGTATGGTGCGACAGTTACTTCAAGTTCAAGTTCAAAGTCAGAATCATCTGCTTACTATTCAAAGGGAGACTCAAGCTCTAACTCAACTCATGATGGTCATGTAACTCTCAACATGGATGGTGATGTGTGTTTCGTAGCTGGTGGAACAAATTCTTCTAAACCTCAAGCAACAACTGGTAGTTTTTCCTCAAATGTTCCGAACAACAACTACTCTCAGATGCCCATGAGTGTTAAATCTGCTGAACAACAGTTTGCTCTCTATGCATCTTTCATTGCTTCTTACGAAAATTACATCAAAGGTAAAATTGTCGACCCTGCAACTCTAGACGAAGACTATGATCAGATCGATGCTGATGATCTGGAAGAGATGGATCTGCAGTGGCATATGGCGATGATAGTAAGAAGAGTTAAAAGGTTTATGAATAAAACTGGTAGAAAGTTCGTTGGCGAAAGACCAGGGTTTGATAAGTCAAAGGTTCGGTGTTATAACTGTCAACAGAATGGCCACTTTGCTAAAGAATGCTTAAATAAAAGAGTAGAATGTAGTCAGAACAGGCCAACACAACCGAATGGGGGAAGTAATGAAAATAGAGCGATGGTATCCAGACAAAACGGGGGATACAATTGGAATCTGCAAGTTGAGGAAGTGTTCGAACAGGCCAACCTGGTTAACGTCGAAACTCAAGGAGGCGACAGAGAGACAAAAGAAGATCAAGCTTATATGGCAGAGGTGAATGATCAGCTCTCTGAGGTAAGTGCTGAACTCCCTTGTATGCAATGTGAAAATCTGTCTGAACTATTAAAAACATTAACTGATCAGTTTGTTAGTTTGGACACTCAATTTAAAACGTTAAAAGAAGATCATCATTACACTAAAACTAGAGAAAATAGTTATTTAGTAAAGATTAAGGCTAGTGAAAAAGATATCAGAAGTCTTAAAGCAAGTCTAGCTGAAAAAATACAAGTAATTGATCTTAGCTATGAAGTGTTAGAAGAGAAAACCAAACTAATTGCTGAAAGGGATAAACATATAGCTGACAACCAGGTGAAAGTGGTGGAACTAAACAGAAAACTTGAGCAGTTTAGAAATTCCTCTGCAATGCTTGATCACCTCGTAAGTGATCAACGTTCCCTAGTTAATAAGGGAGGAATTGGATATTCTGAAGTTCCACCACCTTATAATTATAACTATACATATGATCCTAGTAATCAGAAATCTGTTGATGTTGAGATTAGTCAGACAGGTCCTGTCAAAGTTTCAATTAAAAAACCTGAATTGAGTAAACAAGAAACGAGTAAGCCTGTTTCGAATGTTAAGATTTCTGTTCCAAGTTCTGTCTCATCAAATTCGGACAAGACATCCGAATTTAGTGAGACAAAAGAAGAGGTAGTGTTACTAAGACGTGGGGAGGAATATAAACCTACTGAAAAGAATTCCCCTCTTAACCCGTATGTCCCACCATATGTTAGACAAACGGGTAGTAATGCAACCTCAACATCAGAAACAACTGTTGAGACGAAAGTTGAACACAGGAGTTGTTTCAGATGCAATCAAATAGGACACCTGATTGCTGATTGCCCTCTAAATCAGAGATTCAGAGGTATGAGGCCTTCTAAAACTGAGAATATACCTAACAGTAATCATTATAATGGTAAGAATGCAAACTCATCAATGTTCAGACATTGGACTAAACCAAGATTTCAGAGAAACCAGTCTCAGTTTTTCCCAGTTAACAACCAAACCTACAGTTATAATTTTGTTAATTCTCTAAGGTTTGGAAGGCCTCATAACCAATCCTCAAGAAGGTTCCCTTTCAGGACTTACAGGAATCAACCTCAAACTGACTTTGGACAACCAAGGTACAGGGTGCAATTTAACAGAGTTAATCGACCCAAGACCAATAGGTCTTGGGTCCCAAGATTTTAATCTTTTCTTTAATCGTGCAGGAACAGTTGAACAGGGCTGCAAACAATATATGGGTTGTGGATAGCGGCTGTTCCCGGCACATGACTGGTAACAAGAATTTGTTACACGAACGGAAACCTGTTCAGGGAGGTAGAGTAAGTTTTGCTGGAGAGAGTGGAGGTAGAATTACTGGGATTGGGACGGTGACTAATGGTAAAATGAAGTTACAAAAGATGAATTTCGTTGAAGAGCAAAAGCATAATTTGCTGAGTGTGTCTCAGATCTGTGACAAAGATTACACTGTGCACTTTACCAAAAATGAAGCGATTGTACTGTACCTTGGTTTCAAGATACCAGAGGCATGGATAGTGATGAAGGCTCCAAGGGAAAATAATACATATGTAATGGACATGAGGTCGACTGAGATGGCAACAGAAGAATCATGTCTTCTGTCAAAAGCAACCAAATCGGAGTCCGAGTTATGGCATCGAAGAATGGGGCATATACATCTTCGAAAAATGAACTACATTGTCAAGAATGGGCTGGTGCTTGGTGTTCCCTTAAAAAATTTCAACTTTGAAGACCAATGCTTATCGTGCAAAAAGGGAAAGCAACACAAGAAACCTCATTACACCAAGAAGATCAATTCAATAGTCAGTACCCTAGACCTACTTCACATGGATTTCTTCGGTCCCGTGAATGTAAAAAGCCTAGGTGAAACATCATACTGCTTGGTGATAACTGATGATTTCTCTCGATATTCTTGGGTATATTTCCTGAAGACAAAAGATGAAACGGTTCAGTTGGTAATTAAATTGATTACCAAGGTTGAGAATATCGTCGGGAGAAAGGTTAAATACATCAGGAGTGACAATGGGACAGAGTTCAAAAACTACCAGATGGAGATGTTCTACTTACAGAAAGGGATAGACCACCAGTACAGCGCCCCGTATACTCCGCAACAAAATGGGGTGGCTGAGAGGAAGAACAGGACGCTAATTGAAGGAGCTAGAACCATGCTGGCCGATACTAAACTTCCTGTGGTGTTCTGGGCTGAAGCTGTTGCAACAGCCTGTTATATCCTTAATCGAGTTTTAACTGTTAAAAGATTGAATAAAACATGTTATGAACTTATGCATGGTAGAAAGCCTAACTTGAATGGTCTCGAACCATTCGGGTCCCCGTGTTCGATATTAAAGACGAACTCAAAATTTGGTGAGAAAGCCGACGAAGGTATTTTAGTCGGATATGTTGTTGGGACACCCAATAGACGAGTCTTTAATCTATCGACCAGCAAGGTTGAGGTGGTGTGTAACACTGACATCACAAGTTACAAACCACCAAAACCAAGCACGGGACCCGCTGAGGCTTTCGACTATGATAAGCTTTTTAAATCTTTTAATATACCTTACTTGGATTGTGCAGAAGTTGATGAGAAAATTGCTACGCAGATTCTTTATGATGAGGAAGAAAATTTTGTGCAATGACCGCAGTATGACGAAGGTCAACCTTCCTCATCAAGTGCTGTTGATACCCCTGCTGCCTCTACAGAAGACGAATTTTTCAATCCTTTTCACTCTAAACAACAATCGCCCATTGATGAACTATCTTCGAACCAGGAAGACAATCTGCAAGTCAGTTCGGTTCCGACTACTGGAGTTCACAAAAATCACCCTTTGGAGAACGTGATAGGTGATATGTCCGACGGTGTACAAACAAAACGAAGCTTGAATGAGCACACTTGTGTTTACACAAGCATTCAAGAAACAGGCATCATTAACGAATGCTTGTACACCTGCTTCATCAGTCAGATTGAACCAAAGAACTATCAAATGGCTCTAAAGGACAGCTCGTGGGTCGAAGCCATGCAAGAAGAGTTAGTCCAGTTCGAGAAGATGGAGGTATGGAAATTGGTTGCAAAACCGAAGAATGTGCATGCGATTGGCACAAAATGGGTTTTCAAATGCAAGAGAGATGAAAAAGGAATAATCATCAGGAACAAGGCGAGGCTGGTTGTAAAAGGTTTTAATCAGCAAGAAGGGATCGACTACAATGAAGTGTTTGCTCCTGTGGCAAGATCGGAAGCGATTCGACTGTTTTTGGCATTTGCTGCACACAATGAGATGAAGGTGTTCCAGTTAAACGTAAAAAGTGAGTTTCTTAATGGTAAAGTCGATGAGGTTGTGTACGTTGAGCAGCCTCCAGGTTTTCCTGACCCAGATTTTCCCGATCACGTGTACAAACTAAGTAAAGCTCTATACGGATTACATCAGGCCCCGCGTGCCTGGTATGCAACTTTATCTGATTACTTGCTTGAGAATGGGTTTGAAAGAGGAAAGGTCGACAGCACACTGTTTGTTAAGAGAAAAGGGGGAGACTTTCTTCTGGTTCAAGTATACGTGGATGACATCATCTTTGCTGCATCAAAAGTCGCCATGTGTCAGGAATTTGAAGAAGTCATGAAGAAGAGGTTTGAAATGAGTGCAATGGGTGAATTAACTTTCTTTCTAGGATTGCAGGTTGATCAAAAGAAGGATAGGATGTTCATCCATCAGACTAAATATGTCCAAGACATTCTCAAACGCTTCAAGATGGAGGACAGCACTTCATTTGATACTCCAGTCTGTGTCAACCACAAACTGGGTGCTGATTCAGACAGTGATGCAGACGCGGACCCCACCCAATATCGGGCAATCATAGGTTCTTTAATGTATTTAACTGGATCTAGACCTGACATTATGTTTGCAGTTTGTCTCTGTGCTCGATTTCAGGAAAGCCCAAAGGAATCTCACATGAAGGGAGTGAAGAGAATACTGTGGTATCTCAAAGGAAAGCCTAAGCTGGGATTGTGGTACACGAAAGGGGGAGACCTGGACTTGGTTGCTTACACGGACTCTGACTATGGAGGTTGCGATCAGAATCGGAAGTCGACAACCGGTGGATGCCAGTTTCTTGGATGAAGATTGGTGTCTTGGCAGTGCAAAAAGTAGACCTCTGTAGCCATTTCTACCTGTGAAGCAGAGTACATGGCAGCATCAAACTGCTGCTCCCAGGTTCTTTGGATACAACAGCAATTGCGCGATTACGGTCTGAATTTCACTCAAACTCCTATTTGTGTAGATAACACTGCTGCAATCTCAGTAACTAACAATCCCGTAAAGCATAGCAAAACTAAACACATTGACATTCGTCATCATTTTATACGGGATTGTGCTGAGAAGAAATTAATAGTGCTCGAAAAGGTTGATTCTTTAGATAATTTCGCTGATCTTTTTACTAAAGCATTTGACCGAACTCGTTTTCAAAACCTTGTTGAGCTTAATGGGATGATCAATCCCGAGAAACCATACTTTTAGTTTTTATTTAAAAAAAACGTCACTATCGCTTAGAATTATGTCAGTTGCTTCAGTTTGAAGGACATATCTTCGGATGTGTTTGGTCCTTACTTCTACCAGTAGATTATGAGGATAGCCATTAACCAGATGACTGAAAGTGACCGGGGTGGTTCATGATGTGTTTTTATTCTTTCGCTGAAAAATAGTCGTTCTTACTTAGTTAGAAGGACACATACTCGTATGTGGTCGGTCCAGCTGATCCATTGGATCTTCAGGATAGCCGTTTACCTGAAGACTTTGACTTGATAGGGGCGATAGAGTTTAAATTTTTTTGTGGGAGATGATATAATTTTTCAAGTCTACAACTTCGTAAGAAGTTTCTATACAATGTTTCTAAGAAGATTGATCCAACCTTGGAAAGTGATACTCAAACTATTTTGTGTGCTTAACTAGTGAAGTTATTAGGCCTAAAAGACTCTAGAACAGTCATTGTATGTTATGGTAGCTTTTTATGGTGCATAAAAGTAGAAGTGATACTAACTAAATCCCCTCGATTTTAAGTGGAAACTCTTTAAGAGCTGTGCGTGTCTCCATATATATCTTTCCGAATGATAGTCAGAAAAGCGATTACCCAGTCATACACGAGCCCGTGAGTGTTCTGATTCCCGTGAAGATAGTGTGTCAAGAAACTGCTGTGATCCAGATTCGGGACTTGCAGTTGTTTACTATTTGAAGCTGTGTAAATCTATTGAGTAAAAAAAAAATTAAGCCTTCTAAAGTCTATTATGTTATACTTATCAATCAAGAGGCAAGAAAGAGAACGGGAAGAAAATACTAAAGATCGAAGTGTACTAACTGTTTAATCAGACACTACGGGTCGAGGTCAACTCGGGGTGACTTGGGAAAAGCAAAATAAGCCTTGAGAATAGATAGGAGACATCACAATCTCTGATGTGTTATCCATTTATATTTTGAGCTTAATTGAACCTAATCCGTATCACAGAAGCGATGAAAACCATACTAAGTTGTTTACCTGCTTACAACCTGTTTCTTTATGTCATAATACAGCTGAACATGGATCTATGTGACAGCCATCTAATTAGTATGATTCCTGTTCGGATCTTTTCTAAAAACATGTTAGTCCCTGTCAAGACTGAAATTTGATCCCGTGTACTGTATTTCTAAAATTTTTATTGCTTATGTCGTTTTATGGTTTACAATTTGGTTACTTGGTTTTTGATCGCAACATCTAACTCTTTAAAGGAAGTTTTATAAGTTAATTGTTAAGGGTTAGTTATGTAAATTTTATTACTAAGCGAAGTTGTTTTAACAGATTTTAAAGGCGAACTTGTTTAACAGGCGAAGTTAAGGGGTAAGCGAAGTTAACCCTAACTTCGCCTGTATAACATAAACAGTATATATAGGTCAACTTAGTCAAATATGTTATACTTTTCACAAACCTAAGCGAACTTATTACGTAAACCCTCGACGAAGTTACCTTTCGAATCAATCAGTGTTATTTTTCCTCGATTTCAACTCGTGTTAAAGGTGTGTAGGTGTTGTTTAGATGATAATCTATGTCAATGGCGTTAATCAGAGGTCGTTTTGGTCCAATTTGAGACCCTGTTCATTCAAACCCTCAACACCCACTTTTCAAACTTGTTTTCACGTGGTCGTAATCAACTTGATCGTCTAGATCTTAAAAACATGTTTTGTAGAGTCCACAATCACCAAATTATCCAAATCTCACGTTGTCTGGCATTCTAACCTGTCGCCGCTTCAGTTCAGGCGAAGTTATCCTTAACTTCGCCTAAGATTTAACTTCGCCTGTGCTTTATTAACTAATTAATCTGGAGCGAAGTTGTTCAATGGCGAAGTTATGTTTATGCGAAGTTGTCCTTAACTTCTCCTCATACCTAACTTCGCCTATTTAATTATTTCATTTGAAATTATATTAACTGTTATCAGGCGAAGTTGTAGTAAAGGCGAAGTTATTCACAACTTCGCCCTTTCCCTAACTTCGCCTACACAGAATCAATCATAACTTCGCTCATGGTAACAGGCGAAGTTGTGATCCGCTTTGACGATTCTCTAACTTAGACCGGTTGTGATGCAGATATGGCAGCTATTGCAGGAGCCGGTGGTGCTGGTGGTGACGAATGGGGAGATAACCATCTTCAGTTTTTCCCGGGGCATAATATGTACATCACTTTGTACCCGGATGCGAGCGGCGTTGATGATTATCGCGAGATCATCTCTTTTCTTATCCGCTCGCGTATCTTCCACGCTATTACTACAACTCTGCCCATCTCTTTACCAAACATAGAAGATTTCTGGCAGACGGTTGAGTATGATTGCTGAGTCGAGCCCCCAGTTATGCGTGCAACGGTTAACAATCAGGAAGTGCAGTTCTCGTCAGAACAGATACGGGTTGCTTTACAGTTTGTGGATGAAACAAGAGATGTTCCTACCGACTTCGTGGCTCCATTCAGAGATGGTGCTTTTTTAAGAATGGGCTATTCTGGTCCATTGGGGGATACTCAAAGACGCAAGGGATTTTTATTAGACCAATTGCGCTTTCTCATGCACGTGATGATCGTGTGCATGTCGGGTAGAAAGGCTGGTACGGATGGAATGGGTGCGACCATGCAGTCGGCAATGACAGCACTGACTTACAACAAGCGTTATAGCTTCAGTCAGATGGTGTTCTATGAGATAAACCGTCAAAGACGAGCGGTGGCGCGTGAGAGATTCTTGATGTATCCAAGATTCCTAGAAATGATCTTGAATCACGTGGCTCCCACGTTACCTCAGCGCCGTCCGATTCGGTATGTGGAGAGTGTCAGCAAGAGAATCTTCGCCCAATGTCGATCATCAAGTGCTAGAAGTAAACCAGAGCTCCGTTCTCGACATACTCCGTTATTTGGGTACTTGATCAACCCGGAGTATGTTGCAGCTCGTGGGGACGAGTTTCGGGATCCGGCACCACAACAGGCTGGAGTACCTCAACCACCACCTGTGATACAGCAATCTATGCTTGCTGCTACTGTTGTGGCACCAGAGGAACACGTTGACCTTGAAGCTGCTTTTGGCGGCCAAGGATTTTTCGATATGGAACGTGTTGATCCAGAGGAAGAGGTACATGTCTCGTCTGCACAGGTTTCAAGTGTGGATGTGTCGATGGCAGCTACGACTGTGGCTGATTCTGAAAGAACTGATTCTGATTCCTCAAATGATGATGTTGCTGAAGCAAGACATATTCTGATTACTCAAGAAAGAATTCATGGAAAGAGAAAGAAAGAAAGACACAGATGACAGTGAATCAGATTTTGAGGAGGATTTACATCGGTTGGTTCGTCGAGCGAGAAGGGAAAGAACGGGTGGTGGATCGGGATCTGGTGAGAGCTCGAGGGTGGTTCGTTTTTCTCTACCCGCACTGTCTGGTATGACTATGCTCCCTACATCGTTGACAGTTACAGGACCGATCACCTCGGGTGTTCCCGTGTTGACTACCTCATCCTCCTTTGGCATACCACCCACTACATTTCAACTCTCGGCTCCAGAGATTGTGTCCCTGCCACCTCCAACTCTTACTCCATCGGAGGTCGTTGCAAGATTTGTTGAGTCGACGGTTGTTGCCACCGCGGGATTATCTGTTACGATACCACCCGCGGTTACGTTTCCGCCTATTTCTAATGTTCCGACTACTTTGGGAATCCCTCCTCCGTACGCTCAAGACATTTAACATATGAGTTTTGACTTTGACGCAACTTTATCTGACTCAGACAGAATAGCAGCTCTTGAAAGGGTCGTGGCAGAACAGTCGAGAATAAATATGATCCAGACTCACGCTATTCAGCGCCTTGTTGCAGAGAATCAGATTCAGTCGTCCCTCCTGATTGAGCACGGTAAAATATTTGATGCCTTGAAACAGTTCTTGGCATCTCAGGGGGAGACGAGCTGCAAGGGCGATGAGCTGAGGACGAAGAAGAGGAATGATAGAGACGATGATCCCAATGCATCGAAAGATGCAGGTGGTGAGTTGCCAAGAACTGAACAAGCTCTTGGGACTTCCACATCTTAGGGGGAGTCAACTGGTATGACAGGTGGATCGGGGGGTGATGATGTGGTGGTAGTGGATGCTGAGGAGATGATGGATGATGATATTGTAGGTGACGACGATGTGTTACCGGTTGAAGAGATTGAGAAGATTGGGGCTGAGATTGTCATTGATAGTGAGATTGAAGAGGGAGAGATTGTGGAGGAAAACGTTGAGCACGAGATTCCGGAAGTTGATAAGTCAGATATGGGTCAAGATATGGGAAGCGATGAGACGGAATGGGAAGAGCAGCCAAGATGGAAAGAAGGCTACGCTCAATGGTTCGTAAAGACAAAGAAACCGGTGGTGCCTACTATGTTCAAGAAAAGTTATAACATCAAAGGGTATGCTGAATCGAAAAAGGGGATTATTTGCTGGTTATATGATGAGCAATTGAGGCTCTTTGTTGTTAAACGTTATGATGGGGTTCAGTATTTCAAGAGATTGTTGAGGTCGTTGAATACTTTACCTGAGTGTGAGGTGAAGGACTTAGCCAAGTTGGGGTTGATAAACAAGAGTGATGACAACATGGCTAGGATTATTGGAAAGATAGTCTGGAAAGAAAGCATAAAGGAGAAAAAGTTCGAGCTGTTGAAACCGCAGAAAGGAAAGCTCGTTGAAGATAAAGACAGAGGAATGAGAGATGATGGCAAGCCTTGGATGATGATGAAGTATAAGCCGATCCGTTGCTTAAAAGAAGTGCCGATGAAATAAATGCCCAAGGATGTGCTAAAGGATCTGAAATGGTGGTATGTTGATAGTGAAACGGCTGAAGCAGTGATGGAGGATGAGGATGAACAAGAGTTGCTGAGAGTGTATGACCCTATCCACTTGGTGAATTTGTCTCAAGCAGACTTGTAGGTGCTTAACGAGAAAAAGATATTTTATATTCCTGCCTGGAAAGAAGAAGCCAAAAAATATCAGAGAGTAGTTTCTGTTTGTGTAAGAGAAAGAGTACATGCTTGAAGTTGGGTGACTCGAATTTTGGGATTACAAGACACGTGATTGAAGATTGAGATATGAAGCTACTGCCAAGGGGGAGTCTGTTGTTGCATGATGTCAGTAGTTCAGTATCTAGTGTCTGTAATCGAGTTAGTTTGAATTGTATTAAGGTTTTAGTTAACTTTTCTCACAAGTTCGCCTGATATAAGCGAACTTGTGGACAAGCGAAGTTATCAACAACTTCGCCTAGTCTGTTAGACGAAGTTGTCGATAACCATATAAGCTAGGTTACGGCTTGTATTGTTAGGTTAAGAGTTGAGGACGTGTAATTGTGATCGGTGAATCACTTGTTAAGGTTGCAATATAACGTGTCTTTTGAGTATTGTAACGTGTGCTTGTGCTTGGTATTAACGTATATCGTCTCCTACGCTCGTATCATCTGTGACAATCGTCAATTTCAGGTTAACCCCGTTAACTCAACTCCGTCAATTCAAACTTTAAGATCGTTGAATCTATAACGCACACTTCATTACATTTAAACTTGGGTTTAAATGACGCTTAACACTTACTACATGTGTAGTCTTTCGGGATTTGCACCGAAACGCAAACGAGTTGACGCGAACGATTGATAAATAAACGACAAACGTCAAAACACTAATTATGTGAGTATTATGTGTTAGATATATGTGTGTTACTTGATTGTTATGTGGAATGTTAAACAAGAAACAAGAACCAACTAGTTTAGGCTAGATATGTAACACTTGAAAGATTAGGGGCTAGAGTGTAACTTGTATTATTATAAATATAACCTATTCATAAAACCCTAACCTATTCACCCCCACCCGATCGGCCTCTCTCTCCCTCCTTGCTCCCTCACGGCTGCCGTCCACAAGAACACACATACACACATCAAATCAAGTGATTAATCCAAGAACTAGGTGCTAGGAAGGTATACTTGATCACCTCTTACCTCTTTTTTGTTTAATTTTGATGTTTAACGGGTTAAGTATAAACCCTAATCGGCCGATTATGTTCATGTATATGATTGATATGATTGTTGTTAGTTGGATAATGGATTGATAACTAGATTGATGTTGTTGCATGATTCATTGTTGTCTTTGATTTGAGTTAAAACACAAACCCTAATCTTGTATGTATGGTGTAATTGAGATGCATGGATAGTAGTATTAGTGTCTAGCATGTTATATGAGTTATTTGTGATCCATGGCTAGTGAAATTGTTAAGTTTTGAGGTGAACAGAATCTGGACAGAATGTGTATACGATGTTCAAGTGACTGTAACGAGGTGTAAACGTGAAAATTGGTTGAGATTGTGGTTACTGCTGTAAACTAGGTTGAGTCTAGTTTTCATGAAGTATAAGTTTGTAATTTTTGGACAAGTATAAGTGTACTTTTATTATTTTACAAAAACGTGGTGCAAAGCTGAGCTGTTAGACCTGCTGTTAGGTTATGTTGTAAATGTTGTATCTCATGAACTACGAGACCAATTGGGTTGGTTCCACTTCTGGAAGTTGACTCATTGAGTTAAGAACCAAACCCAAGTGGTCTTGCATTTATTGGATTTTTCGTTTAACGGGAATTACAAATAACATTCTGTTGCGCATGAATCTGACTGATATGAGTTTGCTGTAGTGTTTTGGTCATTATAAGAAAAATATGTGGAATAAAAATAAGATAAAATATGTTCTGGAAACCTAAGATATGTATGCTTCTGTGGTAATTTTTGGTGAATTAATTGAGACGTTATGATCGGTGAACTAGTGCAATCTTTCAAGTAGAGTTTCTGTCATAACGAAACTAGCTGCTGAGTTGTGTAGGAATGCATGAAATATGATAGTTTTTATATAATTGTTGTATTTTGACCAAAATACCCTTGCGGGGAATAGTTGTTAGTTGATTGCCATGAATTGACCAAATTGCCCTTATGGGGAATAATGGTTAGTTAATCTTTGTTTGTTGACCAAAATGCCCTTACGGGGATAATTGCTAGTAAAGTATGTTATTAGTACGTGACACGAAAGTAATTGCTCACTCATGTATCGTATCACAATTGTACTTGTTTAAGTCACACACAATTCACAAACGAAACACGAAATCTGTTACGTGCATAGGTATTATGTGCCGAGTCTAGAGACTCGTTAAACGTACCGATACTTAGAAAATCTCTTTGTTATTTAGAACGCTAGAGAGTTTCTACGACGCACATCACTTGGTGATCTAGATCGGGATATTCTTCGCAAACAGTGAGTTTCACTTACCCCGCTCTTTGAACTGTTTTCAAACGTTTTTCACTTGGGGGAGATAACATACTCCGATAAACGCATTTTCTGAGATAAACGCATATTTAAGATTTTGTTATAAATTATATATCACTTGTAAAGGCTAAGCGGCAAACGTAACATTTGAAGTCCCACACATCGGACCGGTTAATATTTGGAATAGCGAGTCACTGTTGAGTAGTACTACTGGGTTTGACAAACCCCACCCGACGTTAAGCTCAACTGGAGGTTGAGTGGGTGTAATTTTGGCTAACACTTACCATGGTCTGGATTGACCTGGTGACGGGCACTTGATAAACAGTCAGCTTCGGTCGCGAACCACTTAGCGATACTTGTTGTATAGATTAGCTACCTATCGATATATAATTTGACATAACACTATCTGGTAATGCAAAACACTTAAACGTCGTAACGGGGTTACGCAACACTTAAACGTCGTAACGGGGTTACGCAACACTTAAACGTCGTAACGGGGTTACGCAACACTTAAACGTCGTAACGGGGTTACGCAACACTTAAACGTCGTAACGGGGTTACGCAACACTTAAACGTCGTAACGGGGTTACGCAACACTGAAACGCCGTAACGAGGTTACGCAAAACGCTAAACGATTTATCTTATTTAACTTGAAAACTCACCAACCTTGTGTTGACACTTTTAGTATGTTATTCTCAGGTAGCCGAGGCGGGCGCGCGGTTTAGGAGCATGCATTAATTGAAAACATCTTTATTCTGCAAACTTAATTTTAACAGTTACATTTGGTTTTAAGTCGTCCTGCGTGACGCAACTTTTGAATTAAGGTTTTACGCTTCCGCACTTATTTACATTTAAACGTTTTTCTTTGGTTTGATTATAACTAATGATTCCGATCCTGCCAGTTCACACCCTCTGACGGTAAAACTCCGTTAGTGGATTTTGAGGGTGTGACAGATTGGTATCAGAGCCATTGGTTATAGCGAACTAGAAGCTGCATGCATACTAGACTATAACCGCGACGACCCATTAGTTATAATGATACGCACTGCATAGGTTTGTGTAGTCTTGAAATCTTATTTCTTTACCTCTTTCACTCATACGCGCGCACATACACGGCTTACCTGTAGGAATGTCGACGCCACCCTCATCATCATCCGATTCGATGACGCATGCTCACGGGAAGGAACCGCAGTTACCTACCACCTCGCCACCCCGTGTAGTCCCGGAACTCGAAGCTCCTGCACCGAAGAGGTACCGCCTATCCGGAGGCCTGTATGAAAACGACGTTAGCTGGGATTGGTACCCCAACATGATCAGACGTATGGTCTACCGTGAACAAGTTCCCCCATTGCCTCACGCGAACCACCCTGCTTACCCTAACACTCTACCACCCATAACCGAACCTGTGGAGCGAGTTCTCGCAGCTGTCGTTTCTTGTTTGGAGCGTGATGTGGGTTACATGCGCTACACGAGAGAGAACGTTTCCAGATTGTTAAAAGACGAAACCGAGAATAAGGAGGAGATTGCCCGCATGGCGGCGGCAATGAAAGATATGCAAGGGGCTAGTGATCAACAGATGAAGGTTATGATGAAGATGCAAGCCGAAATGATAGACTTGAAAGAGCAACTCCAAGAAGCAAGGACCCGAACTGAGATAGCGTTAGAACGTTGCGATATCCTACAAATGCAACTTGCTCAGAACGCAGCAGAACCTGAGGCAGAGCCTGAGGCCGAGCCCGAGGCAGAGCCTGAAGTAGAACCTGAAGAAGATCCCGAGGAGGAACCCGAAGAGGAACGAGAGGAAGAACCGGCTGAGGAGGAGGCACATTCAGAAGTGTCCTCAGATGACGACATCTAGTGATTATGACACTTAGATGGAGGGGTTGTCTCCATCCTAACTATTATTTTTCTATGATTTTAAGGATTGATTGGAAATACTTTGTAGCGAATACAATGGTTTTAATCATGAATTTTTATTTAAGACTAATATGTGGTTGTGATGTGATGTTGTTTCTTATTTTTTTCTTTCTTACCTATCTTTTATTACATGTATGGTGTGTTGTATATGAAAGAAAAATTCATGTTTAACATTTTATACTATGATTCTAGGAAATGGCCGGAAGAAACGCTGGACGAGGACGTGGTAACATCAGCATGACTGCAGCTGAACTCCAAACTCTGCTGAATGACCATGTGGCGGCCGCTTTAGCTGCACACGTTCAGAATCAAACAGGAGGTCCGAATGGAACATGTACCTTCAAGAACTACCTAGACTGCAAGCCCAGTACGTTTAAGGGCACTGAGGGAGCTATAGGCTTCCTACGTTGGGCTGAGAAGGCCGAGTCGGCCTTTGAGATGTGTAACTGTCCCCCTGCCAGTAGGGTCAAATTCGCTGCTGGGACACTTGAGGATTCCGCCCTCACTTGGTGGAATTCGAACGTCCAGATCCTTGGATTGGAACTGGCTAACGCGATGAACTGGGAGGAGTTCAAAAACATGATGCGAGAGGAGTACTGTCCGAGGGAGGAAATTTCGAAGTTAGAGTCGGAGTTTTGGTCGTTGAAGATGGTGGGTTCGGAGATTGAAGCCTACACTACTCGTTCGCACGAGTTGGCTGTAATGTGTCCGCGGATGGTGGATCCGCCGAGCAAGAGGATAGAGATGTACATTGATGGGTTAGCACCACAGATTCAGGGTATGGTGACGTCTTCCAGACCAGCCACGATCCAACAAGCTATCCGTTTGGCTCACAAACTGACGGATCAGGCTGTGACCCAGGGTGCGTTACCACCGAGGGGTTCGACTGTTAAAGCCCGTGACAACCCGAGTAATGACCACGTCAGCAACAGTAACAACAACAGTAACCCGAACAGCGGGAAGAGAAAGTTTGACAACACCAGATCTTCATCCTCAAACCTCCCACCGTAACAACACTACCGTAAGCCCGAATTTACTCGGAGCTTTAACACTCAGAATCACAACAACAACAACAACGGTAGCGGGCAGGTTTCGAGCGGATATGCTGGGAAATATCCAAAGTGCAACAGGTGCAACTTTCATCATGTTGGTCAGTGTGACCGTGTCAAGTGTCAAAGATGCGGAAAGATGGGTCACCAAGCGAAGGAATGTAGAGTTGACCTTGCGGCGAAGGGTGCTCCTAAGCCACCGATGACGACTAAGGGATGTTTTGAATGTGGACAGGAAGGTCATTTCCGGAAGGATTGCCCCAAGCTGAAACAGAATGACAATAATGGGGGTAATGGAAGTGGAAGTAATGGTGGAGGAAATGGCAAAGGAAGAGCGTTTGTGATTGGATCGGGTCAAGCCCGCAATGATCCGCATGTGGTGTCTGGTAAGTTCCCTGTAAACGATTGTTTTGCTTCTGTTTTGTTTGACACTGGAGCTGATAGGAGTTTTGTGTCAAAAACTTTTAGCCAACTTTTAGACCTTACTCCAACCCCATTAGACGCTAAGTTTCCTGTTGAATTAGCTAACGGTAAAACTGTAGTAACAACTCATATACTTGCGGGATGTAAGTTGAAACTGTCAGGTCATGTCTTTGACATCGACCTTATTCCTTTTACGCTTAGTAGTTTCGATGTCGTTGTCGGCATGGACTGGTTATCCGAGAACCGAGCGGAGATTATATGCCATGATAAGATAGTCCATATCACCACCCCTTCCGGCGAGATCATTTCGGTCCGAGGCGAGAGAAGCGGCATGACCACCAGCGTCATTACCCTTTTGAAGGCACAGAAGTATCTACGAAAGGGTCATCCGGCAATTTTGGCGCAGATTGTTGAGAAACCCGCGGAGGAGAAACGAATTGAAGACATACCGGTTGTGCGAGACTTTCCGGAAGTTTTCCCGGAGGATTTGCCCGGACTCCCTCCTATTCGTCAAGTCGAATTTCAAATCGAGTTGACACCCGGTGCAGCACCCATAGCACGAGCCCCGTATCGACTCGCACCGGCGGAACTTCAGGAGTTGTCCACTCAGTTGCAATATTTGTTGGATAAAGGTTTTATCCGACCTAGCTCATCGCCATGGGGAGCCCCTGTCTTGTTTGTCCGAAAGAAAGACGGGACTTTCCGAATGTGCATCGACTACCGGGAGTTGAACAAGGTGACGGTCAAGAACCGTTATCCTTTACCCCGAATTGATGATTTGTTTGACCAGCTTCAGGGATCGAGTTACTACTCGAAGATCGATCTACGATCCGGTTACCACCAGCTGAGAGTGCGCGAAGAAGATATTTCAAAGACGGCTTTCAGAACACGGTATGGTCACTACGAGTTTTCGGTTATGCCTTTTGGCCTAACCAACGCACCAGCCGTATTTATGGATCTCATGAATCGAGTATGCAAGGCGTACCTCGACAAGTTCGTGATTGTTTTCATTGATGATATTCTCGTCTACTCCAAGAACGAGACTGACCACGAAGAGCACTTAAGGATAATTCTGGAACTACTGAAGAAGGAACAACTGTATGCTAAACTCTCGAAATGTGAATTTTGGCTTCGCGAGGTTCACTTTTTAGGACATGTGATAAACGAGAATGGTATACATGTCGACCCCGGTAAGGTAGAGGCCATCAAAAACTGGGAAGCACCTAAGACTCCGACTGAGGTGCGACAATTCCTAGGACTGGCCGGCTACTACCGGCGTTTCATCGAGGGATTTTCAAAGATTGCTCAACCCCTCACCGCTTTGACTCACAAGGGCACTAAGTACAACTGGGGTGACGCGCAAGAATCCGCTTTTCAACTGTTGAAAACCAAGCTTTGTAGCGCCCCTATTTTAGCCCTCCCCGAGGGAACGGAAAATTTTGAGGTGCACTGTGACGCATCTATACAAGGTCTCGGTTGTGTGCTGATGCAACTCGAGAAGGTTATAGCCTACGCCTCTAGACAACTACGGGTTCACGAGAAGAACTACACGACCCATGATTTGGAACTCGGAGCTGTGGTGTTTGCTCTTAAGATATGGAGGCATTACTTGTACGGTACCAAGTTTACCATTTACACCGACCACAAGAGTCTCCAACATATCTACGATCAGAAGGAGCTGAACATGCGACAGCGTCGTTGGGTCGAGCTGCTTAAAGATTATGATTGTGCCATCAAGTACCACCCTGGCAAGGCCAATGTGGTGGCCGACGCCCTCAGCAGAAAAGAAACAGATAAACCCAGACGGGTGAGAGCATTGCAACTCACGATTCATGCCAGCTTACCCGATCAGATTCGCGATGCGCAACTGGAAGCTTTGAAAGATGATAATCTTCCATCGGAACTCATGCGGGGCATGAGCAAGCAACTTGAAACCAGATCGGACGGGGTCCGATATTTTGAGAACCGGATTTGGGTTCCACGATACGGAGAGTTGAGAACTCTAGTGATGGACGAAGCTCACAAGTCCCGATATTCTATCCACCCTGGCTCAGATAAAATGTATCATGATTTAAAGGCACTTTACTGGTGGCCGAACATGAAAGCCGACATTGCCACCTACGTGAGCAAATGTTTGACTTGTGCCAGAGTCAAGATAGAATACCAGAAACCATCTGGTCTACTGCAACAACCGGAACTCCCAATGTGGAAATGGGAGCACATCTCAATGGATTTTATTACGGGTTTGCCTAAGACACCGACGGGATGCGATACCATCTGGGTGATCGTTGACCGGTTGACTAAATCGGCACACTTCCTAGCGATTAAAGAAACAGACAAAATGGAAAGACTGACTCGAGTATACATGAAAGAAGTGGTGTCTAGACACGGAGTGCCTGTCTCGATCATTTCCGATCGAGATTCTCGTTTTACCTCACACTTTTGGAAGTCGCTGCAAAGCGCACTGGGCACCCGTCTAGATATGAGTACAGCATACCATCCTCAGACGGATGGGCAAAGTGAACGGACTATTCAGACCCTGGAGGATATGTTGCGTGCATGCGTTTTAGATTTCGGAAAAAGTTGGGAACCCCACTTACCCTTGGTAGAGTTTTCGTATAATAAATGCTACCACGCAAGTATTAAGGCAGCGCCGTTTGAAGCGCTGTACGGACGGAAGTGTCGATCACCACTCTGCTGGGCAGAGGTGGGTGACAGCCAAATCACTGGTACGGAACTGGTACTCGAAACCTCGGAAAAGATTGTTCAAATCCGAAATCGCATGGCAGCAGCACGAGATCGCCAAAAGAGTTACGCCGACAAGCGCCGAAAACCTCTCGAATTTCAAGTGAACGATCGGGTGTTACTCAAAGTCTCACCTTGGAAAGGTGTGGTTCGCTTTGGGAAGCGAAACAAACTCAACCCACGATATGTTGGTCCGTACCGGATAACTGAGCGCATTGGTCCGGTGGCGTACCGACTGGACCTACCAACAGAACTCAGTGGCGTACACGATGTATTCCACATATCAAATTTGAAGAAATGCCTGTCTGATGAAACCCAAGTAGTCCCTTTGGAGGAACTACAAGTTGATAAACAGTTACGGTTCATTGAGGAACCAGTCGAGGTTTTGGATTGGGAAACCAAAACGCTCAAACACAGCAAAATTCCAATCGTTAAGGTTCGTTGGGACTCGAGACGTGGACCGGAGTTCACATGGGAACGCGAGGATCACATGATGAAAAAGTATCCTCACCTTTTTGAAGGGCTAACCAAACACCGAAAACCGCGAAACCCGGCAAACCGTCAAACATCACCGGAGGTATGAATTAAATTTCGGGACGAAATTTCTTTCTACTAGGGGATGATATGACAAACTGAAAATTTTTTTTTACTCTTTCAGACTCTCATCACGACTTGACTCAAATTTTCGGGACGAAAATTCTTTAACATGGGAATGATGTGACAATCGTCAATTTCAGGTTAACCCCGTTAACTCAACTCCGTCAATTCAAACTTTAAGATCGTTGAATCTATAACGCACACTTCATTACATTTAAACTAGGGTTTAAATGACGCTTAACACTTACTACATGTGTAGTCTTTCGGGATTTGCACCGAAACGCAAACGAGTTGACGCGAACGATTGATAAATAAACGACAAACGTCAAAACACTAATTATGTGAGTATTATGTGTTAGATATATGTGTGTTACTTGATTGTTATGTGGAATGTTAAACAAGAAACAAGAACCAACTAGTTTAGGCTAGAGATGTAACACTTGAAAGATTAGGGGCTAGAGTGTAACTTGTATTATTATAAATATAACCTATTCATAAAACCCTAACCTATTCACCCCCACCCGATCGGCCTCTCTCTCCCTCCTTGCTCCCTCACGGCTGCCGTCCACAAGAACACACATACACACATCAAATCAAGTGATTAATCCAAGAACTAGGTGCTAGGAAGGTATACTTGATCACCTCTTACCTCTTTGTTGTTTAATTTTGATGTTTAATGGGTTAACTATAAACCCTAATCGGCCGATTATGTTCATGTATATGATTGATATGATTGTTGTTAGTTGGATAATGGATTGATAACTAGATTGATGTTGTTGCATGATTCATTGTTGTCTTTGATTTGAGTTAAAACACAAACCCTAATCTTGTATGTATGGTGTAATTGAGATGCATGGATAGTAGTATTAGTGTCTAGCATGTTATATGAGTTATTTGTGATCCATGGCTAGTGAAATTGTTAAGTTTTGAGGTGAACAGAATCTGGACAGAATGTGTATACGATGTTCAAGTGACTGTAACGAGGTGTAAACGTGAAAATTGGTTGAGATTGTGGTTACTGCAGTAAACTAGGTTGAGTCTAGTTTTCATGAAGTATAAGTTTGTAATTTTTGGACAAGTATAAGTGTACTTTTATTATTTTACAAAAAGTGGTGCAAAGCTGAGCTGTTAGACCTTCTGTTAGGTTATGTTGTAAATGTTGTATCTCATGAACTACGAGACCAATTGGGTTGGTTCCACTTCTGGAAATTGACTCATTGAGTTAGGAACCAAACCCAAGTGGTCTTGCATTTATTGGATTTTTCGTTTAACGGGAATTACAAATAACATTTTGTTGCGCATGAATCTGACTGATATGAGTTTGCTGTAGTGTTTTGGTCATTATAAGAAAAATATGTGGAATAAAAATATGATAAAATATGTTCTGGAAACCTAAGATATGTATGCTCTGTGGTAATTTTTGGTGAATTAATTGAGACGTTATGATCGGTGAACTAGTGCAATCTTTCAAGTAGAGTTTCTGTCATAACGAAACTAGCTGCTGAGTTGTGTAGGAATGCATGAAATATGATAGTTTTTATATAATTGTTGTATTTTGACCAAAATACCCTTGCGGGGAATAGTTGTTAGTTGATTGCCATGAATTGACCAAATTGCCCTTATGGGGAATAATGGTTAGTTAATCTTTGTTTGTTGACCAAAATGCCCTTACGGGGATAATTGCTAGTAAAGTATGTTATTAGTACGTGACACGAAAGTAATTGCTCACTCATGTATCGTATCACAATTGTACTTGTTTAAGTCACACACAATTCACAAACGAAACACGAAATCTGTTACGTGCATAGGTATTATGTGCCGAGTCTAGAGACTCGTTAAACGTACCGATACTTAGAAAATCTCTTTGTTATTTAGAACGCTAGAGAGTTTCTACGACGCACATCACTTGGTGATCTAGATCGGGATATTCTTCGCAAACAGTGAGTTTCACTTACCCCGCTCTTTGAACTGTTTTCAAACGTTTTTCACTTGGGGGAGATAACATACTCCGATAAACGCATTTTCTGAGATAAACGCATATTTAAGATTTTGTTATAAATTATATATCACTTGTAAAGGCTAAGCGGCAAACGTAACATTTGAAGTCCCACACATCGGACCGGTTAATATTTGGAATAGCGAGTCACTGTTGAGTAGTACTACTGGGTTTGACAAACCCCACCCGACGTTAAGCTCAACTGGAGGTTGAGTGGGTGTAATTTTGGCTAACACTTACCATGGTCTGGATTGACCTGGTGACGGGCACTTGATAAACAGTCAGCTTCGGTCGCGAACCACTTAGCGATACTTGTTGTATAGATTAGCTACCTATCGATATATAATTTGACATAACACTATCTGGTAATGCAAAACACTTAAACGTCGTAACGGGGTTACGCAACACTTAAACGTCGTAACGGGGTTACGCAACACTTAAACGTCGTAACGGGGTTACGCAACACTTAAACGTCGTAACGGGGTTACGCAACACTTAAACGTCGTAACGGGGTTACGCAACACTGAAACGTCGTAACGAGGTTACGCAAAACGCTAAACGATTTATCTTATTTAACTTGTGAACTCACCAACCTTGTGTTGACACTTTTAGTATGTTATTCTCAGGTAGCCGAGGCGGGCGCGCGGTTTAGGAGCATGCATTAATTGAAAATATCTTTATTCTGCAAACTTAATTTTAACAGTTACATTTGGTTTTAAGTCGTCCTGCGTGACGCAACTTTTGAATTAAGGGTTTACGCTTCCGCACTTATTTACATTTAAACGTTTTTCTTTGGTTTGATTATAACTAATGATTCCGATCATGCCAGTTCACACCCTGTGACGGTAAAACTCCATTAGTGGATTTTGAGGGTGTGACATCATCTTACTTAGGGATTCCGCACCTACGTACTACGAGATATTTCCGTGTAGATCCGGCTGGGAACCTACAGCAAACCAATAACATCTTCACCCTTTACCAAATTGTTCATGTTCTTCAACTTCATATTACACATTTTTCTATGCCACAACTTTGATTCATTTTAGAAGCCATTGAAACAAAACATGAACCACCCCTTAAACTGGCATCTTTCATATTTTAAGACCCCAAAATCCGGGAGTCCTACAGTTGGTAATCATTCCAAACAAATTCAATTTTAAAGATTAAACCGGTTTCATATAATTCAAAAATTCAGTACATAGTATTCTTGCGGCAGAAAATTTACAAAACATTCAAACATATCCTTAAGACAAAAAATATAAATTAAAACTTTCAAAAATGTTAACATGATGAGAAGCATCGACTAGAACTGCCTCGGGACCTCGGGTAATCTTGTGCACTTCCAAGAAGTAAACCCATCCACGTTCAACCTTCAAAACATTCTAACATACACACAAAGTCAGCTTGAGCTGAGTGAGTTCATGTTTTTATCATCAAAATATTTTGAAGACCAACCAAGGTGTTTAACATACGACTTCCATAATGATACATAAATAACATCAATAAATAAATTTTCCTCAGTCAAGCACGTAACACGGGTCACATTCCATCAAGTCAAAAACACAAATTTAAAGACCCGAATAAACTTCACCCCAAGGACAGATAAACTGTTAGGGGATTTTACATACATTCGCCCCAAAGACAGTACTTCCTATCCTGGAAACCTTCACCTTAACTCCCAACCGGGAACTTAAGGAATTTTATACATCGCTTCGACTCGGTCACGGCTTAACAAAAACATACACGTGGTGGCCACACACACACATACACATAACATAAACATCAAACATACAAACTTCCAAGCATAGATAGTAAAAATAACATAAACTATGCAATATCATTAAAATGCTTCAAAAAGGTAAAAACGTCATACAACGTTTATGCCAGCCCAAAACATAAAACATATAAAAAGGTGCATCATGAAACTCACCTGATATGAATCACATAAACATCACAACTGAATCTCTAGCTAATCACTCACAATTCACAAGTCTGTCAAAATAAAGCACACAACAATCACTAACTAGACCGACACGACTTGCTCACTATACGAGACGTCTAACGGATTTGGATTGACCCAAAGACACAACCAATATTCATATCCATCTACATTAGCCCTCGGAGTCCATAAATTACCCAAAACTCCCTTTTCAATAAATCTCCACCAACGGTATCCAAACGATGCCTGTTTTACGTTAATTGTGTCGAATTCATGCGTTAACGAATCGATTAACCAACCACCAACCAAACCAGCCCCATTTTGAAAATAATGGACCTTATTAAATCCTACTCATCAATATTTATCCACCCAAGTAGATGGGGTTTGAAAACTCATCAATTTCCACATTAATTCCCAATTAACTGATTTTACGCGCTCTTTCAAAACGATTAAGGTATCATCAACCAAACCAGCCCCTATAACTAAAACAAATTTTTCCCACTGTTCATATACTAACACGAGACCCCTCAAACTGATAGGGTTGACCAATCCTCCAAATAGTACCCGAAAGACAAAAATTAACAATTTCAACGCTCAAGAACCCTAAAAATTGGTTTTTAACATTTGACCTATCAAATCAACTCCAATGATCATGAAATTTTAGTATGATATACTAGACATAACTGGGGATCTTTTGAAACCAAAAACATCAACTTTTAACCTCGTGAAGCATGCCTAACGAAATTCATCCGATTCTGTCCCTAGTTCAAGAAACGGGTTAATTGACCCTCTTAACGACCGAGATAATAGAATTTAAGACCATGAGAGTGTAGTAGACACCTTGGACGACCTCTACCAGCTTGGAATCAAATTACTAAGATCAAAATCGATGGTTTTTGAGGTGATGAATGGTGCGGCTAGAATAGGGTGAGGGGAAAGAGTGTTTTAGGTAATAAAACTTCAATATTACTCTTTTGATCCCTACACTTCGTAAACTCCTCCTCTTTGTTCCCAAACTGAGTATAACACCTCTTAGACATGCCATCGGTCCCCGAGCCCTCACGCGAAACCCGAAAATTTAATTTACAAACTAAACACGGGTCTTTTGGTTTACAAGAATTTTCGGGATGTTACAAGTTTACCCCCTTACAATGGGATTCGTCCCCGAATCCTAGTACCCCAGAAACAGCATGGTGTGCATCCTCTTCACATTCCATGAATCGGGTCTTTCGGTTTACGAGAATTTTCAAGATGTTACACATATTCAATTCATATAAGTTCCCATTTCTTGTTGTAGTCATCATGATCATAATTGTTAGAATTACAAACTCTGGTTTCAAAATACAACAGTTGTTGTCATAAAATTCAACCTTATAGCTCTTGTCACAGAATTGAGATATGCTTGATTGGTTGTATTGCAGACCTTCTACATGGTACACATTATTAAAAGAAACTATGCCATTTGTCAACACAGCTATTAATACAATCTTCCCACCATTTTCATCACTTCCAAATGCAACCGGACCCTCATATTTTTCTACATAGTTGACAATTGGCCCCTTTTCATAGGTCATGTGCATCCATTATACATGTACCATACGTCTTTGAACTCCATGTATTGTTATTGCATGCAAAGGGGGAAGAGATTCGTAATAAAGAGAAACACAAGCCGTAGAGGCTTGTTTCCTCTCATTTGCTAAAATATATGAATCTTCAGGATTCACAAATTCAAACTTTCCATCATTCTTTTCCATTCTTTTAACAAATTTAGAAGCTCACTCAGGCTTCTCTTCTCTATGCACAATTTCATCCATTCTTTCTGCTAATGTCTCGTTTCTTATCCAAATAAAACCTTTTGTATTTTTTTCAAACCTCATCAAGTGATTATCAGTTTTCTGTCATCACTTGAACTTTTGTTTTTAACAATTTTGGCATTCTTGTGATCACTTGATTGTTTTTTCTCACTAGAATTCTTCTTGACAACTTTCACATTCACCTTAAGCTTAACAACCTCTCTCTTCTTCACATATTTGAAATGTAGCTTCAATAGTTCAGTAGTATAAGTTTTCTTCCATTTGGTTCTTTAATGTGCTTAAATACTTCCTTGCCCTTATCAAGATAGCCATTGTATTTATTCTTGTAAAACCCAAAATCTTGACCAAAAACCTTTAAAGCAGGAAATTCGGTAGATTGGTTGTCATTTTTATACCAGCCTGAGTCAGTATGGCGTCTAAAGACATCAGAATGCTTGCACCATACTTTTCCATAATACCCCAAGTCTTTAGTACTTGTACTCACTTGGTCTTGGCATTTTTTTACCTATTGACCAAACATATTCTATGGTGGCAAAGAAGTGAACCTTTCCTTCATGTTGTGGCTTGCTTCCATTTTTAAGTTTATCTTCTATGGTGGCTTGAGTTTTCCACTACTCTTGGCAGACCATTCAGGATCAGTTCTGTTCTTCTTGGATAGCAATTGAGGATCACCACAAGTGTCAAACACTTTATGATTTGAATACACTAGGTATCTTGGAGGATAAGATTTATTCTTCTTTGGTGACTACATTGATGGGTAATTTGGTGATATTTTTTTCTTTGTGTTTGAGTTTCTATTTTGAGAACACTTGAAACTACAACAACTTGAAGAGAGATTACCATATTTACTTGAAACATCTTTCCCATATTCACTTGGCAATTCAACACTCCTTTTCTCATCAGAATTGTTTGAATCTCAATCATTAGAGAAATCAGTCTTAGTTTCACTGAAATCGGTTTCCGAAATAACAAACTAGCCATCTTTATCTACAACCACATTATCATACTGCTTCACAGACTATTCCTTAACTTCAAACACTATTTTAAACTACTTCAAGTTGGCTTCTCTTTGTTTATTTATCAACTTTCAATGAGTAATTATCATTGAATGGCGGAGGAACTGTTTTGTACTTTTATTTGGTTTCACCTCCTTCATTCTTCCAATGATATTTCCAGTTGAAACAACATTTTTGTGAAAACTAACTTGTATTTCTAATTCAGTATTCTTTAACTTCACTTCCATAAACATCTTTTCTAAGCCATCAAAACCCTATATATTGATATAAGCCTTAAACTTCAACACAATCATCTTCAGCACTTTTAATGTATGCCTCATAACTTTTCTCACTTTCTTCATACACTTCAATGAGTTTGTTTGTTTTTACTATTTTATCCTTTCAAACTTCCACTCTCCATTCTCAAATCATCAATTAATATATTTAAATCAGAAGGAAAAGGATCAGAGAGTACCTTATTTGAAGAAGATTTTGTTTCATTCTTGATATTAGCCATTAGTGCAATATTAGCTCTAGTATTGGTTTTTGCATGATTACTCCAATCAAAATCATCATCTTGTTGTTCAAGAGAAACAACCACACTGCCTTGGTTTCTTTGAGGTAGTTAGTTTAGATTGGGTTGTTGTGATTGTTTCTTTGTTGATTTGGAGGTGCTTGATTTCTCTATGGAGCAAAATTTTTTGTGGTTGTTGAGGAATTTGTTGGTTGTTGTTTTGTTGTTGTTGGAAGTTGTTTTGGGGATAATTTTGTCTGGCTTGAGGACATGGATTTCGATTTTGTTGACGGGTTTGGTTTCTTTGGGCATTGAAGTTGTTCTAGTTTTGGTTGTTATGAAACTTGTTTTGATTTATCTTATTGTGATTGTTGAATTGCTTTGGAAGATTGCATTCTCTAGCAAACTGGTCTGGCTGTTGACAGTTGTAACAAACAACCTTAGATTTAGCAACCCAATTTTATCACTAGGGCTGGCAAAACTTGACCTCCCTGTCTAGTTTTAACACCTCTTTATCCTCAAGGCAAGCATGGCAGTCTGACACTTGATATCCAAATCTTCCAAGTCAGCATCAATTTCCCCAATGTCTTCTAGAATGACACGTGTATGAATCAGGTTCATAGCAAAAAATGCATTGTAGGATTATGTGAAAATGGAAAACAGTGCTTGATATTTAGGACTCTATTGTGAAGAGTTTGCTTTTGCTTGAACACTTCATGTAGAAGCTGGTTCTACATCTTCAATAATTTGCCAATTAAATCTGGATTAAGTTGTGGATGGATAAGGAGCAGATGCAACTGGTAAGATTTTCGGTGAATTAACAAACTCTAAAGGTTCCCCAATGATTGGAATTTGTTCTTGAGATCTCACATTCATACTTCCCATTGGAGTAATTAAGGCATTAGCTACAGGAAAACTTCGCTTGTCTTCCATTATCATATTGTTCTCAATCATTTCTATCTCAACAGTTTAAAGAAAGGCAATAATTGCATTCAATTTCATTGTTGAAAAATTGGTCTTTTCTTTAATCAATTTTGTTAAAGTGTACCGTTCTCTAGATAATGAAGATAGCGATTTCTTATTGAGGTCATTATCATTAATCTACAAGTCAATTGATTTGATTTCATTAACAACAGCCACAAACCTCCATACATGTGAGCTCAATTTATCACCAGGTTTAAACTTAAACCTATCAATTTGTTGCTTCAGTCTGTCCTTTGTTATTGCATGGTTTTGCGTCTCGGTCTTTGTTAATGTGTTTTGGTTAATAGTTATAGTATTAAGGGTATTTTGATAATTTTATGGCACTTTCTCTAGTGATAGCCTTCTTTTATCTCTTGGATAGAATTCATGTCTTGTCCTTATTTATTTCCCACTATCGGGTTATTGATCCGATGTTGTTGGTTAACCTATCTGCGTCCGATAAATAAGTGTTATATAAGAATTGGATGAGATGAGAGAACGTCAAAGACAACGAGCATGCTATGCAATTCCAACGTGTTATTCAAGTATGTTATGCTTTTGGAATACATAGTTGTGTTGATTGGAAAACTAGCTGATTCAAGAAGTAAAGAACAAAGAGCTTGAGACGAGGGGAGTTTGTTAGTGCACGATTATGCGTCTCGGTCTTGTTAATTGTATATGGCACATTCGTTAGAGTAGCTAATAACGAATGTGTCCTTGCATGTTGTTAGTCCCCATTCGTTAGGGAATGTTAACGAATGAAGCTAACATATAAGTCCATTCGTTAGGATAACGAATGATGTTAAAGTATGATAGCTTATGAGTGGCTCATTCATTAGGGCATGTCTAACGAATGAGACCATCTTCTATAAATACCCTGTAATATATTATGATTTATAGAAGTTCTTCAATTGTCAAACTTCCTCTCATTACTCTGTGCAATTCAACTCTCAACACACACAATTAGCCTAATCAATAGTTCCTAAACGTAATTCATATTATAAGACTAGACCCATAAAGTATGAACTCGTAATCAATCGTATTAGGTTCTTTCAAGTGGTATTAGAGCTATATGTATGATTGAACACATTTAGGAGTGTTATTTGATTCAGTTCATCAATTATTTGAATCGTAATTGTATAGAACAAGCAAGGTTATCCGCGCGTTGCGACGGTGCTATTCGTGTTTAGTTGTTACACCAGTCATTATAAATTTTAACCATAAATTAATAATCTTTTAAGTATACATTATCCTAAAAGTCACCGAGATCATTTGGTTTTGTTTGGTCTAAGCTCAACGATTCAGTCATTAACAATTCACATCGCAGTTTGGGCTAAAATCTGGCTAAACGGAATTGTTCAAACGGAGGAAAAAATATATATTAGATCCCTTGAATTTTTTTGTTCAAAAAAAAGAAAATAAAAATTTATGCATATAAAGTTGTTCGGTGAAACCACCATTATTTAACAAAAAAAACTATGATTCTTTTATAAAGGAAAGTGAAATCATAAAGAACTCATTGCCATAATAATCTGGAAAAAAAACCCAAAATGAAATCTTAATTCGTCGTGTAAAGTCCCAAAATCACATACAATTAAATCAAATAAAGAAAGACAAACCAAACACCCCATCAGAACCGTTACATCCTTTTGTGAAAGGACACTTTGTTTCTTTAGTAAAGTGAATTACTAAATACTTATATAAGTTAAATGGTCGTTTTAGCTAGATAAATATGTTCTTCAATCAACAAATTGAGGCGGTTGTGAATTTATACAACGTTTACGTTCATTTATATTCATAACTATATTTGCACCAATTATAATGAATTCTTCCAGACACGTCCATCTTTTACAGTGGAGTACTCCAGCAATTAATCGATTACAAATCCATTCTGATCCAAATTCTGAACTCCTAGTTCTATCTCATCCAATTTCGAAACCCTAACCAGAGCATAAATTATGAAATCACTAAAGCCAAAAACCAAAATCAAATTAGAACGTTGTTGAGCATCGAGAATCTTCAAAATTAATCAAAAAAATGATGATTTAATAAATCCAATTGATGTATGTAACATCCTAAATATCATAATATTAAATAAAGGAAGTTGTGTTTAATTAGTTATCACGTGTAATTAATAATTAATAATAAATAAAGGAAAAGATCATGGACGTGGAATAATTAAGAGGGATTAAATGGTGATGGGTCATAAGTCCATGGGCTTTAATGGATATAAATACCCCTTAAGCTCTCCTAAAACCCTAACTCTCATTTCCATCTTTCCATAATCTCTACATACACTCAAGAACGCACACACACCTCCATTACTATATATAAATGGCCGAGAGAGAGAGGAACGAGATCCGAGACCAAAACCAAGCTAAATATAGATAGATCTTCAATATACAAGATAGATACAAGATTCAAAGTTCATAACCAAGCTAACCAAGACCAAACGAACACGTCAAGGTACGTTATTGATCTTAAAAGTTTATGTTTTAATGAACGTTTGGCCTTGAAACTTAAACATAAAGTGGATCGGTTATAAAAGAACTTTAAAGTAAACAAACTTTACGATTGAAATGAAAGAAACGGCTCATTTAAGAAAACTCTAGATCTAGTTTTGAGCATTTTGAGCTTAAAGGTTCCAACTTTATGATCTTTCGGGCCAAGTTTAAGCCAAGATCGGTCATGGAAATGGATATGGGTTGATACCAAGCTATCATAAGATGTTATGGCTAAAAACGGATCAATATTATGATTTAAAATGGCCAAACCCGTGACCAAGGAACCAGACCCGTCGATTTCAATGACCCAACTCGAGTACATGCGCTAGACTTGCATACATGTATGCATTTCGAACACACTTATACTTCGATTACAATATACTCGCTCACTGCAGACTACCAGACTATAAACCGCACACATAAGTGATCGGCCATGTGAAGGACTCGCATACAAAATCATATCGAACACAGTAGGGTCGATCACATTAGGATTTACACCCTTAATATCGCATACAATCGGAAATTGATTTCAATACTAAGGTAAATATATAAATACAATTCGATCACATGTGGGGTTCGATTACAACGTGGGTTGAATACTAAAAACGGCCAGTCGCTTACAATCAGGTTGGCCACCAACAATGAAACTCGCATACACTTCGATTACTACATAGACTCGATTACACCACACTGATTAACTCGATTACATTGTAATCGATCTCTCTAGAAACATGATTACAATGATGTAATCACTTGCATCATTGTGATCGATTGAAAGGGAGGTCGATTACAAGTTAATTCAAATACAATAATACCATCGATCACTTGTACAAAATCGCATACAATACCAACGTAACTCGCTTACCATGACGACGTTGCTCACAAAAAGGACTCGGTTACAATGGAATAATCGCTTACAAGTTGACTCGCATACATTAGAGTTGCTTACAAGGATACCCGTATACACAGAAACCCGCTTACAATAGTCAGACTCGGTTACTTTGAGCTGGACTTGTTTACCTTGATCCCGATTACAAAAGAGATTCGCGTGCAATGTATATGTAAACACTCGCTTACACTTAAACTCGCTTGCACTATGCATATATACCCATACTCGCATACAATTACACCTGATTACATTGTATTTGTGTACTCTTCCAGTTCGCATACGTTGTATTCGGTTTCAGTAACACTTGATTACTATATGCCTCGTATACATAGAAATCGATCACACTAAGGGTCGCATACAATACTTTGTATAATAGGAATCGCATACCTAACACTCGGTCTCAACTGAACTCTCATACACAGATTAAATCCGGATACAATCCTAGTTCGTTTACAATGAGACCCGAGTACAAGGGGAGAAAGAAAGGTTACTCACGAATAGGGTTTCAAAATGGAAAAGAATATTAAAATAATCAAAAGTCTTATGTACTCTGATTAATAATAAAATATTTTAAGAAAGAGAAAATAATAATAAAATAATTAAAAACCTTACATTAGGGTTTGCAAGAAAATATAATAAGTACTTGTAATCTAAACAAGGCCAACAGTTTGCACCAGACTTAGCTATTTTGACTGAAACACAAATAGGACAAGTATTGATATGTGTAACTTATATACAGTTAGCAGAGCTCAATTAAAGAAGGGAATAACGATAAATGGAGAAAGAAACAGGATCCATGTGAGTTTCTAACCCCATTCCTTGTTATGTTTTCGGGGCTGTGTGCATACTCGATGTGTTTGTTAATACATTTATCCTAAGTGATAAGTGTATGCCTTATGTGATTATGTGAAAGGTGTGAATGATTGCATATCAATACGTGAACGATCTTCGGATATTGCACGTACTTTCAAGTTATAATGCTATTTATAATGTGTATACGATATGTATGTATATATGTATAAATGTGACATGATGTATGGTTGTATGGTAATGAAGAGGGAACTGAACCCTAATAATATTCGAGGAAAGAGGGAACCGGGCCCTAATAATACTCGAGGCAAGAGGGAACCGGGCCAATATAATACCCGAGGCATGAGGGAACCGAACCCTAATAATATTCGAGGCAAGGGGAACCGGCCCTAATTATACTCGAGGAAAGTAGGGCGTAATGCTCTTTATAATGTAAGATATTAAGGTAAGTAAGTATAAGATAAAAGCATGAAAGTATAAATGAAATTATATAAGTAAGAATGAGCCTTGCATATGTCAGTGAGCCTTGCATATGTTGTTATTTGTCAACATAGGGAAGACCGGTGAGCTTTACATATGTTCATAATTGTGAGTATAGGGACGTGACATGTGAGCTACACACGTATGCATAAGAATGGTAGTAATGTTACAATTACGTGACTATGATGTGTTACGTTTCGTTACGTTTTCTTATGTTATGTTACGTTATGATGATTTAAATTAGAGAATGATACGGATAATCTGATGCTAAATGATAAACTAGAACTTAGTTAGTATAAATAACTTTTAGTATGCACGTAAGGTTTATTGCATGTACTTGTAATTTAGGACGAAGAGTATCGGCGAGGCGGGCTATCCTGACTAAAGGTTGGCATCCCTGTTATTTTATTTACGTTTATGTTTAAAGACAACATTTATGCTATGTTTTAGATGTCTGTGAATATTAAATGTTTTCAATTGCATTACACAACGAAATATCTTGTCCGAGAAATATGTTACAAGAGTTAATCCAACCGCAATAAGGTTCCAGGTTTGGTCGTTTGGGGTATTACAATTTCGCTAGTTTATACTATAACAAACTGCTGAACTTTTATGGCTAAAAACTCCATGAAAGAGTTATGTGTTAGGATTAAACACACACACGAACCGAACACGAACACGAAAGAAAAAACGAACACAAGGATTTAACGTGGTTCGGTCTAAACTGACCTACGTCCACAGGTGGCAACTAGATATTCTTTTATTGAGTGACGACGATTACAAGTACATAACAATCATATATATAAAGACTAATCTAGGGTTTGCGTCTTATTCAACAAGAATTCCAAACCGGGCCAGGCTTCGGTCTGGCCACCCTACACCCGTCTGCCCTTTGGACTTCAAATAATAAACCGGGCCTACACCGAAAGGCCTACGAAACCCAACAAACTCCCACTTGGAGGCCTTGAGTACTCTCGTCTGCACTCCTGATTGTACTTTTGTAATCTAAACATTTAACTTCTAGTTGCCACCGCCTTCTCCTCAATTAACCTGAAGGCCCGTTTAAGCTCCCCGGAGCTCCAACACATCAGTCACGGCTAAAACTGCCCCTGACCTGTTCTCTGTCCCTACCGGCTCCCACTGAAACAAACTACCAGATCCTGAGATACCCTGAGAACAAACACTCTCCATATTCAGCAAGTAGTCCACTGGAGAGACTTTTACAGCTGGAATACTAGTTTTCTTAATCCACTGTCGACCTGGAATTTCTAACTGTAACACGACTTGTGCTCCCACTGTCACGATGTCCTCTAACTGATTTAACCTTCCTAGCTCGTTTATCCTGAATCTTCACTGTGGCTATGGGTTCGTTACTTGCAAAACGAACCTTCTTCTGCCCACGAGATTCTGTGAACCGGACTTTGCCTTTCACTAAAACTGGATTCACTCCTTTCGGTGACATATTGACCATATATAACGAACCCATTTTCTTGCCACGAGCAACCACGAGATTCCTTTTGACTACTTTCCACTGCCCAATCCCGAACTTAACATCGTGCCCCTGGTCATCCAACTGCCCAACTGAAATCAAATGTTTCTTTAAACTTGGAATAACCCTCACGTCTTTCAAAGTCCAAGAAGTACCTACTGAAGTTATCAAATCAACATTTCCCATACCCGTAACCTCTAGAATATCATCATTCGCAAGACGAACCTTTCCAAAATCCCCAACCTTAAGATTCTTTATCGTTTCACTACAGTGAGTGGCATGAAACGATGCACCAGAATCCATCACCCAAGAATCAACGTTACTCTCAACACTAAGAACTAAAAACTCATCCTCTGGACATTCTTCTGCAGTGTTGACTTCTATAACGTTCACCTCTTTCTTATCATTCGGACACTGATTCCTTGTGTCCCTTCGCTTCACAACCCCAGCATTCAATATCTATACGAGTCCTAGACTGACTCCTCTTCCTGGTCCCACTGCCTCGTTGTTTATCCCTACCTCTACCTTCTGTGATTAATATATTACTTGATGATTCACATGAACTTCTGCGTCTTGATTCTTCTCCAAGAATCAAATCCCGAATCCCATCAAAAGTAATTTTTGTAGACGAACTACGAACCGCATTCACTGTTTGCGACCAACTGTCGGGCAAAGAGGATAACAACAAAAGACCTTGAACTTCATCATCAAACTTAATGTCGACTGACACTAAGCGGGAGAGATTCGAGTTAAGATTATTAATATGCGTTGTAACTGACCCACCCTCTTTCATTCGAGTTGTCACTAACTCTCTGATAAGATAGACCTTATTTGTTGCCGAAGGCATCTCATACATGTTGGATAGTGCATCCATCATACCACGGGCTGTGGTTTCTTTCATGACGTTAAATGCCACATCTTCCGACAACGACAGTGTAATACAAGCCCTAGCTTTCTTTTCTAACTTCTTCCACTCTGCTTCTAACAACTTTTCTGGTTTTTCATCTTCAAACACTATATCCAAGTCTTTCTGACAAAGTAGCGCTTCAATCTGCATCTTCCACAAACCAAACTTCTGTCCATCAAACTTCTGTATCGAAACCTTTCCATCTTCTTCCATGACAATGACTAAAACGAAAAACTAGATAAAACAGAGACAGACACAGCAACACGAGCCTGAACTTAACAATTGTTCTACTGAACTCTGTTAAACAGTCAACCTATTTAAATGCTGCGGAATAACGAACTGAAAATCATAAAACTGAAACTTTAAACTGAAACAATAAAACCTGACAAACACGGTTGGCACTGGTTCTTCGTTTCTTTAACGCTTCTTCTGATTGAAAACGGTTCTTCAAAAAATAGGATCTTGATATAACCGTTCTTGACTCGTACTTTGCAAAATATGATCTAGACCCAAATTTAATTCTAAGCTGAACTGTCCAAACTTTGGGCCACACAAAAAATTAAATAGACCAGGCCTACTGCCCTTAATTTTAAAAGCCCAAATAAAGTAAAAAACTGGCCCACAAAAAAAAACTTGAACTTGGTCCAAAGCAAAAGGATGAATACTTGGTAAGACACTCAGACCTTCGTTCACGTTGCTAATGGTCAAAATCTTGAATTCTTCTAAAAAAGAACTTCCTATTCAACCTAAACTAGAACCAAGATGACAAACTGTTTTCTTCTTCTTCTTCGTGACTCTCAAGCATTTTCTTTATTTCTGACCCGAAGCAAATCGGCGGTGGCGCTAGGGTTCTCGACGGCTGCCCGAGCAGAAACTATTGGCGGCGACTTCTAATTCTTTCGTACGGAACCCAAACACCCCAATCTTTGACGGCGATCAACCGCGACAGCCGGCTGCTGTGGCGGCAAGAATCGGACGCGATAATGGCGAAACCCTAGCGACGGCTAGCGGTGACGCGGTGGTGTAAGAAACTGGTTCAACGTGTTCTCCGGTGTGTAATGAACCTAAGCTCTAGATACCACTTGTTAGGAGTAAACACACACACGAACCGAACACCAACACGAAAGCAAAAACGAACACGAGGATTTAACGTGGTTCAGTCTAAACTGACCTACGTCCACGGGTGGCAACTAGATATTCTTTTATTGAGTGACGACGATTACACGTACATAACAATCATATATATAGAGACTAATCTAGGGTTTGCGTCTTATTCAACAAGAAATTCCTACGAAACCCTACACCCGTCTGCCATTTAGACTTCAAATAATAAACCGGACCTACACCGAAAGGCCTACGAAACCCAATATTATGGGTCATAAACTTTTATGGATTTTTTAATTTCCTCAAGTTTTAATTTCCACAAGTTTTAATAAGTTGTTGTAAAATATGCTTAAGCAAACGAAACAGATTACCCTAAAATAAGTTGTAGTATAAGTAAAAAGTTACCGGAACATGGTTTGTTTTATTTTTTTTATTATGCAACATTTAAACTTACGGTACCAAACTTGCATGCTAAGGCGGGCATCAAACAAAAAAATAACTAAATTTTTTTTGGGTATTTGATTAGCTGTTTACTTAAGGATGTGAGTTATTAAAAGAATAAAGCATACAATAAATTAGAGAGTTTTAGAAGTAATGCATAAAAGTAAAAGAAAAATGAAAAGGAAATAAAACATGTGGGTGTATTTTTTTTTTTTTTAAGATTCTTAGGCTAACTGCATCCATAATATAATCTTAATGAGAGAGAACCACAATCAAATTTAATTATCAAGCGTTCATTCGTTAAATGTTTATTAGGTTGAAAAGTCCATGGAACTTAAAACACACGAGCCAAAAAGCAATTTACTCGTTTAGAAATGCTGATTTTTTAGTGGGAGTTTAGGACATTTTTGACTAATTTTTGACTTTTGATTTATGGCTAGTTAACCACTTTTCAAATGAACAATATTTCATGGGGAAAAAACTAGAGGTTTGCAAACTGGGTTTTATTTTTTTTTTTAGATTTTTAAGAACCGGTTCGGGTAGGGGACCTTAATAACCGGGTAGAGATGGAACTAGTTTTGGGTAGGGTTTTTGACTTGGATTTGGCCAGGTTTTTTTATCGGGTTTGGGTCGGATCAGTTGCGGATTTTGACTGCATATAGGTGGAATCGGTTCAAGTTATTCTAGTTTCGATTTCGTTTTCTATGAGGAACTGAACCCACAGTTTAGGCTTTGCCGGATCTAGTTCAGGTACTCGGAACAGGGGTTTCTGTGCTTGAATACAAGTGGGTTTCAGTTTTCAATATGAAAAGGTGGCCCGAGTAAAATATCTAGCTGAATATAATTGATTGGAGGCGCAATAAATTTGTATGGGCCCAACTTTATGTTAAAGCTGTAGAGGGAAAATGTAGGCTGACTAGGGGATTCAGTTGTATGTTGGATCACGTAGATAGGGGTGTCAATCGAGAAAAACCCGGTTTCGGGTATGGAACCGAGTTCGGGTATAATTGAGTATTGGAAAATCGGGTATTAGTAATATATGGGTCGGGTTTGGGTCCGGGCATTGGCTTGAAAAACCATACCCTATGTATCGGGTCCGGGTCGGTATTGAACCAGGTCTTCAATACCCGGGTATTTTAATACCCTATTTCGGGATATTAAATAAACCCGTTTTCCTGGCATTTGAATACCCTATTTTCGGGTATTAAAAAACCCCTTTTTCTGTAGCGTTCTTATATTAACGAGTCTGGTTCGTTTTTTTATCCTAACTTCATTTTTTTGCATACAAACTTCATAGTTCATTCAAACATATAAAACTAAACAATTGATATAAAAAAACATATATTTTATGTGTTTTAAATTGATGTTTGGTATATCAAAAGGCGCTGCTCTAAATAAATGTTTATATCAAATATGTGTTTCAAAAAAGACATGTTGCAGAACGGCTATAGATATGTGGGTAGCCACACAACCACTTCCAAGTGCCACACAGACATATGCGCACAAACACTAATATCTAGGTATACAAAAAAATCTAGTTCGGGTATGCAATAAACCTTGGGTTTCAGGAATAACTAGAAGCGGGTTTCGGATATAACTAGAACCGGGTTTCGAGTATTATCGGGTTTAGATCGGGTACCGGTTTGGGTTTCAGCATTGAAAGTCATACCCTATTCGTATCATACGGGTAGGGTTGTGTTCGGGATCGGGTATTAAAAACCTGGGTTTAGAAAAAACCGGTTACGGGTTTTTCCCAGGTCCGGTTCGAGTTTTTTGTGCACCTCTAGTCATTACCCTAATCTAATTCGATTTAACAAACTATAAACACATAATTCCATCAGTTATGCTTTGGGCTTTCACAGAAGTAACATGGGCCTTGGTTCAGGTTTAGGTCACTCAAGTGAATGCCCAAGAGTAGTTGATCGTTTGTATTTGGGGTCCAAATAGTATTGCACTATCTTGTCTTGTCATAATGCAATGTATAGAGGTGCATAAATTGGGCTTTTTAAATACGGGTTCGGTTACGAAACCGTGTTCTGGTATGATCGGGTATTTGAACATTTGGTATTGACAAACCTTGGGTCGGGTTCAGGTCCGAGTATTGTCTATAAAACATATCCTATGTATCGGATTCGGGTCGGGTGTAATAAAACCGGTATTTGAATATCCTATTTTCGGGTATTGAGAAAACCTATTTTCGGGTTTTTTATGGACTTTTTCAGTTATTTTTCGGATAAATATTGGATTTTTTAAGGGGTTGCACCTTTTAGGATTATTTTTCGGGGTATTTTTCGGGTATAGATCGGGCACTTGAAAAACCCAGTTTCGGGTATTTGTAAAATTCTGTTCGGGTATGGAACCGGTTCGGGTTTTCAGGTATTACCGGGTACAAATCGGGTCCGGTTTCGGGTAGGGTTGGGTACGAGTTCGGGTATAAAAAAACCGGTTTCGGGTATTTTTATCGGGTCCGGTTTCGAGTTCGGGTTTTTCCTTTCACCTCTACACGCAGATACCAACCAATTTGGGCTATGAAGGGGAAAGTTAAATGATTGGGCTTTAAACACTGATAAAACTTAAAATTGAAATGGATTAATTAATTTGAGTTTTGTTGAATATTTCGAAAAACAAAAAATAAAGGGGGGAGGGGGGATGACTAATGAGTCAATCTTGATTGTAAAAAACACTGTGATTCCTGTAAGACGTCCGAGTCGATTCTGACTCGGGTACGAAGACATTGATTATAATTATTAATACAATATTTTTATAATAATCATAATAATTTTGTATAGATAAAGACGTTTAAGTCATCACGCCTTGAGTGTCACGAGGAACAACAGGGAAGCTACACGTCAACAATGTGTCTGATGGGAAACAAGGATAGGATAAGAACATGGCCAAGCACTTAATGGGAACCAAACAATAAAAAGACACCATCTTGTCATAAAGATGCCTTAGGGGCTGTTTGGTAACCTCTGAATGGTCATTAAAAGGCCTTTGGGGCTGTTTGGTAGCTTCTGAATGGTCATTAAGAGGCTACCTCTTAATTGTTTATAACCTTTTAATGGTTAAGAGGTAGACATAAGTTTGAATGGTTAAGAAACAACCATTCAGACTTAAGGTTACCTCTTAACCATTAAGAGGTTATGAACCATTAAGAGGTAGCTTCTTAAAAGTCATGTTCTCATCCTATCCACTTGCTTCTTTTTTTCTTTAGGTATTAAGTATATATGTATATGTACAGAGACATTTATTTTAAAATAAAAAATAAGACTAAGATTTACGGAGAATTGCATAATACATTTTTATGTGATATTTAAGCCCAATTTAAGTTGCAACATGCTAAAAATATTGGGAGGCTAGCTAATGCTATTTAGAATTTTATCTACCGATCAAATCTTTAATCTAGCAATATTGGGAGGCTAGCTTTGAGCACTGTTGAACCACACGGTATAACAAGTTGAACCTTTTTCTAGCCCAACCGGCAAGGTTAAGCAGGTTTTCAAAACATTACATCAGTGTCGTCCCATTTATATATCTCGCCCATTTTGATTATATCCTAAACATTATACTATTTTTGTATTTCTTAACATATTTTTTAGTTTTGAAAACAAAATGGAATTTCTTTATGTTTAGATAGAATTTGAAGATATGTGTTTTACGTGGGGGTTACTGTAATCATATTCTTACGTACACTTGTTATGTTTTTTACGCGTGTAAGTACACACAAGTAATCAAAGAACCAAAGGCAACGTGTCATCTCATAGCTTAAGAAAGAAAAGATAAACTTCTAGCTTATAAATTCTGCATGCAGTCAAAACAAAGGACCAACTTATAAGGAGGCCATGTCAGTTTTCAGATTATAACTAAATTTAACGATTCATGTAGCTTTAAAAGTTTCAAAACAAAAAGAAAGATTATATAATAGACAATGGATAACACCTGGATGGTAATTATTAAATTAATAAAAAATATACGCATGTTTTACGTAAGGTTGAAGAAGTCGCTAGCCGGACCCCTAGGCGGTTGACTGGGGAGTTAGGTGTACTCGGAGTACTCGGTGAGTACTCGGACATGGTAAATATAAAGAAAATTATTTTTTGAATATTATATATATGTAAAATATTATAAGTTTACTAATATTTATAACAAAATATGTGAATATAAATATAAATAAAAGAAATATATTTTTAAATAATAAAATATTATAACAATTACTAATCATTAATTAAAAAATGATATTTATTTTTTAATTTTATTGAAATACGAATTATGTTTTATTGTTTTAAGTTAAAATCGATCCAAGTTCACCGATAAGATGTGGTTCTGGCCGAGGTTGGTAACATTTAACCGATTCTTAATAACTAGGCGGATTTACAGAAACTCGTCTCGACGACATATCTTATAACGAGTATTCGAAGAGTATTCGGCCTTCTAATCCTACTTTTACAACATTGGTTTTAACCATTGTTTCATCCTCTACTACATGTTCAACTTTATATGCATGATTCAAGAACAAAAGGTAGCTTGAACCTACATTAACATAATGAAATGCATTACACATATATTTAACCCTTGTTTTGTCGTGGCCTAGGTCCCCTCATATATATAATTTTTCAAAACTGAAATTTCTTTTATTTATGATATTTTCATGGCAAGCCCTTGAAAAATGCAATTGTGTGTGTATGTATTTACTAGATTTTGTGTAGGAGATACAAAAGAGTGAATCTTACTATGGCGCTATGAGCTTATAAATCGGTCGACTAGGGAGTTATGACTTACGAATACTCGGTTTAGACTAAGTATACTCAGGGTGTACTCAGACATAGTAAATTATAATAAAAAAAGTTTAGAAAAATTATATATATATATCAAATATCATAAGTTTACTAATAACTATAGCAACATACATGAATATCAATATAAATAAAGAAAAGTACACATTGTTAAATACTAAACTATTCTAAAAATTGATAATTGTTATGAATACACCATAAAGTAGTGACTCTTCACATTAATAACCTCTACTTTTCATTATGTTTATAATAATGTTGTAGCCCTATAAATAGTGGCTATTGTTATTGTATTAGATACACCTCTCAATGAATAAGAACCATCCCCTTTTCTACTTCTTATTTTCTCTCTATTCTATGATTATATGCATTTCCTATAATGTTAATAGGTCGTTGTTTCACAACACGTTATCAACACGAATCGCTTTTACTTAATATGGTCATATTACAATAAGATGGATCACAATATCCTACAAGTAAGTTTTATTTTGATTCATCGGCTTCTTATTTATTAATCTTGCATTACTTATTGTTATTGTAATCTAGGATAGTTAAAAAGTTTCTTTTAATGGGTATCATACTTTTAGAAAACTATCGTATATAAATATATGATTGCATATCAACTGTTTTATTGATATTATTCAATAACTCTCTAATGCAAATTAAACACATACATGTTCATAAATGAAGATACATACTGGATGATAAAAGAATCAGCCTTGATGTTGAAGTGATTAGTGTAGAATGGTAACTAAATGATCCAGTAATTCCGACCAAACAGTTTGGATCACAAGTGATTAGAATGTGAAAAAGTACAATAAAACAATAATAAATAATTGCTTAAGATGGTTGGAATATTAGAAACAAGGTTTGGAAAATATGTTGTATATAGAAAAAAACTAACATATCATTTTAATATTTTTGTTAAAACTACCTACCAAATTGCCGGGATAGCTATCGCGTAATTCGAAAGGATTAGACTATTGAGTTGACCCAAATTATGCAACTCAGCAAATTAATTAATTGTGATTTCTTTTGGAAATATATGATTCTTTTCATAATTCAGCCTGCCTATTGTCTTGTTAGTTTACTATCCAGTAATACATCGATGCAATGATTGGCAATTTAAAAGGTATTGTAGTTCTAAATGCCCCTTTTCTGCCTTTCATAATTTGGTTATAAGTGATTGTAGAAGATATGACACAATCGTTTTGGGAATTGATTTTGATTTTTATTTTTGGGAATGTTTTTTTTATATAACTAATATACGCATAATTGCACGTGTGGCGTCCATAGAAAGTTAGAAACTATTAATAAGTTTTATTCATGCTATGATGATTCTCGTGCATGGAAATTGAGTTTTAATTACTAGCTAAGTTTATGCATCACTAAATGGATATTTTGATAGCAAGTTATCATGCATCATTCTCATGTTAATTGTTATAGTTAGTTAGATATGAAACATGTTTAAACAACTAAATGTCGTATTAAGATTGTTATCCAGTTTGTGAGAGTTCTTAAATTAAGAAGTCATAGTCATGAAAAATATTTAGTGTTTCTGAAGACCTGGTTGTTTTTCTAGTTTATATCTTTAAACAACTAATATGCTTTAAATATATCCTTTGTTATTGTATTACCATACCCATTGATAAAATATTTACTGATGCTATTTGGTTTTAAGTTACGAAATTTGGTTTACGAAGCTGAAAGGCCAAATTTAAATTATGATGATAATAAATATGTTATTAAGAAAAGTAATTGCAACAACTCAATCATGTATTAATATGTTAAATTACTTGACCACGTGTAGTGTTTATTATATAACTTATTCGAATACTTATATGATGCCTCATGATGCCTACATGCCATGTTAACGACTTCCTTGTGTTGTATTATTACTCTATTAAAGGATTATGATTATTAGGTTTTAATTATAGCAAAAGATTCATTAAATTATTTAGATAATTTAAGGTAAAGAAATAACACCTCATGTTATTTCTGCTCATTATAAATTAAGAGTTGAAAAAAGTTTTGGAGCGATAAATGAGCATTGCTCCATCAATATTACTTCTCAATTGATGTTATGTGATGAGAAGATTATTGATGTAAGTTGAATATAACAATTTTCATTGCCAAACCTCAAATCTGTTTTTAAAGTAGCACTATTGTTACAAGGTTTGAAACGATCTTCATGAAAATGCCCACCATGAAAGTTGGGTGGTGCTAATCCATTCCCTAAAGGGAATGTGATATAGATCACGATCATGTACATAATTAAGGAAATTATAATGATGAACCATGGAAGGTGTCTAGTTAATTATCCTTTCTTTGAAGTGAACATGGTAATTAAACAAATTTTTATGATGCTCATGTTAATAATGAGGTCAACCATGTTAATAATGTGATGAATATAAAATGATCGGTGATAAAGGTCATGATAATGGTAAATGAGGAAATTATAATGACCCTCGCGTTAATAATGAGATCAACCATGTTACTATTGACCACAAGAAGTGACGCGCTAAGTGAGTGATTATTCGAGAATAAAACACGGGAAACGTGTTACTATTCTCTCGTATTTTTTTTCGTGTAATAAACAACACCAGCGAAACTAAAACATGTATGATCATAAACCGGAAATTTATGGATCATGAATGTTAAATATATTGGCTTGACCGGTTAGACCATTCCGAGTCATTGATGATGTGAAAATATTGAAGAACCAGAAAATTCTTCATGGTAATTAAACATACAATGTGTGCTCTCAAGGGAAGTTAATTATTAACCAACAAAGTTGGGTGTAAATTTCTAATATACTATGAAAATGACAAAAGGATATGTATATCTCGACATGATACCATTTAGTGTTTTTTTAAAATCGATGCATCGTCTAAATGGTTATCAAATTCGCAACCTGAAGTTTGCGTGACTTGTGACTTGGCTGATAGCAAGCATATTCTTATAGACTATTTTTGATAAATGTGGTGATCTTAATTCCCATATCACGAATGATTATTGGAATAAGTACATGTGATGAATCTTTTTCAAAAATTGCATTTGTCGAAGACGATGAACATACGTCTCCGATTGATTGCAAATCCAATAATCATGAGAGAAAATATTTCATATGTATACATTGGAACATGTGTTTTTACATTTTGATATTAATTCACATCAGACCAATAAATTATAATACTTCCTCCCCGTTACAACTGGCTTTAGGTCGGAAACCAAAGATTTTCCATATGTGATTTTGGTTTGCAGTATGTATTAAAATTGATCCATCATTTACACAAAGATTAGACCTTAAGGAAAGTTGAGAATATATGTTGGATGCTGAAAAGTATTGATAACTATGCATTTAGAGTCATTAACGTGGTATTCGTTTACGACTCAATTTATTGATTTCTACTTCAACAAAATAATATTTCCAACATGAGGGGGGAGATAAGAAGCAGTTGGAAAATAAAGAAAAAGTTGCAATGAATTATCATTATGCCATATTGATCCTCAAGCTAAAAATAAAATAAAATTTGTGAACCGGAAGTTCAAAAGATAATTCATTTACAAAAATATGCAAATTAATTACTAGACGCATTTACTGACCTACACAAAGTGACTAGCCAAGTCGCATATACCAACTGCTAGTGCTCCGATTAATACTAGTGTCCCTGAAGGACAACAATATATTGGTGATAAGTCTATGGCATGCCTAAAGCATGGTAGACGATTCGGTTCCCATAATAAAAATCCTCGAAAATGAAGCAGGTAACGAAAATGGTCAAGTCGACGTACAATAAAAGGGTCTCCCAAAGAGACATTAGACATGATGGTTCCAGAAGAACCTAAGGTACCTGAATAAAGAGATCTCAATAGATTATATCATGTATAAAAATATGTGGAACCGACAGAAAATCGACGTCATTGATAATTTTGTATAGCGCTTGAAATAATGAAAAAGATGAGGATCAAGGTTTTGCTGATAAATGAAATTTAAAATGAATAAAAAGAAAAAGACACAAGTGAGACAAAAATGAAATCTCTCACGAATCTAGAAGCTTTGGGCAACTGGTCCATATAACTAACGGTTGTAAAATACGCTACATGCAAATGAGCCTTTGTGCAGAAGCATAATGAGAAATGCGACATTATGAAATATAAGGCACAAATGGTGGTAAAAAGTATTTTCCGAAAAACTCATAATTAATTATGAGAAGACTTATTCTTCAATGGTTGATGCAACAAGTTTAATCTGGTAATACAGGAGAGATTTGATATGTGCTTAATATATATTTAAAATGAAATTTGTATGAAATCTCCAAAGGATTTAGGTTGCCAAAATCATATAAAGTTCTCGAGAACGACATGATTGTATTATATAAATTTGGATCCGAGTACATATTATTTTTATATACATTGATGAATGAAATATATATGGAACTCCTGGTGAGTTTCCTAACACGATTGATTGATTAAAAGTAAACATCTTAATGGTGTAAATCCTATGCATCACTAAGCATATGGTGATATTCAATAAACTATGTATATGACTTGTTCAATATGAAATGAAAATAAGATAATTGTTAATGTTATTGGTGAATATGATACAGAAAATGATGTGGTAAAAGATGAAGTTTATGTGCAAAACGCTTGAAAGTAAAATTTTATACATGATTGGTCAATATGGAAGAAAGTCCATGACAGATTATACACGCATGAAACATTGAAACTAAAGCTCAAGAAATTTGCTATATGAAGTTAACAGGTTCTAATATGAACTAATATAGCCGAGTTAGACATGTTATAATCAACTCAGTGATTATCTTGGGGAAAAGAGATACGAATATTATATACTCGATCCAACTTTTGAACATTTAAAATCATGTTGATGATTACATTGTATCTCATAAAGAGATGACATGCGGGTAGAGTATTTATATAGTGATATTTTATACCAATCAAATTTCATATAGAAGATGTTGGAACATTTAATACGAAAGAAATTTATCTCATATTGAACAAATTTCCCTTATTCTAATTAGAAATTCTTGATCGAGAAGTACCATAATTTATTGCAATTTATGCAATATTTTTGCTAGTTATACATAACTATACATATTATTTATTTATTGAGAAGATATAATTTGTTTTTAAGTGAAGAGACACTTAAATGATCTAAACAAATATTTTGACACATACAAGGTATGTAGTTTACGAATTTATATTTTGCTAACCCGTAAAAAAAATAAAGGGTTTTGTTAGTCGTATTAATGCAGGGAATGTAATATAAAAAAGTTATGGATGTTGGGGTACTTATTTACAAGAAGATGCATTACAAGTCACTTATTTACAAGATAAGAAAGTCTTACATGAAGATAGTACATCATTCCACCAAATAAGGAAGTGTACACTACAAGATCAAGTGAAGATCAAGTGATGAATTATCAACTCCAAAGTCTTAGATAAACTTTCAAAGAAGATCAGAACTTGTCACTTAAAGGATGTATAAATGAGGGGGAGCATTATACGCGTTGTACTCTTTTTCCCTTAGCTATGGTTTTATCCCACTGGGTTTTCCAAACAAGGTTTTTAACGAGGCAACATCACTAAGCGTATTTCATTATGTGGATAGTCAAGGGGGAGTGTTATGAATACTCCATAAAGTAGTGACTCTCCACATTCATAACCTCTACTTTTCATTATGTTTATAATAATTCTATAGCCCTATAAATAGTGGCTATTGTTATTGTATTAGATACACCTCTCAATGAATAAGAACGATCCCCTTTTCTACTTCTTATTTTCTCTCTATTCTATGATTATATGCATTTCCTATAATGTTAATAGGTCGTTGTTTCAAAAAAATAATCATTAATTGAATAAATGATACTCATTCTTTAATATTATAAACGTAGGAATTATGTTTTAGTTTTGTTAATTCAAAATCGGTCGAGTTGACAGACTAGATCCAATTATGGTTGAGGCTGACCATCTTTAAACGATTTCGAGTAACTAAGCAAAGTTAAAGAAAGTCACATCGACAACATAACTTGTAGCGATTACTCGACAAGTACTCTGTCTTCTATACATACCTTTACATCCCTTAACTCTTACTTTTATTGCAATCAATATCATCAAATACAATAACGTTCTTTATTTTTTTTCATAACAATGAAATGGTGTATTTGTTGTCCTTAATATCTTCCTGAAAATGAATCATAGTTACATTCACGTTAAACACCAAGAATTTGGATTGAAAATTAAATTGAAGTGACACAATCAGTGATTCATTTATTGACCAACTCAATCTAATTATAACAAATTTTAAATGAGTAACCGAGGATTACATTTATTGCACCCTTTTAATTCAAGTCCCGGATCGATAATCAAACACGAAGTAAACAAATAACTCTTGTTTATATTAATTAAAAAGTATAATAAAAAAGATGACTACAATCTCGGTTACTTATTTTTAATTTGTTAGCTTCAAATCAAGTGAAAAACTCATATAAAAGAAAAGATTATCAAGATCGATTCACAATTCGATGTTTTTTCAAAGACGTTTATTGGTTTGCGAGTTCTCGAATTTCCTAGTACGTGTAATTAGATTCATGAACGGTTTATAGTTTGATTCCAAATTCGATTCTTAATTAGGTAATGGTTTGAAGAGAGTTTGCAAAGAAAGAAACGCGCTTTTGAAGAAATTTGGATTATTTGATGATCACACCGAATTTATTTTCTTTCTTGGTGATCGACTGACTTGAAGTTAATCACTGAAGTTCAATGCCTTGTTCTTATGCCCATACAACTATATCTAAATGAGATAAAGAGAAGATGGTCTAAATGAACAAAGGGAGATGCTTTACGTGAGGGGGCGAATTTTAATGAAAGGAATCAAGTTACGAGGTAACCGTGAAAGTGATTCGATGGCATCAGTCTACTGGGGAGATTGTTGGGTTTTATATTTTAGACCGATGCATCGTATTAAACGGGTGAAGTAAATGGATTTTATATTATTTCATTGGTTTTATCCAAGAGGCGTATGGAGTGAAGACCAAGGCACAAGACCACTATAAATAGATGAATAGGTCATGTGTTTTGTTTAGATGGGTTTTGATTATACAGTTTGCCCCCGGGGAAGAGCTCTCCCCGGGTGGCCGAGTGTTTATGTATGTATGTATGTATGTGTATGAGTGTTATTCATGTAAATCATTCGGTTAATGAAATCATACTACTACACATCCGTCCATTATTATCTTTCAAGAGTGAATACATGTTGTAGATTCGATCAGAGATCTGAGCTCGTTTATCACCGTTTCACACACTTTCGCACAGGGGCTCGGTTTTGTCAAATATTCTCCCGGTTCCTCTTCTGGTTCTTCCTATGAGTCCTTTCTGGGTCTTCCTCAGAGTTTCTCTTCGTGTCATTGTTGTTCTCATCAATATGAAAAGTAAACCTTTCCAGTGGTTGCATAACCCACATCTTTGGCCTTCGGGGCTGGCTTGGGCCCAAATGGTGTTGGGTACATTGGGATTGTACTTCCGAGTTCCGAAATGCAACTGACTCTGGTCCTAGTGACACTCCAGCCAACTTGAAGTGTTTGGTTCATGCTTCATTTTGCTTTCAGCTTCCTTTAAATCATATCATTCCAAACTTCCACGAATCTACTATCCTTATTGTATAGAACGTGGTCATGTGATGACCACATTCATCAGTTATAACCGAATTCACACTGATATGTGGCTAAACATGGTTATTCCCAATGTTGTTTAGTTGAATGAATGGTTGGGAAAAGCCATGGTGGTTCATGGATACCCCAAACATTCGCATCAACGCCCCATATCTCAATTTTAATCAATTTTCGATCATTTTGTTGTAATAAAGTCATCGTGATACACGGATAATAAAACAACTAAGTTTTTATTATTGATTTATTTATGAATATCAATGTTTTTCTCTCATTTTTGTTAAAAGGAACCATGGTAATTTCATGAACTCTTAACCACTAAATGAATTGTATTGATTCATTTCAGAAAACTAAAATTTTGAATGTTTCATATTTGTAATTATTTTTTATAAATGATAAAATTTTCTATCACAATATCGAATTATTTAAGGATTTCTCAAATTTTACGCATGTTTCAATTTACATTACACGACCTCATATATTTAAAATACTTACCCGAATCTTATGAAACTTAATAATAAACCATCTACCAAAAACTTTTGAAAATTTACACATTTTCCCCTACAGCATGTCTTTTCACCTTAGCAACCGCAATCGTCGCATCGGTAACCCTTAAGCCCAACCGTCGCACCAGTGCCTCCGGCCAGAGTATGTCATCTCGCATTTGCTAGAGGAATTGTGGAAGCTCTTCCAACCATCATCACCCAACATCAAGCCATGAATGCAGCCACCGCACCCGCAACTACCAACCTAGTTCCTTGTTCCTTCAAGCAATTTACCAATGTAAACCCGTCCGAATGCGTTGTAGCCAATGGGGCTAGCACTCTCCTCCAATGGTTAAAACATATATAGAGTGTATTTCTTCATTGTAGAAGCCCGGAAGATAGGAAAACCACATATGCCTCAAGTGTCTTTCGCTTGGGCACCTTTAATTGGTGAAATAGTGAGAAACACTCTCTAGGGGCGGAGGTGGCCATGGCCTTTTCATGGGGAAACCATAAGAAGCTTATGCTCAAGAAGTTTTGCCCGAAATATGATCTCCAAAAGTCGGAAGAAGAGTTTTGGAATTCGAAACAAGAAGGTGGTGACAATGTGGTGTATAATGATCGGTTCCACGAACTTAGCTTCCTCATCCCGCATATGGTCACCCTTTTCGATCGAGCCATCGACAAGTATATCTCCGACCTACCCATGCAAATTCAAGACTCCATCTTGAGTCGTGACCCAAAGGTCCTTCACGATGCAATAACTCTTGCCGGTACCCTCCCCGAAAACCACATCAAGGCCAGAACCCTAAGATGTAAAAGCACCAAAAAGCCTACTGAAAAGTCACGACCGAGCCTTCCAACAAGGTCAAGGTCGAAACCTCATCAAAACCCATCAACGTCAACACCAACAGCCATTAAACCAACAACAACAACAAACGCAAACACCTAAATTACGCCTTAACCAACCAGAACCATTCACTGACATTGACATGACCCTTGAAATTTGGGTTTGATTGAGTTGATGCATTACCATACCTAAAATTAGGATGGTTTCTCAAACCCGGGTGATATGTGTTGGAGTTCATGTCATAATTCTTCTTCTCTCCATACACATTATTCACCTATTCATACGCCTCCTCGTCAAATGGGCAATCATCACTCTTATGCCCCAAGTCACTGCACCTTTCACACACATTGAATTTCACCAATACAACATCCTTCTTCTCCCTCTTTTTCAAAAGAGCTAGTCCCGCTCTAATGATGCCAATTTCTCCTTAGTCTCATAATCCGGGTTGGATTTTGAAATAGGATGCTTAGCTCTTCGACTAGTTGATGCCTCGGTTTTGGAGCTTTGACTCATCTTCTAAAAAAATTCCCAATCTTCTTCTTCGGGTCTTGATAACAAATTGCCATTACTTGTAGAATTCGAATACTTCATTTCTTCTTTCGTTAACCCATCAACGACACATTTCACTAATTCCCACAACACAATTTGATGATGTGGGCATTTCCTCAATAACTCTTTGAAGTGGGTAAACGCCTCATGAAATTTTTCACCCGGTTGTTGTTGGAATGTTCGAATCTTCAATCGTGCTTCATCCGTCTTTGACAAAGAATAGTATTCATACAAGAACACTTGTTGCATTTCATCCCATGAGTGAATACTATTGGCGGGTAAAGTGACAAACCAACTCTTAGCTTTGTTTTTTAATGAAAATTGAAACAACCTTAACTTCATGTCGTCTTGATCATGGTTTTGATCACCAATTGTACCACAATGGCGGAAAAATCGGACATATGTGTGTATAGTTACTCGGTGTCCATTCCATGAAAATGTGGAAGAACATTTATGTAGTTGCGTCTTGATTTAAATGCTCTTGTACCCGGTCTGGGTGGAGCAATAGGTGAAGTATTATCCGAAATAGCCGGTCTAAACCGACCGTTAACCCCATGAACTGGTGCCACATGATGTCCTCTTTGAACTTGTGGATGGTTGTTACCACTACCCCATTGGTTATAAACTGGAAAACCATTTTGGGATTGATTTCTACCCATCCAATTGGATTAGGAACCCGATCATAAAGATTATTGTTGTTTATGTTGATCTGGTTTCCTCTCAGATTATTGTTTGGAGGGATATCATCAAATCCATACCCGCCCGCGTACCTATAGTCCGCGTACTCGTTACCGTTCCATTCTCCAAAATTGTTGCTTTCTTCATAACCATCTACATGGTTATATTCCCCCTCCCAATCATCTTAACCATCGTTGCCATAAATATCCGTATACCCAAACTCGTCACCATCATCATTATAACCCGTATCTCCCGTGTGTAATGTGTGGATACTAACGTTATCCTTTTCATCATTTTCTTCATTTTCTTCATAGGGGAGAATTTTGATTTTGTGGGCTTCTTCTGTTGTTATTGGGATTTGGATTTTGGTTTCGGTTGGAATTTCGGTATTGATTAGAGTTGCGGTTTGCATTAATGGGCATTGGTGGAGTGGGTGGTCTATGGTTATTACCAATTGAGTGGTTGCTCATGTTTGTAGGTTCGGGTGAAATGGGTTCCAAGTTTTGTTGTCGATTTTGGTTTTGTCTTACTTAACGTTCAATTTCTGGTTCAAACACCAAGGGTGAATTCCTTGTTGTCGATCTAGTACGCATGCATTTTCTGTCACCTGCACACGTAACACACCTAGTGTAAATGAGGAAAAGAAAAATAAAAAAAAACAAAATAATTAAACAAATAATCATGAAAATCAGCTAAAAATAAAACATCAAGCGCACAATCTCCCCCGCAACGTCACTAAAATTTGATCATTCGTTATCGGACCGGTCAAAGATAAAGAGAAGTGTGTTCCTAATCACCTTTAAATACTTAGGGTAAGAAGGGTGTCGAACCACGAAGAGTTTGTGGTCGGTGATCTAAATTTAATTGATTAACAATTATGAAGCTTTTTTAAGTAGTCACATAGATTTAAAATAATTATTTTTTATGTTTTAATAAAACCAAGTTATAATTTGCAAGAAATATAATTGAAGTGTAAACAATGATTATGAAACGAATCACACACGGGTTTCAAGTTCTATAAGCAATTCGGGCAAGACACACTATAGAAACGAGTTCATATAATCACAATGGTTATCTAGGTAGCAAATAATTCATAACGAAAGGCATCAATATTCGTTTATCACAAGTAAATAGTGCAAAGAAAACCTTCACAATATAAAATATGGACAAATATATGCAATATAGATTAAGAACATTCACAACCATTAACACAGATAAAGAATCATAGCAATTATCATCTTACGAGGTCAATAATGCAAGAAATTCTTAACAACTCAAGTTCATAATAATACAAAATTACTTACTTCATGTCTTTCAAACCAACGATTACATAAAATATTATCTCAATTCATAGATGTGAAAAAACCCCATAACTTACAAAACCCTACACCCGGGAATGATTACGGGTGGATTAGCCTCTCATGGTTGTGGAGACCATCTTCAATTTTGTTTTCGAATATTCAAGTGGTGATCTCTAATGGTGTTGGCTCTTCAAAAGAATATTATTCTCTCTCAAATATAATAATTCTTTACTTTATTTTTTTCCTACTTGTGATCCTCTAGCCCCCCAAGAAATCAAATCCCCCAAAAAAATAATTGATCTCCGGTTGCCCGATGTACTAGCCCCAAAAATATAAATCACATCCCAAAAATAATGTTCTTTTCTTTTCTTATGTGCATCCCCTTTCTTTCTTTAAAAGGATCCAAATGTTCATTTTTTTAACCTCTAAAAATTGGAGTTAAAGTCATCACTTTTCTTTTTTGCATTGATGTTTTTCGTTGACGTTTTTTCCCTTTTTAAATGTGAGTCAAACCTCTCAAGTAGTCTTGTGGTGTTTTGTGAGGTCTAGCCCAACTTTAGTTCCTTGTATAAAGTCCACATGACTATTATTATGGCACATTTTTATTTGTCTTTCTTGCAAATTTCACTTTCTAACAAGTATATGACTTAATATCCCATTAGCTCGATCACCGTCATTAAACATACTATAAGTTGATCGTTTTAGATCGTTTTAACTTGAGTCCTACAAAATATAAAAACATACTTGAAGTACCACAATCTTAACTAAAAACTAAATAAAAACTATAAATAAACTAGTTAAATACATAAAAGACACCCGACCATCACAAGCGACAAGCTATGTAAGGACTTCGAGAAGTCGATGTAGACAAAATTCGAGATGAGCTCGATGTGGGAGATAAATTTCTTTTTAGGATTGCAGGTTCAACAGTCTGAAGACGGAATATTCATTCATCAGACGAAATACGTGAACGACGTCTTGAGCCATTCAAGATAATTGTCGGAAAAATCCATTATACTCCTTTTCCCGTGGGTCACAATTTATCACCGGACGAATTGGAGGATATCGTTGATCTGACCCTGTACCGAGCTATGATAGGTTGTTTAATGTATCTAACCGCGTCACGTCCTGATATTATGTTTGCTGTTTGTTTGTGTGCCAACGAGTCCTCGAGTGACTCATCTGGCGGCAGTTAAACGTATATTTCACTATCTGAGTGGTAATCCTGACATCGGGTTATAGTATCCCAAGGATGATAGTTTTGATCTCACTGCGTTTTCCGATTCGAATTATGCAGGATGCAAGATAAACTTCAAGTCAACTATTGTGGGTTGTCAAATTTTAGGAAGCCAGCTTGTGTCCTGGCAATGTAAGAAGCAGACAATGGTCTCCACTTCAACCGCTGAAGCCGAATACATGACAACCTCTAGTTGGTGTTCACAGGTTTTATGGATCTAGAAACACTTGCGGGATTACGGTTTGAAGTTTCTTACTACTCCAATATTTATTAATAACTATGTTGCTATTTCTATAACGAAGAACCCCATGCCACACTCTAAAACGAAACATATTGATATTATATTATTTTATTCATGACTGCTATGAAAAGAAGTTACTCGATATAGAGAAGGCGCACAAGGATAAAACAAGATTTAACTTTTTGCTTGGTCTAAATGGTTTAAAAACTCTTGCTGAAATCTCTATGCTCGGATAATCACTTTTTATTTGTACAATTTTTATTTTTGCTTTTATTTTCTTTAGTATTTTGGTTTTTGGTGGAGAAAATGAAAAAAATACAGAAATATTGCGCTTTCTGTTTATACAGATAAAATCCAAAGACATTTAAATATTTCAAAAATCCAAAAACATTAAAAAATTATGCTCCTAAAAATGAGTTTTGAAGCAAAATGAGAAGATGATAGTACATTGGTCATCTAGTCCCAAATCCGGTAAGAAATAAGCTTAAAAGGTTGTGTGCTTAATTGTATTAGTACATTGGTAGGCTTTAAAACAAGCAAGTGAGAAAAAGTAAATGATATAAACATAAACGTTAGCCGAATCTGATGAATTAACATTTGTAAGCATGGTTAATATCTGTTTTAAGTCTCAAAAGGTTTTTAAAGATTGTTGTGTGTGCATGCGTTCATTTTGTTAATAAATTCAACTTGTTTTTCTTTTCATTTTGCAAAGAAGTTCAACTTTATTTTTGCTTAAGACTCGGATTCTCTACGCGTGAGGAATACCAATCTGAGGGTTAAGGCCTAAGTATTCTACTTTATTTTCTTGTTGTTTAATACAAGCCCTGTATCTTCTCCGCGTATACTATAAAGCAATGTATCGAACTGGAGGTTAAGGCCTGTACAATTTCAACTTATTTTTTTTATTTTGTTAAAATGGAACCTTATCTGCGTGTAGTAATACCGATCTTAAGGAAAAATTTTAATCTTCTGCTTTATTTTCAATTTGTTATTTTCTCATGAGTCACAGCTAATCATTTTTAGTAAGAAAAAGACATACATGATAAGCTTCATGGTATGAGATATACAAATTATGTCTGAAAGATGGGGGTCATTTACGATTCGTGCTTAATTGAAGAAATCTAATCATATCACTCAAATTTCAGAAATATTTGTTGTTAAAGTTTAAGTGGACAACAATATCAACAACTGACTTAACACCAGTCATAATAACGCTGAAAAATAAAACTGTAGTGGAAGGACGATTTAGTCAATATGATTCTTTGCTTAACTCACAAAAATATGTATTGCTTTCTTAGAATAGATTTCATATTTATCTTAATTTTGAAAATATTCAAAATCCAAAAATATTTTTTTTATTCTTATTTTATATTTGTTCCTGCATTATATTCGATTTCTGAGCTAAAGGGTAAATTTGAAAAAGAAAATACAAAAAGATTTTCACATGCTTCTAAGTTATTTCTTTTTAACTTGATGTGTTTTTCACGTAAAACACGTTAAGGTATTGGTTTTTACCCGAGTGGTAAAAGTTTTAAGGTAAAGCTCATCTAATCATGGATTTTGATGCATATATAATCATTGGAAAGTTAAGATGAAAACTCATTTTTACTTTATTATTTAACACTCCATTCGTTACACTGTTGTGACGAATGGACTCCATTCTTTAGCTTAAATGGTAAGGAATGAAGGTTAATAGCAATAAGAAACGATAACGAATGTCACCATTCATTACACTTCATTCGCTTCCGCTGGTCTGATAACAAATGAGCTCATTCGCTATATTTAAGATAACGAATGAAGAACGAATAACATGCTATTCGTTATGATTTTAAGTTATAGTTGATTCGTTAACTGTTGTTAACGAATGACTTAATGGATGTATGGTCATTCGTTAGTTTTAAATTAATGAATGAGCTCACTCGTGTGCGTTAGGGCTTCTGCAGATCTAATAATATATATTGCACGGTGGTAGACGAATAGACTCATTTGTCTACCTCGATTATTACACTTCCTAAGCAAACCCTCACCAATTTTATTCAAAATTTCTGACCTTCTTTAAACTTTGTTCTTTTGATCAATTCATATTCACAGGGTAGAGATGATTCCAACACAATCTTTTTGGTCAAAATTGATGAATGTTTGAAGGGTTAATTAGGATTTTAACTAAACCAACGGTGCATTAATCAAATGAACAATTATAATATGATGACTTGATAAAATTGTTAATTAGGTATGATTAGCGATAACATCACGAGTTTGTCAACATCAATATTGTATCGATTCATCTTGTTTTCGATCCATTTGCGATTTCTGATTTGCATGCTTGACTATCTTAGTTTGATTAATTTTGACTTTGACTAATTGTGAGTCAAATGTTAATTTATATAAGGATTTATTCGTTATGAATAACGAATGAAGGATCATTCATGTCTATAGTGACCGAATGAACCCATTCGTTCATACTTCAATAACGAATAGATACATTCATTTAATTTTATAACGAATGACACCTCATTCGTCTTGTTTAAAGCAACGAATAGACTCATTCTTTACTAGGCTATTCGTTATTGATATGATAACGAATCATCTCATTCGTTATAACGAATGAACTCATTCTTCATAACGAATGGGATAACGAATAGGACTTGAACTTTCAAACAAAATACTCATTCGTCATAACAAATGGGATCATCTCAATCGTTAGTGAATTTTGTTTAATTTTATTAAGTTCGGTTTTACTAATGTTCGGGGTTTTTTTTATTCCAGTTATGGCAGACGAAATTATGGCTGATGCTCCGGCACAAGAACAACAGGTTCAAGCACAACAGAAACCACAACCTCAAGCACAACAAGAAGCTGCACCTGCCGTTGCTGAGCTAGCCTACACCAAGAAACACAACATCTGTGCGTTTTTGCAAGATGACTTTGTGGGCCGTGATATGTTTGGGGACGTCATTGCTTTTCTACATTGCTCACGCATTCACTATGCTATATCCGCGGATGTCCCTGTACATTTCAGCGTGATTAGTCCATTTTGGGATATTGCTCGCTATGTTGACGCTGAGAAGACTATCGTAGCTGTTGCGCATAAAAAGACTATCAAGATTGATGCTGACGTGATACGTCGAGTCCTTCATTTTGCTGATATGATAGACCACTCATGTGAGTTTAACAAGGCAATGATCCGTGGTTTGTTTCATAGATTATTCTACAAAGGCGATCTTGACCATTCACAATACAACAAGGCATACTTGTGCGAATAATACAAGTACTTGCTACATGTGATCATTCATTGCCTTGGTGGACGTAAGGGTGGATAAGACGAATGCAGAATCATGTTGAAATCTACGTTCGTTGCATTGATACTGAACAAGTCGTTCAATTTCTCTGAGTTTATTTTTTATCATCTGAAGGAGAACTGCTTGGTTCGACATAGAAAGAACAAGTTTTTGATGTTCCTCTCTTTTTGCAGCTCATCATCAACGATCTAATTCCTGATTTAGTTATTGATTAGACTTTGGTTGATGATGTATTGGTCTTGGAACATATGACTGAAGATACAATGAAGCGTATGAAGACGTATAGCAAACAGATTGCTGAGGACAAACCAAGGTCCAAACGTTTGATTGGCTATTTGGCGAATCCTAATTATGTATGTCCATTTGATGATCGTCGGATACATGATGATTCTGATTATAACGTGAAGATGGACCAGGTGGGAACAATGACGAAAATAATGGTGATGACAAAGGTGATGGTGGTAAATACTGGTGGAAATGGGGGAGCGGGTGGACGTCAAGCGGTTGAGGCAGCAAGTTTTGAAGCTGCTCAACGCAAACGAAAGGGTAAAGCATTTATGACAGAGAAACCCAAGAAGATGAAGGTCCATAGGGGCAGTGGTGTTGAAATTTGTCCATACAAACCATGGTCGTCTGTTCCTCGACAAGTGCCGGTGGTACTTACTACTATTTGTAAGGCCCCGCTCCCGGTGCCCTACATTGGACGTTGGATTTACTCATAAACACAGCTCTAAATATCAGAGTGAATTAAAACTTTTCGGGGAATATAAAAACATCAAAATTCATTACAAAATATTAAAAACTTTTTTAAACTTTCATACTATGTTACCATAAAATATCATAACTTTTCTTCACTTGATGTCAGTCAGCTCAATCCATGCGATGTGCCTCCCTCAAGCCAGCTCCTTCATCCAATTTGCCTGCGTGCATACTAAAAGTCAGCTACGCTGAGTGAGTTCTAGTTGATCATGAAACATACATTTCATACACATACTTACATATATGCATCCGAAGATACATATTATATACTTAACATGTTTACCTTCGTTTCATACATGAATACTTACATACATTCAAACATTCCTTCTTACATACATACATTCTTTCATACTACATGCATAACTATCTTTACCATCTCAGATATTATTAGGGTCTGGTCCCTTTTATCTTAGATATTATTGGAATCTGATCCCTTCCTTTTCTATCTCAGATATTATAAGGGTCTAGTCCCTTCTGTCTCAGATATTAGTAGGGCCTGGTCCCTTCTTCCCATTCCATACAACCATGCATTCCTTGCCATACGACCATACATTCTTTGCCATACATGCATTATATATATGTATATATATATACATATATTCATAAACATCTACATATATACTCCTAACCTTTTATACATTCTTTCATAATTTCAATATCATTCATATATCTTTCATAAGACATTCATATAGCATACACTTACCACTTATGGTAAGTGTATTAACTTACACATATGAGTATGCACACGACGCCGAAAAACATAACAGAGAAAAAGGGCTAGAAACTCACCTGAGTCCTGTTCTTCTCCGAGTTAATAGTAATACCCTTCCTTAGCTGTGCATGGCTAACTGTGTAATAATTATAAGTATCAATTAACTACTTCTAACTATATCATCTAATCGAATGCCAGTTCTAATCGAATGATCATTTTAATCGAATAAGTATTCTAATCGAATCATCATTCTAATCGAATAACCATTCTAATCGAATGACAGTTCTAATCGAATGACAGTTCTAATCGAATGACATATTCTAATCGAATGACTGCTCTAATCGAATGACCATTCTAATCGAATCAAATTCGATTCGATTACTGATGTGCTAAAAGTAGTCAAACAATTTAGTAACTAAAATATGCTAATCTAGACACTAAGGAATACTCTAGACTCTTAAACTACTAACCGACAAGTGTACCAGTCGACTCTAGTACAACTAAGTAAGTTTGGATATCGAACCTACGAGACTCTTTAAATTACGTAACTAGCAAATTATACTCGACTAAAAGACACGACTATTATTTAATATTGTTTAGGGTGGGGGGGGGGGTTAAACTAAATAGTATTACTAAAATTAAACCCTAATTAATTAAATAATAAACTATAGTGATTACTTAACCCTAAATGATTATTACATTAATAAACTTAAGACCCTAATTAATTAAAATATAAATAAACTAAAAGAATACTTAGATTAATTTAGATGATGAAAGTAACTACCTAGAATAGAATCCCAAAAGTTATGGCTATCAATTAACTAGGAAAATTAAGTTATGGAACTAGGATCGTAAGATAAACCCTTGAAAGACAACCCGAACAGGACCCTTGACCCTTCAAGAAGACACCTATGAGTTTCCAGCAAGTCATAAGACACACCAATTATATGTATTAAACTTCCTTACGGTTATTTAATCGTTAATGTTTAACTATCTTTATGGCGAAATCCTACCATACATCGCGGAAATCAAAGATAGCTAAGCAGACTCAATTGAGTTAATAGACTACGTTGACAATCAAACCTAGACGGACTTCTTACGAAGAACTAAATCTAGCAATCCTAATCAACAAAGATCTATCAATAACCTATCACCTTACAGCTTTCTAGTCTAGCAGCTCACTTTTATTTATTTGATTAGTTATATTGTTTCTATGATCTTATTCGAATTCAATCACAAACTAGTCAACAACATACAGTAAATGACCTAACAAAACTCTATCCTATGAAACAATCAACAACGGTAATGTGAAACAATAAACCTAAGAAAATAAAACCAAGTAATCATACACATCAATTAAATCAAACTCAACAATTTACTTAAATATCAAATCCATAACTAACATAATCCCAATTAAAATCCAACCCAACAAAGGTTCATCATGATCTAGGTAGTTTAATAACTTTAGCCTAGCATCATGTAATCAAAATCAAACAAAGTAATAGAATAAGAAAATATGGTGAAATAATAAAGGACGGAAAATCAAAGGTGATAAAACCCATAACACTCTTGAACGTCTAACTCTTCACCGGATGCTCTCTTTCCTTCAAAACCGCCAAGAATCTCTAATAATAGCTCTCGTAAACACCCCAAATTCGTCTAGTGGCTGTAGGGTATTGTTCAGGTTAAGGTTAGGGATGTGTATATACTTAAACATGGCCCCATACTTAAAAAAAACAAAAGCTGTCTAGAAAAATAGGCGCCGTGCGGCCATGGTGTGCCCCCATGGGAGTAGGGGGTCGGTTTGACTGGTTCTCTTTCCGGTTCCTTCCTGACGTGTTCCGGCTTCTCATTTTTGCTCGTTTTGACTCGTTTTTCATCCTTTTCGATCACGATCAACTCTAGAAACCTACAAAACATAATAATGTTAGTAGTATACAAATCTTGAATAAAAACGAAAAAAAACTAATTAAATACTAAATAAAATATACAAGGGAAACATATATATTTAGCATTATATCAAATATCCCCACACTTACTCTTTATTCGTCCCTGAAAAAATCTAATGCAATGGAATCAGAATCCGAAAATACGGTCTTAAAAACATATAGATTAATTTAAAGTTCAAAAAACGCAAAAACCACAATCACCGATATTGTTGTCCACTTAAACCCATGTCGTAATCTTTACCGGGACAAATAAGATCCAACAATTTAAATTACTCAGTGGTTTACACAATTAAGACCCGTTTATATTCAGCTTTTACCGGACCAGACCACCCCAACTTGATTTAAACCTCAAAATTAGCATATTTAAAACTTTTATTGCTCATATATATATATATATATGAATAGTTAAGATGATCAAGAGTATTGTTTATTCACCTAAGTTTAAGCATCAAAGTCTTCCAGAGCAGCCATTAGATAGTATTAAGGTATAATTGATTAATTAGCTAGTGGTCCCCACCACATGACATAACCCCATTATCAAGCAATACCCCGAACCCATCACCACAGGTGATTATGCACGATTTCATATGTAGGGTTTACATGTGGAGTGCCCCTTATGGTTCGTTTCTTAACGGTAATCAGACGCAAGCAAGGGGACCCCACATGGCTAACATCGTGGATGATTAAGTCAGTAGTGAATTTGTACTTTAAGTACGTAGTGATCATGTTTAATGACTTATGTCGCAGATAACTGCGAGTTTGCTATTTTTTTAGCTTTTTTTTAATATTCACAACCCCACTTAGGAATTGTGAATACCCAGACGAATAAACTGCATACAAGCCCATAGTCTATGGACCCGAGGCATCCCATCAATACAAGATTTAAGGTTATAAAACCATACGCCAATGAAGTGTAAAACACTAAAACTAGACAGTTTAAGATTTATATCACCGGCTACTTGGCATACTCTAACGTTAAACCTACCCAAGCATCATATGATAACGTATTCAATTTTAAAACTCATAATATTTATAACATTCATACCAAAAATTGAGGCTTGAGTATAGCCCGACCTTTCTTTACTTATCTTCCACGAACAAAACGTTTTACCCACAAAAGATTTCCGTTTTACCCATTTTATCAAATTGTTGTTTCTTTCTCAAGGGTGAGCCTACCGGCACATCCCAAGTTAAGTGGGTTTTCTTTTATATTATCTCATATTATTAGTAGTTTGAAAAAACAATTTCCGATAAGTATCATCATCTCCCACTTTCATGTAGCAAACTATATTCAAGAAACATTTTCAATTTTTTTATCAAACTAAAAGTTAGTTAAACTTGTGTCCCATCCCTATACTTAAATTTTGCATTGTACCTAATCCAGGTGCGGAAACACGACTCAATAAAATTAAAAACCAAAAACCTAAAAAAATATAAAATTAAAAGCAAAAACCTAAAAAAATATAAACATAAAAATAGAAAAAACAAAGTACAATGGAAAAGACGTAGCTGGTAATATGCGAGGCTGTCAATGTGCTAGTCTATTTCCATGGGTGCTCTCCTTACCGACCGCTCACCAAGATTTAGCAACTCATTCTCTCTTTCTGAACGGACACAGCCACTCCTCTCGACATACCGTAGAGATATCAAACACAATATCTAGAAAATAAAAGTTACTCATAAGTCTTAGATAGTCACCATACTCCAACCCTCCTACCCAACAAAATAGTCTAGAATAATATCAGTACAAACAAATAGAAATAGAAACATCATAAAAAGAAAAATAGATATATAAAAGATACAAACTCCTAAAGTTGGTGCGCCCTCCCCACACTCAGTCTTCATCCTCTTCCTCCTCTGAACTCTGCTCATACGTCTGATACGGCTGTGCATTATTATACTCCGGATCACCCGGTATGTAATACGGCTCCCTATAACCATAGCCCGAACCACCCGGGGCACTCGAACCACTCGGAACCGCTACATCCGGATGTCGAAGATAATCAGGTAAACCAATGTGTAGCCCAGTCATCAAATGTCTCAATGTGTCATCCTGCCTCTTCTGTTTTTCTCTCATAATCCGCCTCAAATCATCACATTGTTCTGTCATATACCCCCTCATCTAATCAAACCCGAATTCCATCTGGTCATACAATGACTCCATAGTAATTGTCTCGAGGTGAGGCTCTCTATCCGAAAACTGTATAGGTGTCCTCTTACATCTATGTAACGGAAAATCAAAGTTGATAAAACCCATAATCTTCACTCTTGAATGTCTAACTCTTCACCAGATGCTCTCTTGCCTTCAAAACCGCTAAGAATATCTAATAATAGCTCTCGTAAACTCCAAATTCGTTTGGTGGCTGTAGGGTATTGTTCAGGTTAAGGTTAGGGATGTTTATATGAAACATGGCCCAACACTGAACAAAAAACGAAACTTTCTAGAAAATACGGTCTAGGCGCCGCCGCGCATCCATGGTGTGCCCCCTTGGGTGTAGGGGGCAGTCTGATCGGTTCTCCTTCTGGTTCCTTCCTGACGCGTTCCGGCTTCTTGTTTTGGCTTGTTTGGACTCTTTTTTCACCCTTTTCGATCACGATCAACTCCCGGAACCTAAAAAACATAGTAATTTTAGTAGTATACAAATCTTGACTAAAAACGAACAAAAACTAATTAAATATTAAATAAAATATTTCAAGAGAAACATATATATTTAGAATTATATCAATTACTTTGCACATTCGATTCGATTACTTTGTCTATTCGATTCAATTACTTTGCCCGTTCAATTCGATTACTTTGCACATTCGATTAGATTACTTTGCCCAATCGATTCGATTACATTTTGTTTGAGTATAATTTTATTCCCATCGTTTTAAAGCCTTTCTTGTCGACATGTTTTACCCGTCTTGCATAATAAATGAGCCTAAGACTTTAACCATATTGTTTCCTTTCTCTAACTTGGTTCAAACGTTACCCGTTTGTCCCGTTTCCATCCAAACATCTCGTTTATGTTCAAGGTTACATTTCTTGCATAATAATGCTCAATTTACTATCCTACCAAGTTTCATGCAAAACCAACGTTGTTTACCCGCTTTTTTCATGAACCGAACACTACTCGTTTTACTCAAAACGAAACAACTAACCTGTTTAATCACAAGTTCATTACTTTATCAATAATTGTGGCCCGTTACATCATCCAACCAATTTTCATATAAATCCGTTCACGAAAAGTAAACCTTTTTAATAAAAACGTACCTTTGAGGTTTGTGTTCGAAATCACTCAAGTAGACCAAGACCATATCAAACAAACTCGGAATTTAGTGACTCAAGCGGCCACGGAACCGTCCCGCCCCAATCTACAAAGCCATCAACACGCCGTTGCCGGAAAACTCTGCTATAGTTTCCGGAGAAGCTGAACAGTTGCCGAAAAATTCCATTTTTAGCTGTTACGGTTTTGCTGGTATATACTGGACTTACCGACCTTCGATCGAATATCGGATCGGTGGGAATCTTTTTTAAACTCCATAAACACTCAGTTAAAATTTGAGACCGATTCGACAGTTAGATCTCCGGAAATCGTCGTCTCTTTGTGGGTTGTTTTCTCAAAAACGGAAATTTTGGTAAAGAAGGAGTTTGGAGGCTAGGATGGGTATGAATGGGATGTTGGCTATATTTATAGGAAGAGGGTAGTGTTTCATGTTTAACTTTTCATCTAATGACACTTATTTCCCTCATAGTTCAGATAATTACATTCATCTTCTATAATTTAATTAAACTCAACTCATTTAAAATATCAAACGAAATTTGGGATGTTACACTATTTTTACTCCGGCTATTACTCTTATGATGACGGCATCCACTAATCCGAGATTGCTTCGATTCCTCAGTCGTTGTTGTCTCATATGTCGACCTCTCCTATCACAATGATTGCTGCATCTCCTGCTCCAACTATGATGCAAATGCGGCCATCGGCTCTATCATTTATGAGGTTCAATCATCCTCAAGTTCCAGTGCAGCCAGTTCCTCCTACATTTCATTCTATGACCGTTCAATAGGAGAATCAAATGGTTGCAGATCGTCAATTGCAAGATCAGATGAGGATGGATCAACGTGGAATGGTAAGCCACATCTCTTATTGCTAGAAGGAAAACCATGAACACCATGAGCTTGTTACTGCTCAAGGGAGAAGATAAAAGAGCAGGAAGACATTATTCTTCAACTAATGTGCAAAGATGATATTTTGAAAAAGTTGAAGCATAACGATGACGAGAAAGATCGAGATGCTAGTTTGGGTGAAAATGAGCAGAAATAACCTGCTGGTACATCATCTGATAGGGATGCTGAAACCAAGGGCAATGATCGACATTTGGTAGTATATCAAGATACAACTAACGTAAGCCGATTGATTCGATCAAAGCCAACACTATCTTATTTATGGACAATTTTCGTGGAGTTGTCATGAGTACGGCGAAGGCTGACGAGATTGAGGAAGGGGAATTTGTGGATTATGCCTTGTCTCGAGACCAAATCTCATTGTTTCTTGGTTTGAACGATGACGTATTGGATGTGTTGGAAGCCGAGGAGGATGTTGAAGTAATTGATGATGATGAAGTTCGGTTTGCCGCGTGTATTCCATCCCAGGATGTGTCGTTTTGTTTATGAAGATATTGAGGTCGAAGATGTGACAGCAGAGGAGTATCAGATCTATACACTCGTACCAACGTTGATCAGGGTATTCCATTCTTTACTAAAGAGCATCTGGAGAAAAAAAGAAGAAGAAAGAGAAAGTATCGAAAAACGGATTGGGTTTAAAAGATTTTGTATATTTGTAAGATTCGTATTTCAAGGGCATGTTTGAGGTTCGTAACAAAACTCGACTTTCTAAGATTATTGAAGCCTACAAATATGTTGATAAAGAACAAGAGATGGAGGTCAAAGCACGTGAAACGTCTCACCAAAAGACAACATTCAAAGCATCGAAAACAGGCAAAGGTGATATTGTATCGTGGTTGTATGATTCTAATCTTAACTTATGCATCGTTAACTGGGAGCACGATTTTCAATACTACCAATACATCACCGATGTTCTCACCTTACCAAGATGGAATGTGCAAATGGTTGCTAACCGGTCGTTCATGAATCGAGGTGGAAATCACATGGCATGATGGTTCCATCAACATCTGATGTTTGAAGTTAATCACGGTTTTAAGTTTTTCAAGCCACAAATTCCAAAAAGAAAGTATATAGACAAGATCAATCCGAAGACTGGTTGAAGGAACCTGGTATTGACGATCAAACCACCACGCATGATGAAAAGAGTGCCTGTAAAGACGTTTCCACAAAGTATTTACAAGACATTCAACAAGTGGTACTTTGACAATCGTACTGGTGAAGCGGTTATTGTTCTTGGCATAGGTTTGAAGACAGAGTTGGTACGAGTCATTGATCCGATGTGGCTCGTTAACTTATCGGAGTCGGATAATGACATGTTATTCAAGAACGAGATCCAATTTGCTGACATGAAAGATTCTGAACGAGCTACTAAATTTCAGCGTGTCATGCGATTTTGCAACGCGTTTAGAGTTCATAGCTGTGCGGACTGGAAGACTAAGAGGTTCAGCTAACTAAAGACAAAGAGCACGAGACGAGGGGGAGTTTGTTAGTACATCGTTTTTGTCGTCTCGGTCTTTGTAATTATTATTATTTATGTTATTAATGTAAAGGGCATTTTGGTCTTTATGCCATTCCATTCGTTATTTAATATGTGTTCATTTTTTAAGGATGTTTAACGAGAACTCATACATTATATTTAATGGCCATCCGTTAAGGATGTTTAATGAATGGACCTAATCGGTATTAGTTAAGTACCATCGTTATGGAATGTTAACGAATGAGGTATAGCGAATGAGTCATTCGCTATACTGTTTCAGTTATGTTAGGAATGAAGACGAATGAGTCTCATTCGTTATGACTTGTATAACAAATGGACTTCGTCTTCTATATATAGGTTGTTCCTGAAACGTAGTTAATATTTAAACTACATATAATGAAAATTAATATTGTTTACACTCATTTTACGGTCCGAACACCATTAAATGCCTAAAATAAACTTCCGTTTAAATCTATTCCGCATAATATATATATATATATAACATAATTATATAAAGTTTGTTAAAAATCTATACATTTTTCCAACTTAGCATAATTTTTTTTATAAATAAACAAATAAACTAAACTAGTTATATATATATATATATATGTGTGTGTGTGTGTGTGTGTATTATAATTATAAATATAGATTTTTTCTTAGAAGCTAAATAAAAAATCTAATTTGTTTTTTTTTTTGTTAACTCGTTTATATAAATCGATCGTCTCCTAGTTTTAGAAAAACAAGATCTTTTGTTTAATGTATAAATGTATATGTAGTTGACAATCGAATATTTTAAAAATCAATATATAACTTATAATAATAATTAAATTGTTTATGTTTAAACTCAGCTTTTGTAAAATATATTAAATGTCTTATCAATCCCAAATCTGTCATAAACCCTTACTTTTCATATCTTGTTTCGTTTATGTCGTTAGATCATTTCTTTTAATTATACTTTAAATGAGGAGAATTCATCAAGACTCCGCAAAGGACTAACTAACTAATTTGACTTAACGTCCACGCCACATCGTCGTCTATCATATCTCTAAGGTAAGTAATCGCATCCTCTTTATCTCTATTTTGTTTTGGGGGCATTATGTCTATTATAAAATGTTATTATACTATTATGCTCAAACCAATTCCATTATTTGCGTGATTGTGATATTGCTCGATTAATTGTTGATTGCTATATGAATTATGAGTTTACTGCTTTAGTGGTTGGTTGGTATCTCAACCTCATCCTCATCTTCATCCTCATAGTCCGATCATACGCCATCCGAGTAGACTTGTCCAAAATCTAGTGGCATGTTCAAAAAGACACAATTGTTTGCTTTTACTTTATGTTGTTTATTGGTTGCGAATTCGTTCAAATATACATGTCCGAAATGTAGTGACATGATCGAAAAGACACATATACTTGTTTATATTAATTGATGCTATTCACATACGCAAGGAATTGTTTATTTCTCAATATTATTATTATATTTACACCAAACTCTGAATTACTCGCTCAACATGTGTTGTTGACAAATTATTTTTACGCATATTGCAGGTTGTTATTTCAAATGATTCGAAGTGGAGAACTTAGATCATACTTTAGGTTAAAAATTATAAAAGTTTAAATGTTGTTGTAATTTCTCATGTTTTAAAGACCTTTGTGTACTTCGATATGGATGAAATAAATTATATATTGACACTTATTATTAATTTAGTGTCATTAAGCTATGATAAAATTATGTCGCACCCCGGCATGTTCCGCCGTAGGTTGGGGTGTGACAATATTACCTGGGATTATACCCTGAAGTTGAGCAATCACTTCATAGTTCTATTTGCACCTACTCCGTGCCGAGAAAATAATCTGGTTCATATATCATCCTTTTGACAATATGATCGTAGTTGAAGAAGCCAGTGAAATAACTTTCACATTCGTTTGACATCTTCGTAGGGATTGGGTTTGAATGAATAGTTGTCTTACGTTTATGTTCGTTGTAGCTTATATGAGGGTTGGATGACATCTGTCAAGATTTAGATAGAGTAGGCATAGGAAAGAATACCAACCTATCTTATCCCTATAAATATAATATAATATTTGTAACATCCAAAGTTTCGTCAGTATTTAAATGAATTGTGTATAATTAAATTATAGAAGATAAACGCAACTATCAAAATTTATTCACCATCTCATTTATAATCATCCTAGCCTCCAAACACATTATTTAACAAATTCCCGTTTTTGAGAAAATAGCCCACAAAGACACGAAAATTCCTGGTGATCTAACCGTCGGATCAGTCTCAAATTTTAACTGCGTGTTCATGGCATAAAATAAGATTCCCACCAATCAGATCTTCAATCAGAGGTCGGGAAGTATGATTTTTATCAGAAAAACCGTAACCGCAAAAAAATGGAATTTCTGGCAACTGTTAGCTTTTCCGGCGACTTGCTAGTAACCGCAAAAAATGAACTTGATAGTAAACGGGTTAGTTGGTTTGTTTCGGGTAAAACTAGTAGTGTTTGGTTCGTGAAAATGACGGGTAAACAAATTCGGTTTTGCATGAAAATTGGTAGGATGATAGAACGGGCCATGATTATTGATAAAGTAATGAAATTTCTAGTAAACGAGTTTGTTGGTTCGTTTCGGTTAAAACTAGTAGTGTTCGGTTCGTGAAAAGGATGGGTAAACAAAGTCGGTTGTGCATCAAACTTGGTAGGATAGTAAATCGGACCTTATTATGTGAGAAAAAAAACTTGAACATAAACATGTTGCTTGGAATGAAACGGGACAAACGAATAACGTTTGAACCAAGTTAGTGCAAAGAAACAATATGGTTAAAGTCCAAGGCTCATTTATTATGCAAGACGGGCAAAACGAGCCTAAAAGAAGGATGGAAAATGATGGGAATAAAATCAGATTCAAACAAAAAGTAATCGAATAGAATGAACAAAGTAATCGAATCAAATAAGTAATCGAATCGACTGGGAAAGTAATCGAATCGAATGGGAAAAGTAATCGAATCGAATGAATAAAGTAATAGAATCGAATTATATTCAATTAGAATCTTCCATTCGATTAGAATACATCATTCGATTAGAACTGTCATTCGATTAGAATGGTCATTCGATTAGAATTGTGATTCGATTAAAATTGCTATTCGATTAGAATTGTGATTCAATTAGAATGATGAATAGATGAAATGATATAGTTAGAGGTAGTTAATTGATACTTATAATTATTACACAGTCAGCCATGCACAGCGAAGGATGGGTATAACTGTTAACTCGGAGAAGAACATGACACAGGTGAGCTTCTAGCCCATTTTCTCTGTTATGCTTTTCGGGGCTGTGTGCATACTCATATGAATGATATTTGACTGATATAGAAAGGGTTAAGAGTGTGTATATAGATGTATATGAATATATATATATATATATATATATATATATATATATATATATATTTAACTAAAAGTATGTATGGTATGTATGGTTTTATGGAAAGATATGTATGGTTGTATGCCTAAAGGGTTGCAGACCCTAATAATATCTGTGTAGGTTAAAGGGTTGCAGACTCTAATAATATCTGCTAAGGATAAAGGTTGCAGACCCTAACAATATCTGCGAAGGTTAAACGGTTTTAGATCCTAATAATATATGCGAAGGTTAAAGGGTTGCAGACTTTTCTAAATTATGCGAAGGTTAAAGGGTTGCAGACACTAATAATGTATACGAAGGTTATAGGGCGAATGGGTCTTTAAAACGAAGAGATAATTACGTATGTATAACTAAGCTAAAACAAGAAAGTATGAAAGTATGAAAGAATGAACGTATGAAAGTATGAAAGTATGTAAGAATGTAAGTATGAAAGAATGCAAGTATGAAAGTATAGAAGTATCTATGTATGAATGAAAGAAGCAGCTTAAGTACGTAATATGTATTTACGGATACATATACATACATACATATATATATATATATAATTAAATGAATGTAATGTATGTTGCCTAATTAACTAGAACTCACTCAGTGTAGCTGACTTTTAGTATGCACGCAGGCAAATAGGATGAAGGAGCTGATTTAAGGCTGACACATGGCATGGACTGAGCTGACTGGCATCTAGTGAAGAAAAGTTATGATGTTTTATGTTAAGAAAATCCGTAAGTTAAAAGTTATGATTTTAATAGTTTGTAATGAATGTTTGATGTTTTTATATTCCGCGAAAAGTTTTAATTCACTATGATATTTAGAACTGTGTTTATTCGTAAATCCAACGTTAAAGTAGGGCACCGGGACTGGGGTCTTACAATATTGAAACTTATCTATAATAAAATCTTAGGTAGTTTTCAAATACCTATTGCGCTAAGATTGATGGCTCTAATACCAACCTGTCACACCCAACTCCATGGGCATATGCGTGCAACCAACATTGGTACCAGTTTTTTAAATATTTTAGAGTATAGGTTGCAAACAAGAAGTCTTTTTTAGTAAAATAATATTATATTCAAAATGTCGGGAATAATATACCCCATAACTAGTACACAAGTTATTCACTTGAAAAACATTCGTCTACATCTTTTACTGTATTATAATTTTCATATGAGCAATCAGATCTTCTAAAGGATATCACCACCATCTCTAACTCTTATTCCTCATTACCTGTAAAAACATTTTTAAAATGCGTCAGCAACATATGTTGGTGAACACGCTGGCTTTAAAATATTTTTATATACTTAATTATTTCCTACTGGTGTTTTGTAATCCGACCCGTCATGGGAAAGGAAATAATCTCGTTCAGAAATTCTTAAATACTATTTTAAACTTAAGCTTAACTCAAAACCTCTCAGCAAACATCGTAACATTCGAGTACTTAGCAATTACTAATATACACAAGATCATTCCCACGAGGATATAACTTGGACCCGACCCGTCATTGCATAAAAATGACCAAGCGTGGAGCAATGTGCACACCAGTTTCCCACATATATAAGGATCCAGACAAATGTATATGATAACATGAGGGTCAACGATTATTTTTGCTTACAAAGTTTTAGAAATATGTGGTCGCATGCAAACTGTTAATGACTCCATATAAGGAGTTACAAAAGTTGGAGCGAATTCACCTTTGTTTACAATCAGTATTTTGTATCGATTTCAGCTTGTGCGTTACCTCGGACCTATAGTACGAGAATAACTTTTGTAAAATGTCTAGATCGAATGATCTAGCTTTAGACCTTTAGTCTAATTTGCATAGCTTTAACCTTGATAAATAATTTGTTTGCATAATACATTTAGACCTATAGTGTTTCTATTTATTTCCTAACTGCGTGTTACATTTCTTCTTCATGAAGAAAAGTCTATGTTAGGTTTCTTCTTCAAGAAGAAATGTTAATTTGACTTTTTTGTATGTAAAACGTTATGTTTCTTAATTATTTTAAATATAACCTTTAAATATGAAAATCTTTGTATGCTTAACTCGTTCAAAATTTAGGCTATACCTTCAACTAAGGTCAAAGTCATATAATAAAAAAAACTTAAGAGGAACCCCTACCTTATCAGCGGTACTTGGAGTTTAACGTCTAAGGTTGATCGAGAATCACTTCTACTTTATGTAGTGTGACTGGGATTAAATTGTTGAAACTTCGGGACTCGGGCACGTTTCCTGATATAATATGTGTGTGTGTATATGAAGGTGTTTTGGGAATGAAATGGAAATGCCCGTCTCCCCTTGTATAAGCAAGTTCTGGGATCCGTCGCGTATAGTGAGGGACTAAAAGATAGGCCGTTGCGTAGTGCGACACCCTGTAGTCACAGTAGCTTCCATGTAGACACACGTGGCATGTGTTGTCATGCCACGTGGTTCGACAAATGTCACTCGTTACTTAACATAAACATTGCGTTCGACAAATGTCACCAGTTACTTAACGTAAACATTGCGTATAGTGATTGTCCAATGAGTAAGTCGACGCGTAGCACGTCACCTCCCATTTCTTGGTTTTCTCTCAAGTTCTTCGTATAGCACGATGGACTCCATTATGTAGCGCGAAGAGTTAAAAATCATTTTTTTACATTTTGATCCTTCACTTTTATTACTTGTCAAAAATTACCTGAAAGTTTCGAGATGTTACACAAAATTTATAAATAAGAAAAACAGTACAAGTCAAAGTACTATTGACCCCGATACATACTCCAAGGCACAAACTACTGTACAAACCAAGCAATAAGTCCTGAACACTTATATATATATATATATATATATATAGGGAGCAAATTAAAGGAAAACTCATCCTTAGAGAGAAAACTTAAAAACTCCTAAAGAATTATTTTAATTAAAATTAAAAAAATATTTTCTAATTTCCGTATTTGCCATTATTCTTATATTTTGTTACTCTTCACTCGAAATAAATTAAAAAAAGACGTTGTAATGCACACAAGTATTACTGTGCGATATTGTTGTATTACACATATGTATTACTATGTATTTTTATGTTTAATAGTGTTTAATTGCATATATTCAACATCTTTTTTATTGTCTATATGTAGTAGTGTTGTATTATATGCAAACAAATATATAAAAAAATAATGTCGATGTAGTGCACATATGCATTAATGTTGTGTTACATATACGTATTAATATGTATTCGATGTGTGTATTAGTATTATATTGTATATATACAATATTGTGTATCAAATATGTGCAACAGTATTGTATTATATGCGATACAACACTCTTTCATATATGTAATGCACACTAATACACTTGTGCACTACACTAGTGAGGGTTTTTTTTAACAATATTAACATATAAGAATAATGGAAAAAAATAAACTACAAAAAAAAATTTAAAAGTTAAAAATAATTTTTTTGAAGTTTTTAAGATTTCTCTTTAAGATGAGTTTTCATTTGATCCGACCCTATATATATATATATATATATATATAGGGTGAGGATCTTAAGAGAACTTTTTAAAATTGTGAACAATTTTGGATCACCAGAAAACCCTTTAATTAAGAAATTTATTAAAAAAATGAAATATTAGAAAACTTAAAAAACAAAAAAAATTGTTTGTATCCTAATTTCATAAAAATAATCCTAATTGTACACGTATGTATATTTTTATTTAATCTTCATTTACATAATTTACACATATATACATTATCATTTATCTTAATTGTTCATATGTGTATAAAGAATAACAAGTATAAAATTAAAAAATAAGTATTATACATATAAGTATAATTTTGCTAATCCGATATTTTTTTATGAAACTAGGATGAAAGATAAAAAATTTTGGTTTTTTTACTTTTTTTATTTTGCGCTTTTATTTTGTTTTATAATATTTTTTTTGTTTTTCTTAAATAGAGTTTTGTTGTGGTCCAAAATGGTTCTCAGACTTCTCAATTTTAAAATGGTTTTCACACGATCCCAATCATATACATATATATATATATATATATACATATATATAAGGTTGATAGCATTAAAAACTTTAAAAATTTAAAAACATTTAGGAAACTCTTAATAACCAAACATATTTTTTAATTTTTTATATATTAACATTGTTTAAGAGTAGTTTTATCATATTTTATATATAACTTTTTTAATACATACACTAATCACAAGTTTACAAATATGTAAAATTTATGTACAAAAAATTTACACACGTGTAAAAAATAGATAGGTATAAAGGTTATTTTTAAAATTGTAATTGTAAATATAGATAAAAAATGATAAAACTACACTCAAATAACATTAACATACAATTTTTTTTTATAAAAAACGTTGGTTTTCAAGGGCTTTTTCAAATTCTTAAATAATTTAAGAGTTCTATAATGATACTCATCATATACACACACACACACACACACACACACACACACATATATATATATATATATATATATGGAAAAGTATAAGATGAAAACTTGGTTGAGTTGAAAAACCCTAGAAACTCTATTTTGTCGTTCTAGATGCAGCCACATGGATGCTTTTTAGGTTTATTGTTTAATAAACATCAAGGCTAGTTATGCAATTTCATCCACCTGCTTTGTCCTTCCCAAGACTACCTAATCTATGATGTCTTTCCCTTTCTTCCCTAAATTCAGATATGTATCCAACAAAAACCACAAAATCTATCATGTTTCTCTCTTTATCTCTTCCATCTCTTCACCACCACCATCCCTCACCATCAACACCATCACTAAATTTGTCAGCTGCATCATTAAATCCGGTAGAGTAGTTGATATTTGATACGCATCTTCAACGTCTCTGGTTATATCTCCATTTTCATAACCGCATATTTATTGTCTTACATTTGAACCCTAACATCGACTCTTTTTCAGATGTGGTTGATTTTTTCCCGGCTAGTTTCAGATCTGCATCTTCACCGACTCTTTTTCGGCAATGACTTCAAAGATCCAAGGTTGGTTTTGTTCCGACCAAGGGTATGTTCTTGCCAAGGGTGTTCCGACCAAGTTTTTGAAGGTTTGTTCCGGCGAAGTATTTTGAATCCTTTGTTCCAACCATGTGTTTGTTTACAATTGTATGTAGGGTTTGCTTACATAAGGGATTTTTTTGATGTTTTAATTTCGATATTCAAATGTTATTTTGGTTTGATTATGAAATTGAAAAAAGTTAACAGCTTTAATTTGGTTTGATTATGGGATTGATAAATTTATTCATTTAGTTCTTAGCTTTATTTTATGTAACTAATATTTAGTTTATTATTCAAGCCATGAGCACATAGCTTTCATATATATAATGTTTTAGTTGATTTGATTGATTTCTTAAAGGTACAATACTTGTATCACACACTCTCTTTTGTATTAAATGTTCATAAACTTTGTATAACCCGTCTCACTATCTCTTGCGCATGTATGGGTTATGCAAATAATAAAAATTGTCCACTTAAATATTAATATTCCGAAAAAAAAACATTCGTTTTTACATATTAAAACATACGTGTATAAACAAGCGTAACATTTGTTTCAAAAATATACGTATATATTTTTAAAAAACTGGATAATAATATTTCCAGTACAAACTCTGAACACCACCCTACTCCCACACTATCTTTTGAATTAACTTTATCACACTATAATTAACTGCTCATAGGGGTTATTCAAAAATTTAAAACCCTTTACTTGTCTTAAAGGTACAATACTTGTCTCCCACACTTTCTTTTGTATTTAAATGTTCATAAACTTTGTATAACTCGTCTCTCACTCTCTCTTGCGCATGTATGGGTTATGCAAATATTAAAAATGGTCCACTTAAATATTAACATTTCGATAAAAAAAACATACGTTTTTCATGTTAAAGCATACGTTTATAGAAAACCGTAACATATGTTTTGCATATTAAAACATTGTTGGTACATGATGTCAGTAGTTCAGTATCTAGTGTCTACAATCGTGTTAGTTTGTTTTGGTTTTGGTTTGTAAAGGTTGTCTCACAAGTTCGCCTAATATAAGCGAACTTGTGGACAAGCGAAGTTATTGACAACTTCGCCTAGTCTGTTAGGCGAAGTTGTCGATAACTATATATGTTTGGTTTACGGGTTATTTTGTAACGTTGGTCAGTACGTGTAATTGTGATTTGCGTATCACGTGTTAAAGGAGTTGCAATACAACGTGTATTTTGAGTATTGTAACGTGTGTTCATGTTCGGCATTAACATAGTTTACATCCTAAGCTCGTATCGTCTAACGTAGGGATTCTGCACCTACGTAGTACGAGATACTTCCGTGTAGATCCGGCTAGGAACCTACAAACATACGTTTATAGAAAAGCGTAACATATGTTTAAAAAATGTACGTATATATTAAAAAAATGGAAAATAATATTTCCAGTACAAACTCTAAACACCACCCCACTCCACTTTCTTATTTTCCAGCAAAAAATAAGATGCAGATTTATTACCAAATTCAAGATTTCTTCAAGAATTGCAAATATAACCGAGTTTTTGTGTCCTACCCATCTCCCACTATCAAATATAACCCATTACACCTTCGCATACCTCGCAATACGTCAAATTAAAACCTGCAAAAACATTATGTTAATCAGGCGAAGTTGCCGTCACTGTTCGTAGGGTTTAGGCGAAGATATTAGTTTAAGCGAAGTTATCATTAACTTCCCTTGTCTCACAAGTTCGCTTGAATTAAGCGAAGTTGTCAATAAGCGAAGTTAACATCAGGCGAAGTTAAGAAGCCAAGCGAAGTTGAGTATAAGCGAAGTTAAGCTTAAGCGAAGTTAAGCATAACTTCGCCTACTGGGCACTGTTTCAAAATAATAAAAAATAATAATTTTATACTTTCCTCGTGTTTTGAGTTGTGTTTCTTTCAGCGATGACTTCGATAAACATTACGGAACTGGTGAAAATGGAAGTTGAGGCCGGTTCAGCAACTAAGGCCCCAAAAATGCTAAAGGGTACCGATTTCGTGGCTTGGAAAGATCGGTTTGAGCAGTATGTTAAATATCAAGATGCTAAGATGTGGGTGTCCATTCAAGATGGATACTTTCCACCAACGGCCTTGTTTGAGGGTCGTGATCAGATTAAGAAGTACAATAAGATGGAAGAGGAAGAAAAGAAGATGTATGAGGCAGAGAGTAAAGCTCATGCAGCAATCACCATGGCTCTTCCATAAGAAATTCTACACACCTTCAAGAAATACAAAACTGCTAGAGAGCTTTGGGAAGCTCTAGAAAACCGATATGAGGGTAATGTGGGGATACGTGCATCCAAGATTAAGCTACTAAAAACCCAATTCTCAGTGTTCAAATATTTGAAAAATGAATCACTTGATGATATCATCACAAGATATTATCACCTGATGACTGAACTCAGCAATTACTCCATTGTATACAAAGAAGAATAGACAGTAGAGAAACTTCTTGATGCTCTTCCACCGAAATGGGAAATGTACACGGTTTTGATGAGAGAAGATAAAGAGTTTGCCGATATTGATTTGGAAACAGCAGTCAATAAATTATGAACTTTTGAACTAAACATGGTTCGGAAAGAGACACCAACTGATCAGGTTCAGGATCCGGGAATGTACGGTGCAAAAGTTAGTTAAAGTTCAAGTTCAAGGTCAGAATCATCTGCTTACTACTCAAAGGGAGACTCAAGCTCAAACTCAACTCATGATGGTCATGTAACCCTCAACATGGATGGTGATGTATGTTTCGTAGCTGGAGGAAGTAATTCTTCAAAACCTCAAGCCACAACGGGTAGTTTTACCCCAAATGTTTCGACCAACAACTACTCTCAGATGCCCATGAGTGTTAAATCAGCTGAACAACAGTTTTCTCTCTATGCATCCTTCATTGCATCTTACGAAAACTACATCAAAGGTAAAATTGTCGACCCTGCAACTTTTGATGAAGACTATGATCAGATCGATGCTGATGATCTGGAAGAGATGGATTTACAGTGGCAGATGGCAATGATAGTAAGAAGAGTTAAAAGGTTCATGAAGAAAACGGGTAGAAAGTTCGTTGGCGAAAGACCAGGGTTTGATAAGTCAAAGGTTCGATGTTATAACTGTCAACCGAATGGTCACTTTGCTAAGGAATGCAAAAATGAAAGAATCGAACGTAGTCAGAACAGGCCTACACAATAGAATGGAGGAGGTAGTGAGAATAGGGCGATGATATCTAGACAGAATGGGGGATACAACTGGAATCTGCAAGTTGTGGAAGTGTTCGAACAGGCCAACTTGGTAAACATCGAATCTAGAGGAAGCGACAGAGAGACGAGAGAAGATCATGCCTATATGGCAGAAGTGAACGATCAGCTTTCTGAGGTAAGTCCTGAACTCCCCTGTATGCAATGTGAAAATCTGTCTGAACAATTGAAAACCGTAACTGATCAGTTTATTAATTTGGACGCTCAATTTAAAACGTTAAAAGAAGACCATCATTACACTAAAACTAGAGAAAACAGCTACTCTGTAAAAAATAAAAGCTAGTGAAAAAGATATCAGAAGTCTTAAAGCCAGTCTAGCTGAAAAAATACAAGTAATTGATCTTAGTTATGAAGTGTTAGAAGAGAAAACCAAACTAATTGCTGAAAGGGATAAACAGATAGCTGATTACCAGGTAAAAGTGGTGGAACTAAACAGAAAAATTGAACAGTTTAGAAATTCCTCAGCTATGATTGATCACATCGTAAGTGTTCAACGTTCCCCAGTTAACAAAGGGGGAATTGGATATTCTGAAGTTCCACCACCATATAATCATAACTATACATATGATCCTAGTAATCAAAAATCTTTTGAAGTTGAGATTAGTCAGACAGTTCCTGTCAAAGTTTCGATTAAAGAACCTGAAGTTAGAAAAAGCGAAACGAGTAAGCCTGTTTCAAATGTTAAGATTTCTGTTCCTAGTTCTGTCTCATCAAATTCGGACAAGACATCCGAATCTAGTGAGATAAAAGAAGAGGTAGTGTTACTGAAACGTGGGGAGGAATATAAGCCAACTGAAAAGAACTCTCCCCTAAACCCGTTTGTCCCACCATATGTTAGGCAAACGAATAGTAATGCAACCTCAACATCTGAAATAACTGTTGTCCTCTAAATCAGAGATTCAGAGGTATGAGGCCTCCGAAAACTGAGAATAAAACTAACAATAATTACTATAATGGTAAGAATGCTAACTCTCCAAAATTCAGACATTGGACTAATCCAAGATTTCAAAGAAATCGATCTCAGTTTTTCACAGTTAACAACCAAACAAACAGATTTAATTCAGTTAATCCACTAAGGTTTGGATGGCCTCATAGTCAACTCTTAAGAAGGTATCCTTATAGAACTTACAGAAATCATTCTCAATACGGGATGCCGTTTAATAGATTTAATCGACCCAAGACCAGTAGGTCTTGGGTCCCCAGATTTTAATCTTTTCGTTAACTGTGCAGGAACAGTTGAACACGACTGTAAACAATCTATGGGTTGTGGATAGTGGCTGTTCCCGGCACATGACTGGTAACAAGAATTTGTTACACGAATGGAAACCTGTTCAAGGAGGTAGGGTAAGTTTTGCTGGAGAGAGTGGTGGAAGAATTACTGGTATTGGAACTGTGACAAATGGTAAAATGAAGTTAGAGAAGGTGAATTTTGTTGAGGAGTTGAAGCATAATTTGTTGAGCGTGTCTCAGATTTGTGACAAAGAGTACACAGTGCACTTACTAAAAATGAAGCAATTGTTCTGTATCCTGGTTTCAAGATACCAGAGGCATGGGTGGTGATGAAAGCTCCAAGAGAAAAGAACACATACGTTATGGATATGAGGTCAACTAAGATTACAACAGAAGAATCATGTCTTCTGTCAAAAGCTACTGAATCGGAGTCCGAGTTATGGCATCGAAGAATGGGGAATATACATCTTCGAAAAATGAACTACATTGTCAAGAATGGGCTGGTGCTTGGTGTCCCCTTGAAGAATTTCAACTTTGAAGACCAATGCTTATCGTGCAAGAAGGGAAAGCAACACAAGAAATCTCATCACACCAAGAAGGTTAATTCAATTGTCAGTAACCTAGACCTACTTCACATGGATCTTTTGGGTCCCGTGAATGTAAAGAGTCTAGGTGGAACGACATACTGCTTGGTAATAACCGATGATTACTCTCGATACTCGTGGGTATACTTTCTGAAGACAAAAGATGAGACGGTTCAGTTGGTAATTAACTTGATTACCAAGGTTGAAAACATTGTTGGGAGAAAGGTCAAGTACATCAGAAGTGATAATGGGACAGAGTTCAAAAACTACCAGATGGAGTTGTTCTGCTTACAGAAAGGGATAGACCACCAGTACAGCGCCCCGTATACTCTGCAACAAAATGGGGTGGCTGAGAGGAAGAACAGGACGCTAATTGAAGGAGCCAGAACCATGCTGGCTGATGCTAAACTTCCCGTGGTGTTCTGGGCTGAAGCAGTTGCCACAGCCTGTTATATCATTAATCGTGTTTTAACTGTTAAAAGGCTAAATAAAACTTGTTATGAACTTATGCATGGTCGAAAGCCAAACTTGAATGGTCTCGAACCATTCGGGTCCCCATGTACGATATTAAAGACAAACTCTAAATTTGGTGAGAAAGCCGACAAAGGTATTCTAGTCGGATATGTTGTTGGGACACCCAACATAAGAGTCTTTAATTTATCGAACAACAAGGTTGAAGTGGTATGTAACACCGACATCACGAGTTACAAACCACCAATGCCCAGCACGGGACCCGCTGAAGCTTTTGACTATGATAAACTGTTCAAATCTTTTAATATGCCTTACTTGGATTTTGCAGAAGTTGATGAGAAAATTGCTTCACAGATTCTGTATGATGAGGAAGAAAATATTGTGCAACGTTCGCGATACGATGAGTGTTATCCCTCCTCGTCAAGAACTGCTGATATTCCTGCTACCTCTACTGAGGAAGAATTCTATAATTCTTTTCACTCTCTACATCAATCACCCATTGATGAACTCTCTTCGAACTTGGAAAACAATCTGGAAGTCAGTACGGTTCCGACTACTGGAGTTCACAAAAATCATCCTTTAGAGAATGTGATAGGTGATCTGTCTGACGGTGTACAAACAAGACGAAGCTTGAATGAGAACACTTGTGTTTTCGCAAGCATTGAAGAAACGGGTATCTTAAATGAATGCTTGTACACCTGCTTCATCAGCCAGATTGAACCAAAGAATTATCAAATGGCTCTCAAGGATAGCTCGTGGGTCGAAGCCATGCAAGAAGAGTTAGCTCAGTTCGAGAAGATGGAAGTCTGGAAGTTAGTAGCAAAACCGAAGAATGTACATGCTATTGGCACAAAGTGGGTCTTTAAGTGTAAGAGAGATGAGAAAGGAATAATCATACGAAATAAGGCGAGGCTGGTAGTTAAAGGGTTTAATCAGCAAGAAGGAATCGACTACAATGAAGTGTTTGCTCCTGTGGCAAGATTGGAGGCAATCCGACTATTTTTGGCATTTGCTGCACACAATCAAATGAAGGTGTTCCTGTTAGATGTAAAAAGTGCCTTTCTGAATGGTAAAGTCGATGAGGTAGTGTATGTTGATCAGCCTCCGGGTTTTCCTGACCCTGACTTTCCTGATCATGTGTACAAGCTGAGTAAAGCGCTATATGGACTACATTATGCCCCTCGTGCCTGGTACGCAACCTTATCTGATTATTTACTTGAGAATGGGTTTGAAAAAGGAAAGATCGACAGCACACTATTTGTTAAGAGAAAGGGGGGAGATTTTCTTCTAGTTCAAGTCTACGTGGACGACATCATCTTTGCTGCATCAAAAGTTGCCATGTGTCAGGATTTTGAAGGAGTCATGAAAAAGAGGTTTAAAATGAGTGCAATGGGTGAATTAACTTTTTTTTTAGGATTGCAGGTCGATCAGAAGAAAGATGGGATGTTCATCCATCAAACTAAATATGTCCAAGATGTTCTTAAACGCTTCAAGATGGAGGACAGCACTCCATTTGATACTCCAGTTTGTGTCAACCACAAGCTGGGTGCTGATTCAGACAGTGATACAGACGTGGACCCTACCCAATATCGAGCAATCATAGGTTCTTTAATGTATTTAACTGCATCTAGACCTGATATTATGTTTGCAGTTTGTCTCTGTGCTCGATTTCAGGCTAGTCCATAAGAATCTCACATGAAGGGAGTCAAGAGAATACTGCGGTATCTCAAAGGCAAGCCTAAGCTGGGATTGTGGTACACGAAAGGGGGAGACTTGGATTTGGTCGCTTACACAGATTCTGACTATGGAGGTTGCAATCAGAACAGGAAGTCGACAACTGGTGGATGTCAGTTTCTGGGAGGAAGATTGGTGTCATGGCAGTGCAAGAAGCAGACCTCTGTAGCCATTTCTACCTGTGAAGCAGAGTACATGGCAGCATCAAACTGCTGCTCCCAGGTTCTTTGGATACAACAGCAATTGCGCGATTACGGTCTGAATTTCACTCAAACTCCCATTTGCATTGATAACACTGCTGCAATCTCAGTAACTAACAATCCCGTAAAGCACAGCAAAACTAAACACATTGACATTCGTCATCATTTTATACGGGATTGTGCTGAGAAGAAATTAATTGTGCTCGAAAAGGTTGATTCGTTAGATAATTTCGCTGATCTTTTTACTAAAGCGTTTGACAGAACTCGTTTTCAAAATCTCGTTGAGCTTAATGGGATGATCAATCCCGAGTAACCGTATTTTTCATTTTTTACTTAAAAAAAAAACGTCACTATCGCTTAGAATTATGTCGTTTGCTTCAGTTTGAAGGACATATCTTCGGACGTGTTTGGTCCTCACTTCTACCAGAAGATTATGAGGATAGCCATTAACCCGATGACTGAAAGTGACCGGGGCGGTTTATGATGTGTTTTTTATTCTTTCGCTGAAAAATTGTCGTTCATACTTAGTTAGAAGGACACATATTCGTATGTGGTCGGTCCAGCTGATCCATTGGATCTTCAGGATAGCCGTTTACCTGAAGACTTTGACTTGATCGGGGCAATAGAATTTAAAATTTTTTTAGGGAGATGATATAATTTTTCAAGTCTACAACTTCGTAAGAAGTTTCTATACAATGTTTCTAAGAAAATTGATCCAACCTTGGAAAGTGATTCACAAACTATTTCTGTGTGCTTAACTAGTGAAGTTATTAGGCCTAAAAGACTCTAGAACAGTCATTGTATGTTATGGTAGCTTTTATGGTGCGTAAAATTTAAAGTGATACTAACTAAATCTTCTCGATTTAAAGGGAAGACTCATTAAGAGTTGTGTATGTCTCCATATACATCTTTCCGAATGATAGGCAGAAAAGCGATTACCCAGTCATACACGAGCCCGTGAGTGTTCTGATTCCCAAGATGATAGTGTGTCAAGTACCTGCAGTGATCCAGATTCGGGACTTGTAGTAGTCTACTGTTTGAAGTTATGTAAATCTTTATTATTTAAAAAAAATGATGATGTTAAGCCTTCTGAAGCCTATTACTTATCAATCAAGAGGCAAGAAAGAGAACGGGAAAAAGACTCTAAAGATAAAGATGTACTTACTGTTTAATCAGACACTACGGGTCGAGGTTAACTCGGGGTGACTTGGGGAAAGCCAAATAAGCTTTGAGAATAGATAGGAGGCATCACAATCTCTGATGTGTTGTCCGTTTAAATTTTGAGCTTAATTGAACCTAATCCGTATCACAAAAGCGATGAAAACCATACTAAGTTTGTTTACCTGCTTACAACCTGTTTCTTTAGGTCATAATACAGCTGAACATGGATCTAAGTGACAGCCATCTAATTAGTATGATTCCTGTTCGGATCTTTTCTAAAACATTCTGGTCCCTGTCAAGACTGAAATTTGATCCCATGTACTTTATTTCTAAATTTTATTTTACATATGTCGTTTTATGTTTAATACCTGGTTACTTGGTCTTTGATCGTAACATTTAACTCTTTAAAGGAAGTTTTTAAAAGCTGATTGCATGATGTTCAATTTTTAAGGGACTGTTTTGTAAGTTTAATATTAAGCGAAGTTGTGTAGGGGCGAGGTTGTTAAAGGGGCGAAGTTAAGGGTAAGAGAAGTTAACCTTAACTTCGCCTGGGCATATTCAACCCTATATAAGGGTCAATTCAGTCAAAACTTTTACATATTTTCAAACCCAGCGAAGTTATATTAAGCGAACTTATCACATATACTCTCGGCGAAGTTATATCTCGAATCAAAACTCGTTGTTTATCTCTGTTTTAATCTGTGTTAAAGGTGTGTAGGGTCTATGTTGCTTATAATTCTTGTTAACGGCGTTAATCAGAGGTCGTTTTGGTCCGACGTGTGACCTCGTTCATGCAAACCTTAAACACCCGCTTTTCAAACTCGTTTTAACGTGGTCGTAACCAACTTGATCGTCTAGATATCCATAAAAACATGTTTTTTAGAGTCCACAATCATCAAATTATCCAAAAAACATCTCGTTTGGCCTTCTAAACCTTTGCCGTTTCAGTTCAGGCGAAGTTATAGTTCAGGCGAAATTGTTCTCAACTTCGCCTAAGGCTTAACTTCGCCTGTTACTTTAATTTTTAACTAATCAGGGGCGAAGTTATGGTTAGGCGAAGTTATCCTTAACTTCGCCTTATCCCTAACTTCGCCTGGTGCTTTACATATTATTTATAAGTTGATCTGTTGTTAGGCGAAGTTATTGTATAGGCGAAGTTGTGCTTAACTTCGCCTAATGTCTAACTTCGCCTGCACACTAAAGCTTATCTTAACTTCGCTCATGGTAATAGGCGAAGTTATGATTTGCTTTGACGATTTTCTAACTTAGACCATTTGTGGTGCAGATATGGCAGCTGTAGCAGGGGCCAGTGGTGCTGGTGGTGATAACAGCCGTCAGTTCTTTCCTGGGCACAATATGTACATCACACTGGACCCGGATGCTAGCGGTGTTGATGACTATCGCGAGATCATCACTTTTCTTATTCGCTCGCGTATCTTTCATGCAATTACTACAACTCTGCCCATTTCTCTGCCGAACATAGAAGACTTCTGGCAGACGGTTGAATACGATTGTAGAGTCGAGCCCCCAGTCATACGCGCCACAGTCAACAATCAAGAGGTGCAGTTTTCATCGGAACAGATAAGGGTCGCCTTGCAGTTTGGGAATGAAACGAGGGATGATCCTACAAACTTTGTTGCTCCATTCAGAGATGGTGCATTTTTAAGAATGGGCTATTCTGGTCCATTGGGTGCCACTCAGAGACGTAAAGGATTCTTGTTGGATCAATGGTGTTTTCTCATGCACGTGATGATCGTATGCATGTCGGGTCGTAAGGCTGGAACGGACGGTATGGGTACCACAATGCAATCGGCAATGACAACACTGACTTACAACAAGCCTTACAGCTTCAGTCAGATGGTGTTTTATGAGATAGACCGTCAGAGACGAGCGGTGGCTCGTGAAAGATTCTTGATGTATCCAAGGTTTTTACAAATGATCTTGAATCATGTAGCTCCTACGCTACCTCAGCGCCGTCCGATTCGCTATGTAGAGAGTGTCAGCAAGAGAATATTTGCACAATGCAGAGCATCGAGTGCTCGAAGTAAACCAGAGCTTCGTCCACGATATACTCCGCTATTTGGGTATTTGATAAACCCGGCGTATGTTGCTCCTCGTGGAGACGAGTTTTGGGATCCGGCACCGCAACAGGCTGTTGTCTCTCAACCACCACCTGTGGTACAGCTAGCGTTGCCTGCTGCTCTTGTTGTGGCGCCGGAGGATCAAGTAGACCTTGAAGCTGCTTTTGGTGGCCAAGGATTTTTCGATATGGAACGAGTTGCTCCTGAGGCAGAGGTTCAGGTCTCAGTAGCAGAGGTTTCTAGTGCTGATGTGCCGTTGATAGCTATGTCGGTAGCTGATTCTGAAAGAACCGACTCTGACTCCTCAGCTGATGATGTTGCTGAAGCAAGACAGATACTGGTCGCTCAAGAAAGGATTCATGGAAAAAGAAAGAAAGATACAGATGACAGTGAATCCGATTTTGAGGAGGAGTTAGATCGGTTGGTTCGACGATCGAAAAGGGCAAGAACGGGTGAAGGATCGGGAGCTGGTGAAAGCTCGAGGGTGGTTCGTTTCTCTCCACCCGCCTTATCTGGTATGACTATGGTCCCTGCATCGTCGTCTGTGACAAGACCAATCACCTCAGGTGCCCCCGTGTTGACAACATCATCTTCTTTTGGCATTCCACCTACCACATTTCAGCTTTCGGCTCCATAAATTGTTTCTTTGCCACCTCCTACAGTTACCCCATCGGAGGTTGTTGCAAGATTCGTTGAGTCGACGTTGGTTGCCACCGCGGGGTTATCAGTTACCATACCACCTGCGGTTACTTTTCAGCTTGTTTCTGATGTCCCAGCTACCTTGGGAATCCCTCCACCGTACGCTCAAGACATTTCTCATATGAGGTTTGATTTTGATGCAACTTTATCTGACTCGGACAGAATAGCAGCTCTTGAAAGGGTCGTGGTAGAACAGTCGAGAATCAACCTGATCCAGACCCACGCTATTCAGCGCCTTGTTGCAGAGAATCAGATTCAGTCGTCCCTCCTGATTGAGCACAGTAAACTTTTTGATGCTTTAAAACAGTTCTTAGCATCTCAGGGGGAGACGAGCTGCGAGGGCGATGAGCTGAGGACGAAGAAGAGTAACGATAGAGACGATGATCCCAATGCATCGAAAGGTGCAGGTGGTGAGTTGCCAAAAACTGAACAAGCTCTTGGGACTTCTGTAAGTCCCCCCGGGGCGTCGCCGATCGATACGAGATCCGCACGAGGTCTAGGAGTGCGGAATCCTCCTAGACTCGTTTATTGGTGTAAAGATGAAGAACACCAACACGTACACGAACAAATACAAGAACGGGATAATCAAATCTGCAGATTCTTATATAATAATCAAAACACTTACATACCAAACATGAAAACAAATGACACGGCCGACCCGAGGTGAGCTCTACCTCGGGCCGTCCCACACGGCTCACTCTCTCGGTTTCTCTCTAGCTAATTAAACTTATCACACAATACTCTGATTTCTGGATTCTTAACCTAAACAAGACACACGTATATATATATATATATATATAAACTTCAGTAGGCGTTAGTAGGCGAAGTTGATCATAACTTCGCCTATGGCGAAGTTGTGATAACTTCGCCTAAGGTGAAGTTGTCCTAACTTCGCCGTTGGCGAAGTTGTTCTAACTTCGCCTAAGGCGAAGTTGTTCTAACTTCACCTATGGCGTCTCCGCTGGTCTGAATTACATAGCGACTGTCACAAAATGCACCAACAACTTCCACATCTCAGGGGGAGTCAACGGGTGCAACTGGTGAATCAGGGGGTGAAGATGTGGTGGTAGTGAAGGACGAGGAGATGTTGGATGACGACGATGTGTTACCGGTTGAAGAGATTGAGAAGATAGGAGCTGACATTGTAATTGATAGTGAGATTGAAGAGGGAGAGATGTGGAGGAAAACGTTGAGCATAAAATTCCATAAGTTGATAAGTGAGATATGGGTCAAGATATGGGAAGTGATGAGACTGAATGGGAAGAGCAGCCGAGATGGAAAGAAGGCTACGCTCAATGGTTCGTAAAGACAAAGAAACCAGCGGTTCCCACTATGTTCAAGAAGAGTTACAACATCAAAGGGTATGCTGAATCGAAAACGGGGATTATTTGATGGTTGTATGATGAGCAGTTGAGGCTGTTTGTGATCAAACGTTTTGACGGAGTTCGGTATTTCAAGAGGTTGTTGAGATCGTTGAATACCTTTCCGGAGTGTGAGGTGAAAAATTTAGCCAAGTTGGGGTTGATAAACAGGAGTGATGATAACATGGCTAGGATTATTGGGAAGATCGTTTGGAAAGAAAGTATAAAAGATAAAAAGTTCGACTTGTTAAAACCGCAGAAAGGAAAGCTCGTTGAAGATAAAGATAGAGGAATGAGAGCTGATGGAAAACCTTGGATGATAATGAAGTATAAGCCTATCCGGTGTCTGAAAAAAGTACCGATGAAACTAATGCCCAAGGATGTCCTAAAGAATCTGAAATGGTGGTATGTCGATAGTGAAACAACTGAAGCGGTGATGGAGGATGAAGATGAACAAGAGTTGCTGAGAGTGTATGATCCTATGCATTTGGTGAATTTGTCTCAAGCTGACTTGCAGGTGCTGAACGAGAAAAAGATATTCTATATTCCGGCATGGAAAGAAGAAGCCAAGAAATATGAGAGAGTAGTTTCCGTTTGTGTCAGAGAAGGAGTTCATGCTTGAAGACGGGTGACTCGAGTTTTGGGATTACAAGACACGTGATTGAAGTTAGAGATATGAAGCTACTGCCAAGGGGGAGTCTGTTGGTACATGATGTCAGTAGTTCAGTATCTAGTGTCTGTAATCGTGTTAGTTTGTTTTGGTTTTGGTTTGTAAAGGTTGTCTCACAAGTTCGCCTAATATAAGCGAACTTGTGGACAAGCGAAGTTATTGACAACTTCGCCTAGTCTGTTAGGCGAAGTTGCCGATAACTATATATGTTTGGTTTACGGGTTATTTTGTAACGTTGGTCAGTACGTGTAATTGTGATTTGCGTATCACGTGTTAAAGGAGTTGCAATACAACGTGTATTTTGAGTATTGTAACGTGTGTTCGTGTTCGGTATTAACATAGTTTACATCCTAAGCTCGTATCGTCTAACGTAGGGATTCTGCACCTACGTAGTACGAGATACTTCCGTGTAGATCCGGCTAGGAACCTACAAACATACGTTTATAGAAAAGCGTAACATATGTTTAAAAAATGTACGTATATATTAAAAAAATGGAAAATAATATTTCCAGTACAAACTCTAAACACCACCCCACTCCAGTTTCTTATTTTCCAGCAAAAAATAAGATGCAGATTTATTACCAAATTCAAGATTTCTTCAAGAATTGCAACAAAACCAAAAAAGTTTGAATCTTTTTAAGGGCCAACAATAAACAGAAGATGAAGCTATTTTTCTACTCTAAAATAACAAATTTCAAAAAATATAAAATAAGATTCCAATCCAAACAAAATTTCAAAGAATATCGCAAAAAACAAAAATACTAAAACGACCATATCTGAACTCTGTCGACATAGTACCTTAAAAATGAGAAGAAAAAAAACTAAAAACGACGAGATCCCAGCAGCTTTCATCCCTAAATTCTTGTTTAGAACTTTGTCAATATAAAATCTCCAGATTTGAACCTTTTGTAGAGAAAAACCACCGGATCAATTGGTAAACGATCGACCGTCGCTACATGGAACTTTTCGATACACCAAGGCCTTCGCCGTCGTCATCCCCTTCCGATACACCAAGGCATTCGCCGCCGTTATCACCTAGGATCTTGGCTTCGATATGCTTTGGATCGTGGTTTTGATGGAGGAAAATGAAACATGAAAGATGGAGGGAGAGAGAGAGACAGAGAGAGGGAGAGAGAGTTTTGGTTGTGTGAATGAAAGATGAAGGAAGAGAGAGAGTTTTGGTTTGAATAATGAAAAGAGAGAGAGAGAGAGAGAGAGAGAGAGAGAGTACTGGGATTTGAGATGGAGGAAAAGGGAAGATGACATGACTGAAAGCAGAATATACAAAATTACAATGTTACCCTTTGTACATTTTTAATCTTTTTTTAATATGATAATATTATTTATTTTAATCATTCAATCTCAACCATTCATTCATCAAGATCAATGGCTAGTATAGAGTTTCCAGGGTTTTCGCAACTAGAGTGGGTTTTTATTTTAACCTTTCCCATATATATATATATATATATATATATATATATATATATATATATAGAGAGAGAGAGAGAGAGAGAGAGAATAAAGCAAAGTTATAATCATAAGTAATTTTTTCCTAAGAAGTGTAGGAAGTGTGTTTTCACCATTAGATCTAATAAAACACACCGTACAATAAACACACCGCAACTAAAATAAAACACACCGCACAATAAACACACATTTTACATATCCACTGTCAAACCAACATATTTAACGCACCAGATTACTTGTTACACTTCTTAGACACACTCCACTATTTATTATAACCCCACCATATATATATAAATATATATATACACACACTACGTGAATATCGACCTTCGGCCACACATGTGGTCTTGGCGATTTGCCACACTTCGGCTTAAAGGTGTGGCTAAAAGGTCTTTGACCATGTTTGAAAACCTTCCAGAATGTTTTGGCCACACATATTATTCTTCATGTGACCATTCTATACCTACTCAGGTACTTTTCGCCACACTTTGAAAAAAACTGTGACAAAAACTAGCCACATTATAAAAACGTGTGGCGAAATGTGACCTACAGTCATAGTTTGTTTGATCTTTGATACATGTGACAAAAAGCACATGCATTAGCCACAAACTGTGACATTTTACTAGCCACATGTTTTAATAGTATGGCCAAATTTGACAAACGGCTATTGTATTGATAAGAGATGTGTCTAAAAGGTAAAAGATATAGCCACTTATATTACGTTGTGTGACCTAATGTCACGTTTTCTAGCCACATTTTTAATAAAGTGGCGAAATATGACGAACAACCATTGTATTTATTAGTAATGTGGCTAAAACGCTTAAAATTTATGGCCACTTACACGAGGTTGTGTGACCAAAGAGTAGTTTACTTTTATTTTTTATAAGTTTTTTATGTCATGGATACACTTATTATGTGTGGCTATAAGTTATAAATGGTCACACTTAAATATTTTTAAGTGTGTCCAAATGTTATTAATGGCTACTTATACGAGGTTGTGTGACCAAAGAGTATCTTAGTTTTGCTTTTTATAAGTTTTTTATTGTCATGGATACACTTATTATGTGGCTATAAGTGATAAATTGTCACACTTAAATAGTTTTAAGTGTGTCCAAATGTAATTAATGGCCACTTATGCGAGGTTGTGTGACGAAAGAGTATCTTAGTTTTGTTTTTTATAAGTTTTTTATTGTCACGGATACACTTATTATGTGTGGCTATAAGTAAGAAATTGTCACACTTAAATATTTCTAAGTGTGTCCAAATGTAATTAATGGCCACTTATATGAGGTTGTGTGACCAAAGAATATCTTAGTTTTATTTTTTCTAAGTTTTTTATTGTCACGGATACACTTATTCTGTGTGGCTATAAGTGATAAATGGTCACACTATAATATTTTTAAGCGTGTCCAATCGTAATTAATGGCCACACGTTGATTTGACGAGTGGCGACGTCATCATTTCCTTTACAGTTTCTTGTGCCGCCAATTTCAAATTGTCAGGGAGATGTACCGACGGTTTCCGATGGTGTTTAAATACCAATCACAATCACAATCCACAATCACAATCACAATCCACCTTTCTTTTCGATAATGGCTTCAACATGGCTCGAACGTTTACCGGGTGATCATGCCCCCATCTACTACGACCCCACATTTTTCACCATACGATTCCATTTTTTTTCCGGCGCCGTCCGGAGGAATCAATGGGTGAGGTTTGTGGACTATGTCCACCCTCACACCTTCACGTACCAACAACTTAACCGAATGGTTAGGTGGCTTAGGTATACGACTGCTGATTATTTCATCATTGAAATGGTAGTGTTGGGAATCGAGGTGGCGTACATCAAGTTGAACGACTTGGAGCACTTCAAGGCGGTGTCCGTTTATGGGGCATTCCATACTGAGGTGAACCTTCGCCTCCATAGGCTTAAGGACTCCACCTACACCTCTGATGGCATGTACGAGAGGATCATGACCTCTCATACTCCAGAAGAGAATCCGGATGTAGATTCGGATACGGAATCTGATGGCAGGACTCCAGAATCGGATGTAGATTCCGATATGGAATCGGATGCTAGGAGTTAGTTTTATGTAATTTGGTTTTCTATATTAATGTAAATGTTATTACTGTAAATGTTCTTATATTTTGGTATTAATATGTTATGTGAATGTTATTATTGTAAATGTTATTATTAACTGTAAATGTTATTATTATATTTTGGTTGCGTATTTGAAGCGTAGTTGATGTTGATTTTTTATAATTAACTTTAAAATAGATGTTAGTGTGAGTGAATAACAAAATAGACCTAAAATTTAATTTTTGATAGTTGAGACAGTAATTTATTGTAGTTCAGTTGATTTGTAGCGTATCTAGTAAGATATACTAGTTTTTTTTTATTTTAATTAACTTGAATGTTGGCTAGTATTACATAAATATATTTCCAAGATTTTTGACATGTATTTAAAGCGTACAAAGCGTATGATATACTAGTTTTTTTTTATTTTAATTAACTTGAATGTAGGCTATCATTACATAAATATATTTCCAAGATTTTGGACAGGTAGTAGGTATAAATGTAATTAATATCCAAAATTAATTAGCTTCTGTGCGTTTCCAAAGCGTGTGGAAACCCTTTTGACAGGTAGTAATTGGTATGCAATTATAGTGTGTTATACACTCAACAACCAACTATATGACAACAGAGACTTTAATGACTGCAATAAAATTGGTGACTAAAATTTATTACACTTTTATATATGTTATGTGAATTCCAAACTTGGCCAAGCAGAAAAAATCTAAGGTTTCCACAGATCTGAAACTTCCCAAAGATCTTAGATTTTGATAAAATCCTTTCCAAAACTCAATGCCATCACCAAATCTTAAATCTAAGGTTACTGGTGATGGCATTGAGTTTGGAAGCGGTTTTTCAAAACTGAATTTTATTTGTTCAAAGGCTTCTTCAAAGTCTGGAGGGTACAATTTTGGTATGTAGGTTAGTGAAAAGAAGGGCATAATGGCCTTTATTTATAAAATGAGTTGATAATGTTCTGCAGGAAACCAGCTGTTGAAAAGTATGTTGAAACATAACCAAATAGAGGTTATGCAAGAAACAAAACCATCAGACGAGAAATGATGACTGTCACCGAATTTGTAAACGTTGATATAACACGAGTCAGTTATGAGTGTAATGACTTTATTGATCTTACTATGGTACACTACAAGTCAATTGTGACTTTTATCGATGTAACATGATGTATGTTTGAACTTGACACCAATTGACCAAAATAGCCAGAAGATGAAATGAATTCAACAAACCGGCCTGTACGTATAAGTAGTAATCGTATTAAAAACAACCAATATTTCTTTAGTTTGAATTAATAAGTACAATGTAAAGAATGGTGATATCATGTATCACAACTATATTTAAACATTATTTACATCTAACTAGCCGAACGAACACAACTGCTGGGTCGACAACCCCAACATCGGTGTCATCTCCATTACGAATAGTTGTAGGCTTTTTCCCGGGCCTCCATTAATCATCCGGGGACTCATTACGAAGCAGTTGATTTGGTTGTACAAGTGGCAATGTATTACCCTCATGATGGAATTCCTCATTGACATCGTCATACGAATGCCTATAATTCTTTGGTGGAGTCATGAGGACAACATGCTTTTTTCTATCCAGCTGATCTTGAACATAAAACACCAGGCGTGCTTGCGAGGTCAATATGAACGGATCATCCTTGTGGCCAAATTTGTTTAGGTCGACCGACATGTAACCAAGAATATCATGTTTGACATGTTTACGGTCAACCCATTGGCACATGAAGACCGGAATTCTATTAGTATGATAATCTAGGACCCATATCTCTTGCAAAACCCTAAAATAAAAGTTTTGTCCAAACGTCACCACGTCTTTTTTGATGTGCATGTCATCCGCCTCTACACCAACCCCGCTGTTCTGGTAAACTCTACCATCATGAGATTTTGTACGAAATTCAAAACCGTTGATAACGTACGAGTCGAATTTGTAAACATTGCGGTGTGCTCCGTGTGCAATCCACTTTACGGTTTCCGATACAGAACCTGGGGAGTCCGCTAGCTCTCTTTCAACCTGAATTTAATTACAAGGATTAGATTCTTCACCTACATTGCAGAAACTATAAAAGAATTTTAAAATTTATAGAAGACTTAAGAAATTGATCTACCTTGTCGCCTAACCAGTCACCAAACTTTAAAGTATGCTCCTTCTCCAGCAATGCTTGTCGTTTACCATTCATTTGGTTTTTCAAAGAGGTCTTGTGTTGTCTGCAAGTAAGAGTATAATATATTGTGAATTAATATATATATATATATACACATACATATTTATATATATGTCTATATATATATGTATATATTAATTTTGGGTGCGTTTGCTGAGCGTTTTAGGTTTTTAGCTTTGTTTTTTGCCTTTGAGCATCTCGCGTAACTACCGTACGTTAAGACATTAGCGTACAGTAACTGCACCCTATATATATTTATATATATATATATAATTTAGAGTATATATGTTATTAATACTTACTCGATATACGACGCTATTTCAGGCGTATTCTGCAGCACATAGAAATGTGCTCTCTTGAAAAGTTCAGGAGAAACTTCAACTGTTAACGCCCATGACAGGAATTGTCTCCCCATTATCATCATTCTTATCATGTTGAATACCAACAGTACTCTTGATGTTTTTTTGGTATTCGCTCAGAAACTCGATTGTTTCTTCCGCAATGTTCACCTCAGCAATGCACCCTTCTAGATAAGTTTTGTTTCGCACATGCCCTTTGATAACCTTCATACACCTTTCAAAGGGATACATCCAACGAAAGCATGGTGGCTCACATAATTTTATCTCTCTTACAAGGTGCACGGTTAAGTGAACCATGACATCAAAAAATGATGGCGGAAAGTACTTCTCCAGCAGGCGCAGTGCAACTATTTGCTCTTCCTTCATCTTATCAAGCTCTTCTACAATGATTTCTTTGCTACAAATTGACTTGAAAAAAAAACAAAGCTTGATTATAGCATTTCTCATTGGTTATGGCATGATGGACCGTATTGCAAGGGACAGAAACTGTTGCATAAGCATGTGATAATCATGTGATTTAAGGCCCTTTAGCTTCCTTTCTTTAAGATTCACCAAACTAGAGAAGTTAGAACAATACCCTAGTGGAGCCTTCAGTTTATACAGTGTTTCAAGAAATATGTGTTTTTCTTGCGCTGATAATGTGAAGCATGCTGCAGGCAGTTCTGTATTGTTGCCTTTTGCTTTCGGTTGCAACTCCTTTTTAATCCCTAAAAACTTCAAATCCTTTCTAGCTGCCAATCCGTCTTTTGTCCTACCGGGAATATTCAGCAACGTCCCGATAATACTTTCTGCCACATTCTTTTCAACATGCATCAAATCAATACAATGTTGGACAGGTAAATACTTCCAATAGCTGAGCCGTTGGTACCATATGTTGAACTTCTTCCAATATGGCTGCTGCGTTGTGTTATCCCTTTTCCTCTTACTCCCACTTAGGGATTCAGATCCCTTTCCCTATTCATTGTTAATGTTTTTGACCTCGTCGTATATCTCTTCCCCTGTCATAGGCTCATTAGCGGTTCTCATCTCCTCTTTTCCGTTGAACGTCTTTGTTTGTTTTCTGAAAGGGTGGTCATGTGATAAATACCTTCTGTGGGCAGCATAACTCTGCTTCTTTGTGTGAAGAAGTTGAACACACTGAGTGTCGCCCTGACACACCACACAACCTTTAAATCCACTGTAAGGGCAACCACATAGTGTACCAAGAGCAGGGTAATCATTAATCGTCCATAACACAACTGCACGTATTGTAAACATTTATTGTTTATATGCATCATATGTTGGCTCCCCTACCTCAAATAAAGATGCTAGATCGTCAATTAAAGGCTGTAATAACACATCAATATTTTTTCCGGGCACTCCGGATATTAATAAGGAAAGCATGATGAATTTTCTTTTCATACACATCCAAGGTGGAAGATTGTAAATGACTGCTAAAACAGGCCAGACACTATGGTTTCTGTTGCCTCTATGTACGTCGACCCCATCTATGCAAATACCTAGACGAAGATTTCTTGGATTGTTTCCGATGGTATCGGAGTACCTGTCATCTATGGCTTTCCATGCTGGTGAATCTGATGGGTGACGTAAAACACCGGGTTTATTGGTACTTGTGGCATGCCATGTTAAATTCTCTCCTGTGGTCTTTGATTGAAAGAGGCGCTTGAATCGTGGAATAATGGGAAAGTACCACAGTACCTTAGCGGGCGTGTTTATGTAAGCTTTGTTAGTCTTCTCATCCACCTTCCACCTTGACTTGTTACAAACTAGACATGCTTCCAAATCCTTGTAATCCTTATAGTAAATAATGCAGTCATTGATACACACATGTATCTTTTCGTATCCTGATCCCATTTCCTTCATCATCCTTTTGCCCTCATACATATTATTTACCATTTCGTTATCTTCTGGTAGCATCTTTTTCAACAATTTCAGAAGTTCATCAACGAACTTATGAGATACCCCGTGCTTGCTCTTCAAGTTGAGTAGTTGTACTAATGCAGAAAACTTGGTGAAGTCAAGACATCCTTTATATAGGGGCTTCTCAACGTCAACAAGTAGTTGTAGAAATTGTTGATACTTCTTGTCGCCTTTGAAATTGTCTTTTGTAGCATTTACCATTTCTACAGTTTCATAGGCATCTATTGGAATGTTAGTGTCAACAAACCCAGTATTATTATCATAATTAGTTGGAATGCAGGTGCAGGCAAACCCAGTATTATCAACATAATTAGTTGGAATGTTGGTGTCGGCTTCTCCATGTTTTATCCATGTAGTATAATTCTTATCAATTCCAAACCTGTACAAGTGAAGTTCTACATCGTCTGCACTAAGAGATACGTGGTTCAGACACCAAACACATGGACATGAAACATAAATTGGTGGTGATATCTCCTTGCAATTACTAACTGCAAAATGTAGAAATGCCTTAACACCATCTCTATATGCTTTACTGCACCTGTCACCTACTGACATCCAAAACTTATCTATCTTCCAAGAATTTTTTATTAACTGTGTCATCAACGATATATATATATATATATATATATGTATATATATATATATATGTATATATATATATATATGTATATATATATACATACTAATTAACGCCAATAAATGTAACTGACTAAAAGCAAAAATATTTGGCACTCACCTGAGATTAATGAAGCTGTTTGGTAGGATTGAGATTGATGAGAGTTCAATAAATACACTAGCAAATCATTTATTAGGGTTTGGTGAGATTGTGAGATTTTATTTGGTCAATACTAATTGATTTGTGAGTCTTCCAGAAGATAACTCGATTAATTGGCGGGTAAAAATGAAAATTTTAAGCTTTTAAATTTCGTTATATAAATATTAGAAGAGGTTCTATTACGTTCTCAGGGTGTAGCTCAAACGGTTGAGGCGCTTGTGACTAAACATAGATTGCAAATATCGCGGGTTCGAAACTCAGGAGGGAACATATTTTTATTGATTTTTTATAATAACCTCTTTTTAATGAAATATTATAATAACCTCTTTTTAATGAAATAAATACACTGTGATTTTGGAAACACTCAAACTAAACTACAGAAACACTCAAACTAAACTACTCATTAAGCCTTTAAATGCGTTCAGAAACATAAAAATACATCATAATAGCTTCTCTAAAATCATAACAAAGTTTCTTAGCCTTTAATTACAAAACTAATTAAAAACCATAAAAACAACAAGAAGCAAATAAAATACAATATCTTCACCTTTTTTTCTGATTCAATCCTTGAAGCTACACTCCTTGCAAGTTGATCCTCTAATGACTTATTTGCCCTTATCAAGATAGGAATTATGTCTGTACATCTTGTGCACACATCAGATCTTGTGGACGAAAAACAATCAGACCATATAAAGAAATCTCATTTTTGCCCTAAGTTGAAAAAAATATAGGGTTTATGGTCAACAATTGTAGATGAATTACAACTTTATTTGCAATTTCACTAACCTGAGATGCACAATTGTAGAACCTCCGACCTGGATTTTTGGTGGTACTTGATGTTCTTTGAATGGCTTCTTGACCACAAAAACAATAAACCTGAGATCGATTGCTTCTGTTACTAGATGTGGTGGTCCTCGATGAGATTTCTTCCATGGTGAAAAATGAGTTTTTAATGAAAAAACTAGATATATAAGTGTATATATATAGGAGGGTTTAGAAAGGAGTTGTCGTACACATGCGTGTTACTAGCGTTTTAGGATATTTATATATGTCTTTGTACAGTAGCGGGTTGGAAGCGTAATAGACTGTTTTGAACAATTATATAACATATTTTAACCTAATTGATTACACGCATTTTTAACAAAGAAAGATAAGAACCATTAATCCATATTTACCATTCATCAAAAGATGCATCACGAAAAGTACCATTAATTACAATACATAAAACATGTTAAGAAAGTATTTTAAGATAATATATATTTACCATTCATCAAAAGATGTCATACAAAAAGTACCATTAATTACAATACATCACAAAAAAACCAATACCATCACTCCGCCTTGTCCACAGTCTCCGCCCCCATCTCCTTAAAACTCATGTTGGTTGACACCGTAGTTATGGTGTCAACTAGGGTCTCACACACTAAGTCGTAACATTCATACTGTTGTTGCTGATAATCAGCAACCATTGCTCGAAACTCATTGTCGTCTTCCCACAACATGAGGTTACTGGAGTGGAAGGTCTTAGTTTTTTCGGCTGCGAGTGTAGCCCTAATCGCTTCGACTTTCTTCAACAAAGAGTCGTCTTTCTCTTTCTGAAAATCCATCGTTTTTTTCACTATGGCCTTCACGGTTTTCTCAGAAGAATTCATTTTTATTATCTTTCTGAAACTGTTAGTGTGATTGAATAACCAAACTTAATGTAGTTAAGTTTGATTTGTAATAAGATATAGTAAGATCTAGTAAGATATAGCTTAACTTTAATGTAGGCTATCATTACCATAATATTTTTCCCGACATTTTTGATAGGTGAGTATAATTGTGATCAATTAGTTCTGACAGGTGATATAAATGCAAGTAATCTCTAGATTAAACAAAAACACATGAGACAATTTGGTGTGTTTCCCAAGCGTGGGACACCCTTTTGTTTTTTTATTACAGTTACTATTCGTCTGGTGCGTTTCCCAAGCGTGGGACACCCTTTTGTTTTTTTATTACAGAGTTACTATTCGTCCGTGTGCGTTTCCCATGCGTGAGACACCCTTTTGTTTTATCTGTGAGCCTTTTGGTTATATATACCCACACCACATTTGTGAAACTCATATACCTATATAATTTTAAATTATTTTTTTTAGTTAATAATGGATTGCTCATCATCATCATCATTATCATCATCATCTTCCAGATCCTACAAGGCTACCCTCAGAAGGCGAATTGAGGCTCAAATCGAGGTAGATAAAGCTTGTCGGGAAACTCTTACTGAAGAATTTGTAAAGACTAGCAACAGCTTGGATGCCAGGGATCTCATTACAAAAGTTCTTACTCGGATGCCTGCTAGTTGTATCCGAGATCTTGTTGTTTTGTTTATGGTTGATGTAAGACAGAGAGAGCTTGACGAGTTAAAACTTTTGGGCAAGGAAATTCTTCAACTTAATTTCTCAATGGAATTGAAGTTGAAGTTCCTTATGTCACTCAGAGATTAGTAGTAATAAAATTTGCATGTTTGTGATAGTGTGTTTATATGTGTGTTTTGGTAATAATAATTTTTTTATGTTTGTGTTAAAACTTTGATTCAACATGTAACTATTATCTTAAAGTGCATTACAAACTGATAACAGAAGACTAGAGATCTCCATAAGTCCATATCATAACAAATATCTTAAAGTACATAGCAGTCAGTTTTGAAATCATTCAAATTTTTTGTTGCCTTTTCAAAAGTTCAGCAATCAACTCTTCTCCGGTTAAACGAGTGTCATCATTTTCATGGAATAGCAGTGCTTTCTTATAAGAGTACTTCTGTGTTGGTTTATATCCGAGAGGAGGATTTTGCACAAATACTCGGACCTCAAACCTTTTAGCTGTGTTTGTTGCATAGGGCCTTCCTTTTTGAGATTACACCCCCATGGTCTCTTCCCATCATATTTCTCCATGTGTCTCATAGCAAAAATACCACAATCTATTCTATTTGTTGTTCTCCATGTCATCTTCAATCTATTGATTGTTGCTACTGGGATTTGCTGAGTAATGGGGTGTTTGATTGTTTTAAGATACATGCAAAAGACGTTTCTCTACACAAAATATAAAGCAATTTAAGTATTTTTACAATTTTTATAACAGGTATGTATGTTTTTTGGGTTAAAGGTATATATATTTACCAGTATATTAGGAGTCTTTCCGTATCTGTCTTCAAACTTCTCTCTAATTGCTTTTGATTTGTCTTCTAAGCTTTTAAAAACTTTGCATCAGCTGGTATTTCTTGATTTGCACTGTTATCAAGTAATTCTATCACTCCTGTTTGAAGATTGAAGGTAACCACAAAGAAATGATCGCGTTGTAGAACTGGCACGAGCACTATAGATTAAAGTGTTTATTGTGCGTTTTCTAGTAGTACAAACAAAATAGATTAATTTGTACCAGCACAGTGCTTGAAGCAAAGAATCTGAACGGCGATGCTGCAGATTTTTTCTTTTCTTCATAGTTCATTACTTCAACGAATGCATCCATTTCATTGGTGGCTATATAAATTCCAGGACAGAAGCTTTCAAAGACCACCTTGAACGATTCTGTGTGAGTGGACTTGTAGACCTCCTCCCAAATGTCTCCAAGACATAAAAATATATACTGTGAAATTTTTTGTTCATCTCCTGTGACACTAGCGGATACGTCAACCTCTCTCAGAAGATATAGAGAGTTCAGTGTAATTAGGTATAACTTGTTGACAATCCGGTGTCATTTGTTAAACATAAAATAACTCACTTTAAATTTTCCTGAAAATAATTGTAACTATAATTAAATACCTTCAACCCCTTTTGGTTTTTATTTATAATTAAATACCCTTTTTTGCCCACGCAACCACTATATTAACAACTTCATCAATGTCTGCGCATAAGACATTGTTTTCTTGACCTGCTCACCTGCATCATTTTTTACGACAGCCAAAGATATAATATGTTCAACTGTGATTATAATTAAGCTGGTACATATATGATATACTTTCTGAGCAGCCACTGGACCACCAACACCAACATCTGAATCAACTGCATCACACGGATGTAATAAGTTTAAAATAACAGCATAAGTGTTTTAAGAGTGCTTTAATTATACTAATAATTAATTTAGCCCAAATACCTTTTAGAGCAACCACTGGACCACCAACACCAACATCTGAATCTTGTGTTTTAGGGACCATATTATTAGTGAATATGTTTTCCCATTCACAACATCTAGAAAAGATATTCTCATTTGATGGATGTCTATCCTTTCCTTGACGGACCAACTCGTTGATCTCGGAGCAAATTTTATCAAATTTCTTCAACTTGTTATCCATTGCCTTATTCCAAGACTGTAAAAAGAAAATATAGTTATTGTTAATTCAAAAACATTTTCAATTCATCCCAGCCAGTTGTAATGGAGTTAAATAATAGTCAACAAGCACGATAGGCATTTGCAAACTTAAAGGTGAATAATCGATTAAATAATCATCCAAGTCTTGTTAAGCTGTTTGATCGGCATTATCTGTTTTAGATGCACTTTGACAATCTGTTTTTTAATTACATATAATGTTGTATTACATAAAATGCATGTAGAGATAAGAGATATGAGAGTTTTTTAGAAGAAAATAACAAGTTTAATACCATGTTCTTGTTTCTCCTCAGCTGCAGTGTTTTCTTCAACTCCAGGCTAACCGGCAGCACTAACCGTCACAGCAGCAGTAGCAGCAGCCGCCGCAGCAGAAGTCTCATAAAGTCTCTTCCCAGCAGCACTAACTGTCACAGCAGCAGTATCAGTAACATCATCATCAGCAGTCTCATCAAGTCCCTTCCCGACAGCACTAACGGTCACAGCAGCAGGAGCAGTAGTTGCCGCATCAATCCGTTTCCCATCAACACTAAACATCACAGCAGCAGCAGCAACCTCAGTAGCATCTTCTTCTAAGGGAGGACCATTATTCTCCAAGTATTTTTCCATATTATTAAGAGTAGTTGTTGTTATGTAGTTGACTGCATGCTTTGTGACGGGAGTCCCAAATGGACCATATTTTTTCTGGTATTCATGCGTGTAAAGCATCACAAGGAAGGTGATCGGACCGTTGTATTGAACGTTGATGCCTCTCCATTCTTCCTTTGTCGTTTTCAAGTTTTCAATAACATAGCTGCACCAGTCCATATTTGGAATATCCGAGGTTTTATCAATCGCGGCGATGAATCGTTGATTGACTGCTGTTGATTTTGTCACAAATCCTATACAGGTGTTGACCAACACAAGGAAATTAATCTTAAACAGTTCAACAACTCCTTGATCCGCGGCCAGTTTGTCTTTCACATGCTTTATACTTATTCTTGCATTTGTCGGGAATTGAGTTTTGAACAAATCTGTAGTAACATCTCCCCCAATCTTGGTCTACTCTTTCCTAAAACAAGAATCTTACCCATTTGTATCCCCAACACTTCATGTACTTTTTGTGGTGTTATCTTAATAACACCGCTCCCAATGTTCAATTCATTTAAACGGTTATTATAGTTCATGAGCAACCAATATCCCAAAGTTGTTGGAGTTTGGGTTACTTGAAGTCTTAACATGGACCCGAAACCCATTTCTTCTACACAAGTTTTTTGGGCAATGGTCATTGCCTTCACTACATCAATAATATTAATAGGTACACACCTATTCATCAATTTTTTGTCTACAAATTCTACAAAAGGTTGTCCCCTCTCGGCTAGCTTTTTTTCTTTAATAGCTCTCTTTTTCGGACGCCAAAAGTCAGGGCCAGAGGTTCTGTGTTCCACCTGTTTCCGCTTTGACAACAACCTGTCAACTTTTGTGTCAAGGTCTGAATCAGAGTCTGCTTCCACAACATGTTTTGTTTTCCCCACCGGGGCAATTTTTTTAGTCTTCCTTTTATCAGTCTTGTTTTTTTCGACAACTGAATCACATACATACATTAAAACACAGAGGTAAGGGATAACAACACGAATCACAAGGAAACATAAAACTCTTATAAAACATCCCAAAGATAAATTCTCATACCAAAGCCATAACATGCTAATCATACGCATATAACATGCTTTAATATTATACATATATTTAAAAAAAACAAGGATATGTATTACAATAACAACACGCTTATCAAACGCATTAATACATAAGAAGATTCAAACAAATGCTTCCATTTTAAGATTAAGTAAACCTAAAACGCTAAAAAAATCATAAAGTAACACCTGTTCCATCTTCATTCTGAGACCTATCGTGCTTTTGCTTCGTCCTTGGTTCCGTTCCAGAAGTAGATGAGTTAGGGTTCTTTATTTTGGTTGCGTTCCAGAATAATTAAACCACTCGAGCTTGTGCTTGTGCTTGTGCTTCACAGTAGAAACGAATCGTCGACGGTTTTTAGGAATTTTGACTTACAAGGTTGAATTTTGGGAATACTTATCGCCGTTCCAGAAGTAGATGAGTGACTTACGAGGGTAATTATTTGACCCTTTTGAAAGAAGGTGCGTGCTTTTAAATTTTAATCATACGGTTAGTATTGTATAGTAGCAATATATATATATATATATATATATATATATATATATATATATACATATATATATAATATTAGTGGGTGGTGGTGGGTTCAGGTGGTCATGATGGTGGTGGACGGTGGCGGAGGTGCAGTGGTTTGTGGTGGCGAATGTGTGGTGGTGGGTGGGTGGTGGTGGGTATAAATAAATGTATATATATTTATATATAATATTAGTGGGTGGTGGTGGTGTGGTGGGTGATTGTGGTGGGTGGTGGTGGAGTGTGGTTAGTGGTTGGTGCTGGGGGTCGTTGTGGCGAATGTGGGCGGTGGATGGTGGTAGTAGGTGGTGTGTAGTATGATTGCGGATATGTAATACATGAGACAATGACGGTGCTATCCCATATGATAACCATGATGATTGGCCCAATTATGACGAGACGATGCTAATATAACTACCTAGGTTGGTGGTGGTTATCATATTGATGCTGCTAACCTATATATACGGTTTGCTTACGCCAACCCATACGATGGCGACTGTAGCTCGTACGACGAGCATGACGTCTATGATGATGATCACACATATATATGAAGAGGATCAATTATATGTACCTATATGACAATACGCCATACAGGCGCGCGCGCACACACACAAACACACACACACACACACATATATATATATATATATGTGTGTGTGTGTGTGTGTGTGTGTGTGTGTGTTGATGATGATGGTGACACCGATGTTTAATGACATGTAACCCGTATGATTGACGACGACCATGATAACGTAAACGATGGTCATACTGATGGTAGCATGTACGACTGATGATGTCGTTTGATGACGACAACAATTCAAAAGATGGTGCCGACAGTGATCGCTAATATTGGGCGTTTTGTTTACGATAACCCATACGATGCTGACTACATCCCGTACATGGCAATCGGATGATGATGATGATGATGCTGATGATGGAGATGTGCGACGATGACGACGACACTGATAGCGAGATATATGTTACCCGTAAGATCAACGGTGACTACGATAGCCTATACGATGACCACGTTGATTACCTGCACGTCTGATGATGATGTCGTTTCATGGTGACGGTGATCGATGATTATGATGATGATAACCACTATAATACATGATAACGATGATAACTTTATGATGTTGATCATCATCATAACACATATGGTGATGATGATAACCTAGAAGATGATAATGATACAAAACTACATATGATAATGATAACACTAGAATGTTATGAGCCTCTCTATTACAAAGTTGTAAATCTTATCTAGAAAGTCTTACTAACGGTTAAGATAATACTTCAATAATGGATAAAATTTTAAATTTATTTAAAAAATACGATTTATTAAACGAACTCTTTTAACGAAATTTAATACCGGAATGTTAGTAAAAAAACTAAAAGTAAATGTTTTTATAATATTTTTAAAAAGTTATAAAACAAAAACCAAAATATATATATAATTAAATGTGTAGAAATAAATAAAACCAAAATTCAAAACCCTTTTAACTTCAAAACCCTAAATCGACTTCTACTTCGCTTTACTGTAATTCGTAGACATCGCTTATCTTGGTAAGAACATAAAATGCCACGTCTCAATAATGGAGTTAAGTTCCTGGTAGATAATCGACATCGATTCCATTAGTAGGATGGTATGTTAATGTTATCTGGTTAATTTTTTTTATGAAACATTTTACAGTTTTGCAACATATACATTCTAAGAACATTTTTTGTGTTACTTATAGCTCATTCCTAAAGCTGTTCAACCAATGTTTGCTGACATGAAATCGAATATCGGATGTTGTTTGATTTACGATCAAAGTGGTAGAACGTTTTCTATTGTTATAATCAAAGTACTTGATGACTTTTATTTTGGAACCGGTTGGACTGAATTAATCAAAGAATGTTGTATAGAAGCTGGAACATATGTTGTTTTTCAGCTTAAATCAAGATCTATGTTGAATATGTTTACTTTCAAAAGAAACGTAAATGATCAATCCAGTACTGTGATATGTATTCCAGTCAGAAACCGACACGTCCATTACTTGGTAAGTTTTAATTTTTGTTTTTAATGATTGTTTCCAAATTTAAATGTATTTTAATTAACATGTTTAATAGGATTTCCCTGAGTGGTACGTTATTCAACAATTTGGTGACAATTACATGAATTCGCTTTTCGAGCTTATAGCTCCAGATAGATATATGTATAAAGTTTCATGTCTTTGGGATGGAATGGGTTGTAGGCTAGATGATGGATGGATTAAGGTTTTTAAACAAACCAACTTGAAAGGTGGTTTGTTTGTTGTGTTTGAAATCATATCAGATAAGACATTTCATAGTAATGTCTTTCATGAAGATGGCATAGAATTTATCCTTCCTGGTCCAAATCAGTTGTTTCTCAACTATAAATTAAGCAATCAAGGTAGTTCCTCCCAAAACCCAATTCATCTTGATGAGCAAGATGATGACTCTAAAATCGTCTTCCACATGAACGTCACCAAGAAATTGGTAAATTGAATTTTTAAATTTCTTTTTTATTTACAAGTTTATTTGAAATTTGCTTTTCACAGCGTCTTCCGCGTCACATTGCCACCAAGATTGATGCCTATGATGGAATGCCAATCACTTTGGTCAATCCCGAAGGTCGTAAAAAAATGAGACTTCATGGTGAACTGTCGGACCTGAAATTCAGATATTGGTTACCAAAATGGAAATTCAAGGTGGAAAATGAAACACAGATTGGTGATAAGTGCAGATTTGAATATGACTTCAATGAAGCTACTTTGTTAGTTTCAAAAGTTGATTAGTGATTTGGTGATGTTTAGAACATTTGGGAAATATTTAGTGATGTCTTTGGTGAATTTTGGAACATTTGTGATTTGGTTGGTTATTTGTATATGTATGGTTGTATTGATACACATTTTAGTTTATTGTGTTGAATGTTGGTTGGTTAGTTTTTAAATGCTTTACTTTTATTGTTTCTTGTATCATATATTTTGTTATTCACTCTTATTTTGTTTCATGGAATGTATTGTAATGGTGGCTTTTGTATGAAAACTTTTAATGAATGGTAATTATGGTTAAATCTAAAAATAAAACAAAAAACACTTTGTTAAAAAACACTATTACGCTTGTAACACGCTAATGTACATAAACATATATAAATTTCCTAATACGCAATACACGCTTATCCAACCATCTTCTGGCAAAGTGCCTATTTTCAGCCACAAGTTCTCTGCCAATAATCTATTGGTTCTTAATTAAAAGGGAGGCAAAACTAAAAAATCTCCAAAATATTAGCTCCAAATATTCAAAAACTCCAAATTACATTTAACACTCCAAAAATCATATTACACTCCAAATTATTAAAAATTTTCCACTCCACAAATCAGACGACAGTGATTTATACTCCAAACCACACTCCAAATTATTAAAAAACAATCGAAGATGAAGCTTATAGATGAAAGAATCGAAGAAGAACATGTTTATACTCCGATGAAGAAGCCAACGATGACGATGACGCTCAATCAGACGACACTGAAGGCTACTCCAGCGAGGAAGCCAACGGCGACGACGGTCAAGCATACGATGATATAGGGACGATGGTTATCGAACCCATCAACAGTTTTGCTACTACGAAAAAACCTACAAGGGGGTTGACGAGGTTACCTAAGCTACGTACCCAATATGCAAACTCTGGTGGTGTCAGACTAGCAGTGGAGTTTGATAATCTGGGTAGGTTCACTGGACAAAACAAATCAAAGTTTGCAAGTTTTTTAGGGGATGTTATAAGGAAAATAGTTGGCTTGAGACATTTAAGTTGGAGGGAGGTCACAAAGGAGCTTAGACATAAACTATGGGAACAAATAATGGTTATTCTGTATTTTTATTTGTGCATTTTATATTTTGAGATGTAATTTACCTTTACTGTATTATATTATGCAGAAATATTTTGAGATTGAGGCGTGTCGCAGGCCTTCTGTGATGAATCTGCTCGGACACCTTCTTCGGGATTTCAGAAGAAAAATGTATGCCAAATACATTATGCCGAACATCGGTAAACCTCTGAAGCTGAAGGCGATACCCAAGGGACACAAGACGATGATCAGGCAAGAAGACTGGGATTGCTTCGTTGAGTACACACAATCAGAGAAGTTTCAGGTATAAATCCTCTACTCTGCAAACGTAGATTGATCGACTATATATGGTTTATTTTTTTGTTTAAATATAATGAAATGATTATAATGTGTGGTTGAAGAAAAAATCGGTTTCATCAAAGGGAGCTCGAGCAAAGAATGTTTTTGATCATCACATGGGACGAGGGGGTTATACCTACCTTCGAGAGAAACTGGTAATCACCATCAGCTGCTTTCTCTCTAGTTCAATGACTTGTTAGTTATGTGTCTAACGCATGACCGTCAGCTGCTTTCTCTTGAATATTTTACAAGGCTAAAAAGAAGTAAATTGGACCGGATGAGATCCCCGGCCGTGCATTAATGTGGATGAAAGGAAGGGAGGACAAAGATGGTGCATACAAGAATGATGTTGTCGAAGGCGTGGCAACCAAATTAGTATGTTTTAGTATTAAACTTTTTAAATCATGTTAAAGTCAATTCATTGCCTTATATTGGTGTCAAAAAAACTTGAGTCTGATAACTTGTCTCAACACTTGATGTGGATTCATAAGCGTGTTACAAGTGTATTAGAATATTTGTTTTCTTGTAGGCTCAGCATGAGGAGCAGATCGCCTCCGGAGCCCTGGCACTTGAACCGTACACAGATGCCGTCACCTTAGTGCTTGGCAAAGAGAAAGGTGTGTTTTTAAAAGGGATTGGGTACGGATTGACAACAGGTAAATATTGGGGTGTGAGTTGGGTAAAAGGCTCGTTTAAGCAACGGATTGCCCAACTTGAGTATGAGGCGGTGCAGAGAGATGAAGTGGTGAACAGGTTGACGACTCTACTTGAATCCACGAATGCTATTTTAGCAAGCCGTGAGAAGGAACGATTAGCATTTGAGGCCAGGTTCAGACATCTCGAAGGATTGTTGCCGCAAATGTCAAGTAAGTGACGTATGCTACATATTAATTAATGCATTCGACGTACATAATTGGCACTGTTTTTGTCACAATTCGTAGGTAAATCCTGTTCCCAACCTGGTTGGTTCTAACCAAAGTAGTAGTGATGTGGCGCAAAATAAATTTCCAGCACCAGTAAGTATCTGACAGTTTCTTTGTTTTTTACAACTTTCCATGTGATTTTTCATTTTCCATAACCTAATAAGTTGATTTGTAGGCCAGTTCTGTGGGAAACATCTTAACCTCAGGTGAGGCTGTGCAACAAGAATCCGCTTTTCAGGTAAGCATTTGACAGTTTGATTGATTTGTTTTAATAATTAACTTTCCATGTGAGTGTGCTGATTTTGCATAAGTTAATTGTAGCCCAACTATGCGGATAAAATAGTTGTCGAAACGGTACCCACTCCCCATATCGCGACATCAGTAAGTATTTGACAATTTCAGTACTTTTTATAATTCGTTTCCAATGTGAGTGTGCTCATTTTCTATTACCGAATTGCAGGCCAAGACTGTGGAAAAAAGTGTTGACCAAACGGTACTCGCTCCCAATATCGCGACATCAGTAAGTATTTGACAATTTCAGTACTTTTTATAATTTGTTTCCAATGTGAGTGTGCTCATTTTCTATTTACCGAATTGCAGGCCAACTCTGTGGAAAAAAGTGTTGACCAAATGGTAGTCGATCCCCATAGCGCGACATCAGTAAGTATTTGGCAGTTTCAGTTTTTATATTTTATAACCTAATAAGTCTAACAATTCCAATTTCTGTTATATTACCAATGAAGCCGGTAGAGAACAATGTTGACCAAGCATCAACACAACTACACCACATTCTGGATAGTAACGGCTCGAAAAAACCATCAGTAAGTATTTGGCAATTTCAGTTTTTCCTTTAATTGTTGATTGATTCATTGAATGGTTTTTAGGTAAAACGGAGAAGCCGTAAAAGAAAAGTTGATGTATCGATGGATGAAGCTTCCCCACCTGGTGAATTAAAGGTATGTAATGTGCGAAATATTGTTAATTTTGCCACCAACATTGGTATGTACTAATATATTGACTTCAACTAAGCCATCTAAATTTCACATGCTGGTTTATAGGTATATGAGTGTCGTTTGTGTGTGCATGACAAGCGTAACAAGGTGGCAAATGGTAAAGTTTATTGGTCACCGGTTCCACAACAGTTGCATGGAAAAGCAATCCCGGAGGGTTGCTATAAAGTTAGTATTGATGGAGCCATAAAGGAACAAACAATTATTCAATGTGAGGCAGGTGAAATTACGACTGTTGGCAACGCAATTGGTACTTTTGTTGCTTGGCCAGAACACCTAATCTTATGTGACCAAGAGGTTTGTTCCCTTTTAACTTAACCGAACAAATATCTATGTTCTTTTTCATTTAATTTAAAAAATGAACACTTGTGTTCGTTTATGTTCATTTGTTTATAATCTAAACTGACGTAATTGAACAAAGATAAACGAACATAAACGAACTTCCCGCCGAAAGGTTCACGAACAGTTAAACGAACGTTCGGTATGTATGTATGCATACTATTTTTTTCTATTCAATTACAAAATAATTATACATATTTGTTTTTCATATTATGTTGTTCCAGCTACCACCACTCCCATCCTTAAAAGAACCAGACAGAGCTGCCAAGAAGGCAAAGGCAAAGGCAAAGTACACAACGATAGACCGGGTGACCAAACAAAAGACAAGGAGCAGTGCCAAGAAAACCGACGCCTTAGCTAGTATATAGGTAGTCGTTATTTTTGTATTTTGTAAGATATTTTGCATATACATTTGCTTAAGTGAATATTATTGTTAATATAATTTGTTTCTAATTTTGTTTTGTCATGCTTGCTTATAGTTGTTTTATATTACTGCACAAAAAATAAAAATAATTATATATTGCCTAATTACACACAATTTGGCCACATAGAACATATTAAATAGGTGTGGCCAAAAGTAAGACAATAGCCACACCTGAAATTACAAAAATTAGAGTCTATAAATGACCATTAGTCATAACATAAACATTTTTGTGTGACGAAAAGTATGATAATAGCCACACTTTATATTTCAAAAGCATTATGTGTGACAAACGGTAAAGACAATGGCCATACCACAAACTACAAAAGAGTGTTTGAGTGGCAACTTCACATTTTTAGCCACATTGACAACAACCTCCAGTGTCTATATAATATTATTAGCCACACAGTACCTCACTATGTGTGACGAAAAGTTTGTCAATAGCCACACTTTAAATTATGAAAAGCATTATGTGTGACAAACGGTAAGACAATGGCCACACCACAAACTACAAAAGAGTGTTTGAGTGGCAACTTCACATTTTTAGCCACATTGACAAAAACCTCCAGTGTCTATAAGATATTATTAGCCACACAGTACCTCACTATGTGTGACGAAAAGTTTGACAATAGCCACACTTTAAATTATGAAAAGCATTATGTGTGAAAAACGGTAAGACAATGGCCACACCACAAACTACAAAAGAGTTTTTGACTAGCAAGTTCACATTTTTAGCCACATTGACAACACACTCCAGTGTCTATATGATATTTTTAGCAACACAGTACCTCACTATGTGTGACAAAAAGTTTGACAATAGCCACACTTTAAATTAGGAAAAGCTTTATGTGTGACAAACGGTAAGACAATGGCCACACCACAAACTACAAAAGAGTTTTTGACTAGCAAGTTCACATTTTTAGCCACATTGACAACACCCTCTAGTGTCTATATGATATTTTTAGCCACACAGTACCTCACTATGTGTGACGAAAAGTTTGACAATAGCCACACTTTAAATTAGGAAAAACATTATGTGTGACAAACGGCAAGATAATGGTCACACCACAAACTACAAAAGAGTTTTTGACTAGCAAGTTCACAATTTTAGCAAAATTTACAATAACCTCCAGTGTCTATAAGATATGATTAGCCACACAATACTTCACTATGTGTGACGAAAAGTTTTACAATAACCACACTTTATATTAGGAAAAACATTTTGTGTGACAAACGGTAATACAATAGCCACACTATAATCTACAAAGGAGTTTTTGAGTGGCAAGTAAACATATTTAGCCACTTTGAATGTAATATCTAGTGTCTATATCATATAATTATCCACGCTATTATTAAATTTAAGTGGTCATTTCTTTGCTATATTCACACGGTATAGGTCACAATGTAAGCTTAACACAACCCTATTGGCCACATTAATATAAAATTCATGTGACTGAAACATAAATTCATGTGGCTATATAGATGCAATGGTCACTCATAGTAAATTGACATGTGGCCATTTTCTACCATTTAGCCACACTTATTGGAGAGGCTTCTTGATGGCCAGCAACTAATGCTTGTACCTTTAGCCACACTTACTACCACATAATGCCACTAAAAACTCTGTGTGGCCATATCATACCCACGGTGTCGCGACCTTTGGCCACATATGTCATGAACCAAATGTGTGTGGCTAAAGGCCTACGGTCACACTTTTTTCGTGTGGCCGAAGGTCAATTTTCACGTAGTGATATATGCTTAAATCTTGATACATTCAAGGTTAAAACTCATCAATCAAAACTCAAAATTGATCGATAGAAGCTTCAAATTGATCATTAATTGGTTCAATTTCAAGGTTAATTAATCAATTAAGTTCAAAAATTTCAATTAAAAATTGAAAATTGATCAACTGACATGTGAACAACAATCGATGGTCATGACGGAAGAGGACGATGTTCACGACGATGGACGGTGGACTTTGACGGGATGGCAAAGGCTGTGGACGACAACCAAATTGCGTAGTTTTGATTTTACGGTTATTATGTTTTTAAAATCAAGGGGTAAGGGTGTCGCTTACGTAATATACAATAAAAGATTATATATATATATATAGAATTAGGATCATGTGAGAATTATTTTGAATTTGAGAACTTTGAAATCATTTTAAACCACAAAAAACACTTTTCTTAAAAAAAATAAAAATATATATAAAAAAAACTCGAAAATAAAAAACGTAAGAAAATCTAAAATTTTTATTTTTCATACCGGTTTATAAAAAAAATAAAAGAATTTGAAAAAAATATCGGTTTAACAAAATTATACACACATATATAATACTTATTTTTTTTAATTTATACATGTTTTTTTATACATATATGCACAATTTAAGGTAAATGATAATGTACATATGTGTACATTATGTAACTAAAACTTAAATGAAATTATACACATGTGTATAATAAAAAATTTTTTTTATGAAACCGTAATGAAATATATGAATTTTGATTTTTTTTACTTTTTAAAAAAAGTTGTTTTTTTTTTGGTTTATGATTTTGTAAAATATTATTTTAGAGATTTTTTTAGTGGTTCAAAATGTTTCTTAAAGTTCTCAATTTTCAAATGGTTCTCTTAGGATTCTTACCATATATAGTTAAAAAAACCAAAACTTATAAAAAAAAAATAAAAACAAAAAAACATCTAGCATCCCCGTATAAAAAAAACTCAAACTTAGTTTAGGCTTCGTGTTTAGTTTAGCATTTAGCGGGTGCAGGTATTTTTAGCTTGTCGGGGGGGGGGGGGACCTTTCCATTAATATTTTATACGTAAAACAACAAATCTCATAAACATTTTACATGTAAAACAACAGTTAATAAAGATTTTACATGTAAAATAACACTTTTAATTAACATTTTACACGCAAAACAACAAATCTTATTAACGTTTTACATGTAAAACAACAGTTCTTTAAGATTTTACATGTAAAATAACACTTTTCATTAACATTTTACACGTAACCCAACAAATATTATTAACATTTTACATGTAAAACAGCAGTTCTTTGAAATTTTACATGTAAAAATTAATATTTTACATGTAAAATAACACTTTTCATTAACATTTTACACGTAAAACAAAAAATCTATTAACATTTTACATGTAAAACAATAGTATTTTGAGATTTTATATGTAAAAATTAATATTTTATATAAATAATAACATTTTTTATTAACATTTTATACGTAAAAGAACAAATTTCATTAAAATTTTACATGTAAAAAACAGTTCTTAAAGATTTTACATGTAAAACAACACGTTTCGTTATATTTTAATGCATATTCAATAGTTATATATATATATATATATATATATAGCAAGGTTATAATAAGAAGTAGATTTTTTCTAAGAAGTGTAGGAAATATGTTTTCACCATTAAATCTAATAAAACACCACACATTAAACACACTTTTCATATCCACCATCAGATCAACATATCTAATGCATCAGATTACTTCTTACACATCTTAGACACATTTCACTTCTTATTATAACCCCCCCCCCCACACACACATATATACATATATTACCAACGTACGGTTATCTCACAAAATTTAGTGTTCATGAACATTTCCAAGTTATGTTTTTCGCATGTACAAAATAATGCGAGTTTCAATGTGACAGTTATAATATATTTATGCATTTTCTTTTCCTGCTATCTTTCTATCATCATGTAAAACAACAAGTTTCGTTATAATTTTAATGCATATTCAACAATTATATATATATATATATGTTTTATAATTTTTTTACTTATGATTTTCATTTTTAGGGGTTTTTTTTCTATTACATAAATTATGTAATGTAGGTGATTGATGGTGCATCATAAGGACATGGGGAATTGATCAAGGGTTGGGAAGAGAGTTCCCCACTTTTTTTAAGTTCTCTGTTGAACCTAACTCTCTCTGTCTCTCTCTCTCTCTCTCTCTATATATATATATATATAGGTGTATGTATATTTATATATATATATATATATAATTGATTTCTTTTAAGAACCACTTTGAGTTTTAAAAACTCGAAAGAACTCAACGTAATAAAAAAAATTTTGAATTTTTTTACACGTATGTAATACGTAGGTGTAAGTAACGTAAAAAAAATTACAGTATTTTTTTACACACCGAATAGACTTATTACACATGTATAACTAACTTTTAAACTTGTGTAATCATCAAATATCTTTATTCTCTCTCATGATTCTTTTTTTAATCAGATTTAATCTCAGTCACATATTTCAAACCATTTAATTAACAGTGTGATCCAAAATTGAGTTCTTAAAGTTCTTACAACTTATCAATGTTTTCAAAATATCCCTCTCATATATATATCACTTGATCTAATAATTGTTGAATATGTCAATTCTTTTAGTTGTTCATTCCAATAATTTTTAAATGGGAATTATTAATTGAGCTCATATCAAAGAGTGTTATTTGTGACAGATTAATATAAGAGAAATCATTTATCCGTTATTGTTAATAAATATGCGACCAAATAAGAACTTGACACTTTTAAGATCTTTTAGATCTTGGTTTCATCTAATCTCAGTTTAATCTAATGATTGTTTAAATTTGTCAAATCATCAGGTACAAGAGGAATAATGTGATTTAAATGTGTGGCTTCAAAAGAGTATCTAATTTTGTTTAACTAACAAATCACCTTTGTTGTCCTATGTAAACTTGTGCACCTAATTATCTTATTTATATTAGTTATCACTTTTGTTATATTATTAATATTATAGGTCTTTTAAGTTCCAAGGGTGATTGATTATGTTTTTTCTATAAAGATTTTCGTTTGTGAGATTAGACTTAGCGTTAAAGAGAACTTATACTATTGATGCAATACCTAATGTAGTGTTATGTGTTCATACATAGTCAATACGTTCAAAACACAATATTGATATTGATTGAGACATGCATTCCTTATGATCCGATGTTTATCCTATATAAGATAAGGATGTGCGATTTGCCTAATGTGTCAAATATATTCACTTGGGACTCATCTTTCTCGATTAGGTTTCTCCCGCTATTGTAAACAAAACATAACAACATGACTTTGATGCCATTGGTGATATCAATCCTCATAGAGGGTTATTCAAATAGCTTGTATCTAAAAGCTAGCTCAAAAAACTCGCTTGAAATCCACTCTTTAACAAATTGAGCCAGGTCGACTTCGATGGTTGACAAACCAATTCGAGCTCTATTGGTATCCTTTATAAAGTGAGTCGTGTCTCTCCAGACTGTATAAAAAAAGTCAAATGAGTCCCTGAGATAGAAGTGTTATTTTTTATAATCTTACTCTCTCTAGGACCTGCTCTACGAGTAGCATCTATAGGATATTGCTAACGCATTTGTTTCGTTATTTTAGGTGACCAATGGTTGAAAAATGAAAAGTAAACCCGTTGGTCTTTTCATTATTCACATTATTATGTAAAGTTTTGTTTGAAAATTTTCCACTAAACTAAAATCCATAAAGATATACAGAATTAGTTCAAAATTGACCATTGAGTTTATTTTTCTCTTAGTAATTTTAAAGAGATTCTTAAGCATTATCATTGAATAATTAACATAAAGGCATATATACTTTAAGTTGCTTTACTACCCATTTAATCTTTGGATGGGGTTCCTCCAACGAGTGTGTATGGCTTTAATTGGTGGCTCAATACATCACCATATGCTTTTCATTTTTATTTTTTTTTTATTTTTCTAGAGAAGGAACCTCACATTAATTAATGACGTAGATTTCTTTTAACACTAACACATTTTGACCCGTAAGTTTCAATATTATAGTAATCGTATGTGCATATGCGCATGTTAATAATCTAAAGTGAATATATAAAAGCTAGAATATAATTCACCTTAGGAGATTCTGGTGCTTTTGCACTACTTAGTAGTTAGTTAATTACCAATTAATTTGGCTTATATATAGACTTCAATAGTGGTAGTTTGTTAAAGCAGCAAATTCTATTTACTAAAATTAACGGCTGTCCCGACTATTAAAAAACATAATGATGCTCTGGTCCCCAATTTCTTTTTTGTTTGTTTACGTTTAGTTTCAGTACTGTTATGTGTTTGATTCTTCTTCAGTCATAGCTCGATCGCTCTTCTTTCGATCTCTCGGTTTTTATGTTGGAATTGCTATTGATCAGGACATCGAACAAACCATCTTAGTTCGGTTGAGCATCATATTTCGCTCGTTCACAACCAGTTGACATAGTTAACAGTCTTCCCTACCCTAATATGTGTGATTGTATGTGCACAAAAATAATTTGTGTTCACATTTCCACATGTTATATTCATAAGCAAAACAAAATATTTGTATACGACAAGACCTCCAAATTTTTAATCTGTTTTAGGCATTTAAAAAAAGACGACTACGCTATTGAAAGCCATGTTTTTTTAATAAGAAAATTCTATAAAACTACACTAGCAAGATGCTCTATGCGAAAAGAATAATGGACATAAACAAAAATTTTATTATTTGATGTTCACTAAAAGGTGAAAAGCATTAGAAAAGTGGTGTGTGAGTTAACTACAGTCACCCGAAGTTGTTAGAATTGGTATTTGAGAAATCGAAGTCAATCCTAATTGTTCTACTTTACCAAACTATTTGTCTACTTAAACTGACATCCTCTTGGTAGTATGAGATTAATCAAGGATGGACTTGAAAATATGCATGCTACTTTCTTTTAGCCATAGAATATGTTCACTTAAAAATTAGGGACTATTCTATCATATTTTATTAAGACAAGTTTGTCACATGTTTACTTAATAATCATCAAGGAAGAATGCAGTGGATTCTTGATCTTAGATGGTAACCTTCATATAATTGATTTACTCATTTAGAATTTCTCTTCTTGTCACCTATACATTATATATAAATATTTTTATTAAAGTTTAAAAATCAACCCCAAAATGATTAAAACTCTCCGATTGAACTAAAACGAAGATTTATTACTAGAAGCATTTGTGTCCACGGATCGATACTTGGTTCTTACCAATACTATTCTACATATACGATAGGTACACTTGCCTATTTTTGTGTGTTTAGTCTTAGTATAAATCAATTTTTTAAAATCAAAACATGATCTTGTGCAAGAGCTAAATGTCCCATCCTTTATATTCTACCACACCGCACGCACGCATCAAGTTTTTGGCGCCGCTGCTGGGGGCATGGTACGTTTATAAGGACGATCCAAGTTTTAATTTAATAATTGTTTATAATTGTATAAATTTTTAACTTTTATTTTATTTTCTTTTTACTAACTATCAGATTAGATTTTTTTAAGGCTAGCCTAACCTTTACTTTAGCTTAAATTTAACTAACCTTTAGTTTTGGGTGCTGCTAAAGGTACACCCCTCTCATTCAGTTTTACTAAACATACCCCCTCCCTCAAGTTTTACACTAATACAGTTTATACCTTTTTGTTGTTTCTTTTGTTATTTTGTTATCTTTTATATCATTATTATTCTTATAAAAGCATTTTTTTTCCTATATTTATTTAACAATTTTTTTTCTATATATCTTTTTATGTATATTTAAAAGCCTTTGATAAAATCATATTTTATGTTACTTAGAAAAACGGTTTATTTCTTATCTAAAAAACGTTGTTTTTCTTGTTTAAACTTTTTTTTCTATACTTGTTTTAATCTTTTAGGAAAGTGTTTTTTTAAATTAATAGATAGTTTACATTCTTTTATTAAAAATTATAATACTTTTTATAAATAAAAGAGTTAAATAACATACAACTTTATAAAAACAATGACTCTTTTTTTAGGTAACATTAATCTCATGTATCCAAACCTAACAAAAAAAACAAATTGTTTTAAATACATTTTATAAAAAGAATAAAAAACTAGCTAGAGAAAATATACAAAACTTTTTAATATATTTAAAAAAATAAACAAACTTTTAATAAGATCTTAAAGAAATAAAATAATAAAATCAATAACAAAAATATATAAAAAACTCTAAAACAAAATTAAAAACTTAATAGTTTTTTATTTGATATTTTAAGAGACTTATAAAATAAAATAAGAGGGGCTAACATGTCAATTACAAGTGTTAAGGGGAAACGAAAGTTCAGGGGGGGGGGGGGGGGTGTATGGATAGCAAGGGAGGGGGGTACGTTTAGCCTGACCCTTAGTTTTTAAATAGTTTAATTTTGTTTTAACCTCATGTATGTCCTCTACATTCGGACCTGAGCTTGTTTCTCCAATTTCCGAACCCGAATGACTTTTTCGTCGACGAGCACATAAACGGACTGTAGAAATCGTAAAGACGATTCAGTAGACGTCACGACATCAGGAGAAAATTAAACCGAAGAAATGATGGAAGCATAAAACAATGAACCAAACATGAGCCACTATGCCAAGCCAGCTCTCGAAGGCTTTGGCAATGGGGTGGCTCCACCCGATATCACCGAACATTTCGAAATTAAATCAAGCACCATTAATATGGTGGAAAATTCATTTCAATTTCTTGGTTTCCTCGATGAAGACCCTCTTTCTCATATATCTCGATTCTTACGAATCTTCGGAACCTTTAAAATCCAAAATTGTTCAGAAAATCATATCAAACTCAAACTCTTCCTTTCTCCCTAAGAGGACAAGCCTTAGAATGGATAGAATCTCTTTCTTCTGGTTCCATCACCAACTGGGACCAGATGGTTGAACAGTTTCTCCTTAAATACTTTTCGCCTGGTAAAACTGCAAAATACCGAGCCAGCATTACCGAATTCCGGACCGATGATGATAAGTTGTTACAAGCAGCATGGGAGAGATACAAAAGTCTTCTGAGAAGATGCCCACATCATGGACTGAGTGTATGGTTACAAGTACAAACATTCTTTGACGCACAATCCAGTCAAATCAAACAGGCCATCGATCAAGTCGCCGGTGAAGACCTGGGATCCAAATCACCCAACGAAGCATTTGAAATCATGGAGAAAGCAGCAAATAAGAGTTTCTCTTATAAACCAACAAGATCTACACCAACACATAAAGGAATGCACCACGTCGATTCCAACACTCTTGTCACCGCACGAGTTGAAGCACTCTATAAAAAATTCGAACAACTTCAAGCCGAAATCAGTTAAAAAACAAATCAGCTCATTAAATAAACAACAAAAACAAAAGGGAACCTGACTGTTACATACAACACGGGTCCTTGCGTCATAAAGCATGGGGCTGTGCCCCACTCTACAGTGCAGTTATGGGATTTTCATTAAAATATCATATTCCTCATAACTTAACCCTAAAATACACTCTGCCTACATCCGAAAACCGACGACCTTTAACCTTTCATTCAATTCTTTGCTTCAAATATTCGATTTCCAAAAAGAGGTATGTTAAGTTGGTGATTCTATAGTTCAAATTCATCATTTTAGGTCTAAAATGAACCCTAAATCTGAATTTCATAACCAATTGTTGATAAATCGGGTCAAACCCCAAAAAATAGATGGATCAATTTTTTAAATCTACGGTTTTGATTTGATAGAAAGAATTGCACTTAGGTTTAAGGGAGCTTGTTGGGGAAAATCATTCGGGTTTGGGTTTTGGATGATCCATAACATAAAAATCAAACCCGGATGATATATCTTAAAGAACCGGGTTGAATCGCAAGTTCGAGTCTTGACATTTTCAGAATTTGGATTAAAAACATGGGCTGTGTGTTTGCAAAACACGCCCCTTGGTCAACCACAGGTCAACCCAATGTCAAAATCAGTCAAAATAGCCGAAACTGCGAAAACCAAAGCTGCATGGGGCCGTGCCTCTTGAGGTCGTGCTAAAACTTCTGTTCCACATTTTCAGTAAATAATTGAATAATATTGTTCTAAAAACGCAGATGGCTGAATATGGGGACGATGAACATGCTTTCTTAGTTTTTCACGAGGACACAGAACGAGATGAGCGTGCCCGAAAAAGAATGGGCCACCTAAACAACCGATTTCCAGAGACAAACTTTTTTGCTTTCAAAGAAACTCTGAAGCAAGTAAACCAATGGAGAAGGTACAAGGGGCTTGTCAAAGGACTGTGGATGCATGTCCTCAATCAGAAAGGCAAAGCAGTGACTGAACTAACTAAAGAATTCTTGGCTTCATTCTCTATAAAAACAAAAGACTTGTATATGTGGGACGAAGAGGCTGTTGAATTCAGATGTGGAGGAGTATGGTACAAAACCTCGGTCACACTGCTCGGGATTGATTTGAGCATTTGCACGATCTATGAGACCGATAAACCCATAAGGTACGAGTCTATGACAACTTTTACAGACGAAGATGTTGATGAATCAAGCCAGCCGGGAATCACCATACAAACATGGGAGCAATTAAGTTTGGTAGGTGAAAGATACCATCCAAGCAGCACCAAGAGCACCGCCTTACGCGACCCACTGATGAGATACATTCACCGCTTGCTGAGCCACACAATCACTCAGCATGGCCAGAGCGAGGGCGTCTTGGGGTTAAGGGACTTATCGGCCCTTTATTGAATCAAGAACGAGGTACCTTGCAATATCACATACCTATTCTGTCAACTGTTTAGAACTAGTGCAAATGCAAGGAGCCCAAATACCCCGGTCTTTGGTGGTGCATGGATTTACAAGCTTTGCAAAGCTAATGGTGCAGATAGATAAGGAACACGAAGCCCGAACCCAATCGCACTTGATCACAACTTCGGTATCAGTATGCAGATGGTCCAGCAAATAGGAAGAAACCCAGACCAGTGGAGGTTTCAGGATGCCCTTAACCAGGTTTGGGATCCTGAGGATCCCGCTGAGATGACCATTCAAGACATACCTGAGAGGAGGACAGGATCACCACCACGTCAGGCCCGCCGCCGCACTTACTCTCAGCAGGGCGACCCATCATCATCAGGAGCCGGCCCCAGCTCGTCATACCACAACCAGTACTCTTTCGAGGGCCTATACGGGCTCATTGACCAGTTCTAGACTCACACTACCGCCTTTTTTGACAGGTTATAAGGACAGATTGATGATTCTAACACACAGCGTGCCGTAGGTATGCAGAAACGAGGCGAGAGATTAATCAGTTATGTGAGCGTATGGACATGCAGTGGGGACCCTTTGACCCGGATCACCCGGGTAACTAACGAGGAAGCGGCGATGGTAGGTCTGGTATGGGTATGGGTATGGGCGGTAGTACTTATCTAACATTATTATTATGTTTGTTTGAAACAATTTGTATTTGGTTGTTGGTTTGTTTAATACTTATTACGGACGTGGGTGCCAAGACGTTTGACTAGGAACTTATTTAGCCCGTGTGGGCAGGCTATGAATGATATCATACCCAATTTTTAGTTGTACTATGCTTTGGTTGTTTTTTGGTTGGGTTCAGTCTTTATTATTCAGGTACACTACAGAAAAACGGTCGAAAAACAAATGACAATCTGTCGAAATTTCGTTAGCCGTAGGGAAGTTCCTTTCCATTTTACCCACCATACTTCATATGAATCTTTTTTACAAATCTTTTCACATTGAGGAAAATATGAGATTCAAGTGTGGGGAGGGGAATTACTTAACCAATTGCTCAATTAGTTATAAGATTCTCTGAATACCAAAATTTTTGTAGCAAACAAAGACTATTTTTATAAAACCAAAAGAAAATCTAAGAAATTTTTTGCAAATAACCCACTAAAAATCTACTATAACCAAAAATAGTGAAAAAGTAAAAAGAAGTTTTGTAATATTGAGAATAAATTTATGCAAAATATGGCGTTTATACCCAATTCCTCCGATATTGTGAGATAAACCTCATTCCATATAAATATGTTTTAAGAAGCTTTGAGTGAGTCATATGTTTTGTGTGATTTAGAACTTGTCGCAAATGTTCATTTCAAGACCGCACGAAGCGTTGAATAAGGAAGAAGGTAATATTATCACAATTCCCTCAAACCATTCTCCAAATTATAAAACCCAAAAACCTTACAAAACCTTACATTACCACTTTATCTCTCTCACCGGCAAATACAACACTAGTTTTTTACCGGCGTACCCTAAAGAACTGGAAATGCATTCTTTCGATTTCAATTTCATTTATGTATACATTTCGTAAAACTTAGGTTGTCTCCATAACTTAGGGAGAATATCTTTCTATTTAAAAATGAGGTGAGGAAAAATTAGCGCCAAGACGAAAAAAGGCCACCATTTTGTGGAGTTTCCAAAATCGCAATGAAAAGAAGAGAAAAAAGATACGAATGATGCTTAGGATGCGGAAACTGGTCCCACGAAGGAAGATGTAGAAAAAAGTCAAACTCAGTCTCAACATGAATATACCGAACTAATGAGGGTAGGGGCTATTAGGCTCAAAGTGGAACAATCCATTAGAGTTGGGAGTTATGTTCAGAGCATGATTGAGGAAGAACTGATCCACATCCTCGACAAAACTAGTCTTGATGATCCGACCTTAAAAGAGTCACTAGGTTTGTAAAAAAAATGATAAATAAATAATAATCAAGAAAAAAGGAGCTAACCATTGAAGACATCTTAAGACTCCCGAAAAACAAAAGAAGTTGTATTTACCATCTTCATCCTCATTTAACTTAAACCCTTGAACCGCCAAAAAATACCAAAACCAACCCATATTACCTTCAGATCTATGCAACCCTTCACAAAGGTGGAGATTTGAACTTCTTACAAGCTTAGTTATCACAGGTTACATTTTGGCTAAGAGTGTTCACATACATACATCGTAGGTATGATCAGATATTATACCGAGTGTGAGTGAACATTGTGAGAACGTGACGTTTTTGCATAAACATAAGCTCATAAAAGCAAATCACCTTTTAATATATCACTACATATATTCCTATGATTTAAGGTTGGTTATTTTGTTCCCATTTTCTTGGAACACTTTTGGGGATGTTAAGCTATGGTCCTAACTTGCTATTTTTAGAAAATATTTATAAATAGCTTGTTTGAGGACAAGCAAGGTTCAAGTGTGGGGATGTTTGATGTATATAAAAATATACATCTTTTTAGCATCAAATAACGCCTAGAAATTGTAACTTCCCTCAAATAATATAGCTCAAATAGCTACTTATCATATTAAAATGTATTTTCAGGTAAACCCAAGCCATACACGAAGAAAGAAGCGAAAAGATGAAGAAAAATGAAAGAAAACCCAAAACAATACTCTAACACGCCCCCATGCCTCCCTGAGGCATGGACACACCCTCATGCTTTCCTATGCAAGAAAAGACAAAAATCTGCAAGAAAAGACAAAATACTGAACACATGGACACGGGGCCGTGCCTCAAGAAGCATGGGGCCGTGGTCACCTTTCAGAAGAGACAAAATAAATATAACAAAGAACCTAAAACACGGGACCGTGCCTCAGGAAGCACGCCCCCGTGCTGAGTTAGCATGTACGATCTGACATAGCATTTAATGCGACAGGACACGTGGACATGAAGGCATGCCTCATGGAACACGGGGCCGTGCCTGAGTGCCCAGATAAGCTATAAATAGAGGAGCATGTTGCACTCATTTGGTGTGCTTGAAGAAAACTTCTAGACGGGTTTCTCTTATAAAAACACCCACATTACACTCATATTGGAGATATTGTGAAGAGTTTTAAGGCTTAGAGGCTATCATCATCAACATCCATCATCATCATCATCCGTCACCATTGAAGAAGGAAGATTCATCCAAGATTTGGTTAGATGGTTCTAGTTTGATCATGTGTTTGTTATCTTCATCTTCTTTGATGTTATAATCATGCTCATTATGAGCTAAACTCCATTTACCATCTAAAATAAATGAAGAAGCTTTGTTTTACTTGATGATTATGTTGAACATGTGATTTAGTTTTGTAAAGTACATGGTTATTTTGCAATTATCCTTTGATGAAAAAATGTTTTATCACTTTAGTTCAATACATCAAGGTTGATGACTAATAATCATTCATGTTCACTCATGTTCTTGGAGACTAGAAATGATAAAAAGAATACCTTGATAACTTATTCAAGATAAAACATGGATCATTATATTGTACTTAAAAATGATGAGATATATGTTATGATCTATTTCTCTAGTCTTGATAATTCTAAAATAAAATTGTTAACACGATTGCTTAGGTTATATGCTAGTTAACGAAATCATATGTTAATGGAATATGTAACTATAACCTAATTAAATCAACCAAGGGTAGGCTGTGTGAGTTAACTACAATCACCCGAAGTTGTTAGAATTGGTATTTGAGAAATCAAAGTCAATCCTAATTGTTCTACTTTACCAAACTACTTGTCTACTTAAATTGACATTCTAGTGATAGTATGAGATTAAGCAAGGATGGACTTGAAAATATGCATGCTATTTTCTTTATGTTATAGAATATGTTCACTTAGAAATTAGGGACTATTCTATCATATATTATTAAGGCAAGTGTATCACATGTTTACTTAATAATCATCAAGGAAGAATGGAGTGAATTCTCGATCTTAGATGGTAACCTTCATATAATTGATTTACTCATTTAAAATTTCTCTTCTTGTTGCCTATATATTATATATAAGTATTTTTATTAAAGTTTAAAAATCAACCCCAAAATGATTATAACTCTCCTATTGAACTAAAACAAAGATTCATTACTAGAAGCATTTGTGTCCACGGATCGATACTTGGTTCTTACCAATACTATTCTACATATACGATAGGTACACTTGCCTATTTTTTGTGTGTTTAGTCTTAGTAGAAATCAATTTTATAAATTCAAAACACGATCTTGTGCAAGAGCTAAATCGCCCATCCTTTATATTCTACCACACTGCACGCATGCATCATACACCAATAGAAAAGCAGGTTTTCATAATCTTGATTTAATGAAAAGGAAGGGGCTTTCGTTAGTCATAAAATTGTTGAAAGGGATGGGGCTTTAAGTTCGTCGCCTACAATATATATTGAGATAAATTATAACAAATATTAAACTATAAACTAATCAAAAAGTTTAATATTATAATTATCTGATTTCGTAGTGTTTCATATAGCTACATTATGTTTCCCCTCATCAAAAATCTGTTATATAATAGATAATGAGAAAAAGTTATAACAACTTTGTTTTAAGTTCGTCACCTATAATAGATGTTTAGATAATAACAAATTCATAAACAACAAAGTAATTAAAAAAATATAATAATTATCAGATTTCGTAGTGTTTCATAAGATGGCTACATTGTTTGGCCACTAATCAAATCCATCTGTTGAAAATAATAATATTTTCTATGTATGTGTAGTATATGTATGTATGTATGTATGTATGTATGTATGTATGTATGCATGCATGTATGTACGTATGCATGTATGTATGTATGTATGTATGTATGTATGTATGTATGTATGTATGTATGTATGTATGTTTGTGTGCGTGCATGCATGCTTGTGAGTATGTATGTATGTATGTATGTATGTATGTATGTATGCATGTATGTATGTATGTATGTATGTATGTATGTATATATGTATGTATGTATGTATGCACGTACGTATGTATGTATGTATGTATGTGTTAGGGGCTATTTTATCTCGAGGATCCTGAACTAACTGACTATATGTTCTATTTATTTTTGCTTGCAGGTTACTCAAGTCTACAACACCTTGTAATGGTTTGAATGACCAGTTCTCACCTGAATACTCGGGGAGCCAGCTAAAATGCATGTGGGAGAAGAATAAGTCCACCAACGGTCATGGCATCTAGGATTCCCAGACTGACTTAGTTATTTTACTTTCCTATATAATGAGGCATTGTTGATCGATAGAAAATGTCACACACACTCTGAACACTCTGTTTAACTACTAGCTTCGATCAACACTGGCTCTCAATCTGTAATCACTTTTTTATTATCAATAAATTGAGTAAGGGGATAATTTTCCCCTCCCAAGGTTGCTTTCCGAGGATCCTTACCAGGATCTAAATATTTTCCTCGCTACATCATTATGTCACCCCTTTACTTTTATCGCAATCACTTACTATATTGTTGAAGAACAGTTTATAGCCCATCGTGAGACAAGGGTTGTTTTTTATCTTCAAATCCATACTCAAATTCATCCTAAACCATTTCCTTACAAAACTCTACCAAAAATGGCTTCTCAATCCAAATCTACATCTTAATCCATGTCATCCATAATTTCCAGAGCTACTCAACCACTTCCTCATCCATTTGCTGCTCAGAGAAAGACGACCAATTCCAACATCAACGTCTCAAGAGTTGGAGGGTCGAGTGGCATGCCTTCTCCGGCAACAAGGCCTCTCATTTGTGTGCCAACTTAAATATCAAGGTCCTCCAACACAAAACCTATTTTTATGTCTAACGAAGATATTTTTGATATTCTAATGCAGATGAATGAGCACGTGGAAACTCAAAAGAAAACCAATAACTTCGTCGCTCAGGGATATCTGGGCACAAGGAAAGAAGTCGGTGGAGGAATCCTTCACTCCATTGCAACCTAGAGCTTTGAACTTTGAGGTGTTAGGATCCCAAGGGAATCGTTATGATTATTTCCTACCCATGCAGCCAATGCAAGAACAACTAATCCTGTTCAGAATACCAAAAGTGCCCTTACTAGGGATTTTTGATGTTGTTTCAGGATCATCGGCCAGGAATCCTCTTGATACTGGTAACTTTAATACTAATATGAATATACATGTGACTAACCTTGATTAAGGAATTGTAAAAGATTAAGGAGTTGATGTCCAACGTTCCTAGAATAGTTCAACCAATCCCGAAAGTTTCTTCAAGTAACCACATGATCTCAAGATTCGCACCCCCCTTATGTGATGCTGAGATCCGGAAGCGATTCCAGAATCCTAGCATGAAGGCATGAATCCCAAGGAGGATGTCGCCCAATACCATGAAATGATGGAGATCAACCACATACCTCAAAATATCAAGGAAGACTACCTATGTAAAGGCTTTGGTTCAAGCTTGACTGGAGCTTCCTTAAAATGGCTCCTAAGCGTTCCTCCTTTCTCCGTTCAGTCTTTTTCTCACTTGGTAAATTAATTTAATAAGCAATTTTGTTAGTGCATGATTTGTTGTCCGTAGCTGATCGACGAGGCTAGGGGTAGTTTAGTCATTAGGTTATATGTAATATGGCACATTTTCTATGGATTGTATAGCGAATGGGGTCCATTCATTAGACTAACTAGCCATTTGTTAAATTAGGAGATCATACGCTGAGGGATTTAGCGTATGAGGCTTATTCGTTAAACTAATCCCCATGTGTTATGGAGATATAACGAATGGGAGCTCATTCGTGGATGGGATCACCACATTCTTTATTAATGTTAACAAATGAGGTCTGTGCCTATCAATAGGCAGATCCTATTCTTTGAGTTTAAGAGTTCTGTGCCTAATGTATTCATGCTGTTACCATGCCGGATTCTCTCCATAGTGTATTCATCATTAATGTATTCAATAAAGTATTTGTTTAACGTAATCATCTCGTGTAGCGGGTTGATGTATCGTGTTAACGTCTAGATCTTGGCTCGTGTAACATCGAATAACGTATTTACAGCTGGTATCAGAGCAGACAGTTGCTTGTGATATGTCAATTCATTTCAAAATTCTGATCGAGAGGATGTTCTTTGTGTTCTTCAAGTTTTGGTCACAATTTAATAAAAATTTGTATGAATCAGTAGATAATATACTAAATTGAAGATAGATTCATGTTCCTAGAAGAAATCTGCATCTTCATAATGTATTTTGGTGGATTAATTTACAGAACTGAAGAATCTACCATTGATGTTCATGTACTGTTTAAGTTGATTTTGGAAGATTAAGTGGATGTTAATGTAAATGATGATAGAAACATATTCGTTGTTGAAATCCGAACCTTCGTGTTGATTTTGGTGGTTTATTATGATGATTTGATGAACTCTCCATGGAAGAAGCTTGGATTTCCAGATTCCGGCGAAGAAAACCGTTAATCCAGCGAGATAACTGTATTTTCAGGCGAGATTCATTTTCCTGGTGCTACAGTAACTGATATAACAAATCATTCGTTAAATCACTGTACCCATTCGTTATGGGTTCTTAACGTATGAGACATTAACTAGGTTTAACGAATGTGAACATCCTAACGAATGAGATGTCATTTGTTTAATTCTCTAACGAATGAGAACCATTCTCAACGTATGGAGGACATTCGTCAACGGGTCTAACGAATGTGGATTGTTTGATATATGAGACCTCATTCGTGTAAATGTTTTAACGAATGAGGACACATTGTTAATGTATGTGGACTTGTAAACGAATGAAGACACAAGGTTAACGTATGAGGACAATGTATTAGCGAATGAGAGTCTGATCAATGAATTTGATCATATTAACGTATGTAGATAACGGATAAAGCCTCATTCGTTAATGGTTAATAAAAAAAAGTATTTTAGAAAAATTTTCTAAAACGAAATTTTTCTAGGATATTCCTAATGTATGGGGAACTCTTCTGAAACATTTTGATCACATATTTTCCCACCGAATTTTTTCACGCGTATCTACTGGCCGAGGGGGAGACCACGTTTAATTTAAAGAGGAGTTTATTAGTATATTCAAGACCTTTCGGAATTTGTCAAGAAATGGGGGAGATAAAAATTTTAAAGGAGATTATTTGGCTTGTATCTTGCATGTTTGCAAGGATTTTTTGAAAAATTACTGCAATTCGGGTGGTAATTCATGATTGCAAAGCTACATTTTATTGAGTTCAAGACTGTAATTGTTCTTTGATTTTTGATTTATTTGTTCGAGATTGAAACCTGACTATTTGGAATACGAGTGTCTGTTCATTTACTTGATCCTGACTATGTTGGCTACGAGTATTCGACGAATTACTTCTATTGAAGGGGACAATTATTGAACCCATTTATTTTTTTGAGGAATATATGAGTCTTGTCAATATATTGAAGAATCAAATCATTTAGGATTGACTAATGGAGGTTTGATTTCTGCATCATATGCCCAAAACAGTAGTACATCTAAGCAAATGGGATGTAAAGGAGCTTCTAAGAGTTAATTTGGGATAGACGTTATCAAGCAAGGGAAAACCAAATTGAAAGATATTGAATGATCAGGTTGTTCATGAAGATGTCTGACAAGGTTAAACGTAAAGATAATTTTGTTTTACCGGTGCTGATGGATAGTTGATGACTTGCTGCTGATTGTTGAAAGATTGATCCATATCATATGCCAGTTGTATGATCAGGATGATTACCTGGAGATGCTTACTTCAACGAGGAGATCTAATATGAGTAGCTACAAGTTATTGGTTTTCTAAAAAGACTTAAAGACTGTCTATATGCACAAGCCAGAGAATCATCAGTCAAGGGGGAGTTTGTTAATGTATTAATCGTAACTGATGATTTGCAGTTAAAGTATTCGACAGCTACAGAAAACGGGGAGTCTGATAGTGCATGATTTGTTGTCCATAACTGATCGACGAGGCTAGGGTAGTTTACTCAATAGTCTATAATGTGAAATGGCCCATTCGTTATGGATTGCATAGCGAATGGGGCCCACTTGTTAAGCACCCTAAACTAGTTAATTTTAACCATTAAACATCAAACCTAGATGATTCAAGCAAGTTTAGCCAATCATATTAAATGAGAAGTGGATAATATTGATATAAATGTTCAAATATAACTGATTAAAACTTGTCTTATGGTCTAAAACTTCAAAACAAACTTACAAATATTGAAATATTCAAAACCGAACAAAAGAATGATCAAACAAGAAACTGACTGTTAGTACACGGTTTTTCGTCTCGAGTCTTTGTAACTATCGTTAATGTATTTATCATAATATTTATTAAGACATTAATGTAGTTCGTTAAGGTTATCATCTAGTTCGTTAAGGATGTTTAACGAACTAGACTCAAGTTATGTTCCCTCCTGATTCGTTAAGGATGTTTAACGAATCAGGGGGTGATTCTTTATGTTTATTATGTTTATTGTATGTAATGAAGTGAGTGGCTAGTTCGTTACGGAATGTGTAACGAACTAGATTCATCTTCTATATATAGTGGACTTATTCCACTGTTAATTTAAGCTTTGAGTTAAGATTATCGATCCTCTGCCAAATTGCTCACTCAATCTTCACCTTAATATTATATATACATATATACAATCAATACCAATATATAACGTCAATACATAATCAATATAATAGCATCATGAACTAGATCTGTTATCTATCAGATCTGAGATCTGTTAAGGTATTCACAAGTGGTATCGGAGCTTTAGATGTTAGATTGCTCTTGATTTAAGTGTTAATTCGTTATTAAAGGACTGTTAATAGTTAATTTGGTATACGTTTGTATACAGTTTGAGTTTGAATCAAATTGAGTGTGAATTGGACTTGTTATGGATTGAATTGGATTAGATTTGTGTGTGTTAAGGTATTGGAAAGTTGCTGTGATTTGGAATTGGTAATTGGTTTGTGTTTGTGTGGATTGAGGTTTGAATCTGGTTTTGGCCGAAACAGGGGAACTTTTTTTGGATTAATTGGATTTGAGATAAGGTTAATTGGGTTACGAGTAATGTTTATTTGGATTTACGATGATGTTGCGAGTGTTTTGATCGGTTATATGAACGATTTGGTTAAGTATTGATAAAGTATAACAAATTTAAGTTTTCGTTTGGTGTTCTTCGTTTTCCAGAAATCTGGAAATTCCAGATGAAGATTTGAAGATCTTCATTGATATTTGAAGATTCGTTAAAACTTTGTCAGTTCGTTAAGCACTGTTCATCAATTCGCTATCTAATTCGTTAATCATTTTAGCTAATTCGTGTTCTGATTCGTTACAGTTTCTGATTCGTGCTATTCAATTAGTGATTACACGTGTCCACCTCGTTAACTGTTATTCTAATAGCTTTTTGCCACGTGGAAATTAGTGTCAGAAGTTTGTTACAACCGTTGTAACAACCTAATTCGCTATAGTTGATTCGTTATCAACTGTAGCTAATTCGTCACCTAATTCGTTAACTGTCTCTCAGTGATTCGTTACAGAAACTCAATAGTTCGTGATTTTAATTCGCTAAGTTTATCCTTTGTGATTCGTTATAAAGAACCACCTGATTCGTTAACATTTCAGATTCGTTACTATTCCAGATTCATTAACTACTGTTTCCAGTTCGTTAAATTCACTATTCACAGTTATTTGATATATTTTCAACTTTAATCCTTGAAGTTTGAAAATATTATTATTTAGCAACATGGCTGGTATGTATGCATTAGCTTCCCAAAATATGCTTATGCAACAAATGTTACAATTGGACACCGAGATCGGTTCACATTCAAAGTGTCCACGTTTAATGAAATTTAGCAATTTTACTAAATGGGAACCCCGTTTTCGTGCTCATTTAGGGTCAGTTCACCCTGATTGTTCGTATTGTTTGGATGAGGTATACACCGTTCCAATGATTGGAGATGAAACTATCGGGTTTACACCTAAGGCTATCTCTCAATATTCTCAAGAAGAAAATAAAGCATTAGAGATTGAAACAAAAGCTTACTCTACCCTTACCATGGCTTTACCCGAAAATATCTTTCATCAAGTTGGCAGTATAAAGATTTGTGCTTCATTATTCCAACATATTCGTATGAGGAGTATGGGTAATACCGTTGAAAGTAAGAAGGTTATGCTTAACTTTCAGTTCATAAACTTTAATCTACTTAAGGGTGAGACTGTTGAAGAGATGACAACAAGGTTTAATCATTTGATAGTAGAGATGGACAAAATGAAGTTGGAGATGTCTGAAGTTGATAAGATTGACACTATTAAGAGTTCTTTACCGAGTTCTTACTCAACTTTCTTGATGGTTTTGAAAGATAATAATTACTTTAACAACGAAGATTTGGCGGCATCTGAATTCATGCAAAAGATCGAAGCTCGGGAATACGATCTTAAATGTCAGAATCTTCAAAGGATAATCAAGATCCTGCCTTTTATGGTGGAAGTATGCCTTTGAGTTCAACCATTTTGTCACACCCCGTAACCGCAGCGGAAACGTGAACGGGATGCAACAGACGCCTCTGATATCAACCACATTGTTTATAAAGAAAACTGAATGCATTAATATTCTTCAACATTACATTATCTCGTATTTCATTACCGTCTATGTGATACACACATCATACAATACGATACATAATTCTATTTATTATAATGTATCCTAACATCCCGCACGCAAATCTTACACACATCAAGCACTTAGCACGTAAGCAATCACTTCATCTTAGTTGTACCTGAAAAGCATGTGAGAAAACGGGTCAACTACGAATAGTTGGTGAGTTTCACAATTCGAGTAAACCATGATAAATCAATATCAAAATATAATATTATCTGGGGACACTGTTAACCCAGTACAGTACCTATTCCAGGGACAATGTTAACCCAGAAACACTTCTAGGGACATCTGGGGACACTGTTAACCCAGTACTGTACCCATTCCGGGGGCAATGTTAACCCAGAAACACTTCTAGGGACATCTGAGGACACTGTTAACCCAGTACTGTACCCATTCCATACGATACCTGTACAATCAAATATTTATAAATACACGCAAAAACATGCGTTCAGTATGTACTTAAACATTTCAGTAGTAACATGCTTCCGCCCCGGGAAAAGATTTAAAAACAATTCAGAAAAAGGGGCTCGTGAAACTCACCTTAGCACATGCAAGCAGGTAACAACAATCATTATTAGTTAACACGTCCAATCTGTAATATGATCCCTACGATCGTTACTATACACTCATTATTAATATAACTTTAACCAATTAACCGGTACATCTAGGGACACTGTTAACCCAGCACTGTACCCGTTCTGGGGGCAATGTTAACCCAGAAACAATTCTCCCGACTTAGATTGTGATTTCGTTAGAGTTCAATAGTCAAACTTAATATTAGTTCGTTTTCCCCGTTTTGCGTGCCTAGCACGGTTATCTGTTTTTACGTTTCAAAAATGAGTTTGGTCACACACGACCCGAAAGTAGTGGTTGACTGATAATTTAATTAAAGTTGTGAAATTTGAGCTCGGTTTAGACGCCCCGATTGGCCGCGGGACCCGTTTCCGTCTTTGACGTACCGGAAACTGTTAAATCGGTTAAAAATACCCAAATCATCCGAATTATTTTCGGATGATTCATTTTTACTTGTTTAACCCAATTATATGAAAATAGTTCATTTTTAGGGTTTTTATACACCAGTCAGTTCGTTTAGACGAACTTTACCGGTTTACGCGTTTTAAACCTTAAAAGTTTGTTTTTGCACAAATAATTATCCGTTTAATCTCGGATCTTGTAATTTTGCACAAATCACTTTTTGACAGTGGGGAATTTGATAAAAATATTTCCAGAATTAATTTTTATATTTAAAATTTATTTATCTATGTTTAAACACCATTTAAACACTAAATATGTCGTAAATACCAAACGATCTTAGAAAAATCCCAAATTTTTCCTGGATGTCCTCTGCCATCCACGTAGTCCCCTGTAATTTTTCCAGAACCAAAATATTCTTTTACATGCCATTTCCACTAAAACCGGGCTAAAAAACCCTAGAACTCGTTTAACCGAAAAGCCTACTTAGACTTCTCCAACTGACCTAAAATTTTGTGTGTGACTTATACATGATATAAAAATCTTATCTGCAATTTTCAAGAATTTTTCATGATATTTATCTATTTTTCATCATTTTTAGCCAAAACCGAGCATTAAATTCACCAAATATTCATCCTTTGTCCAAAAATTACCAAATATTCACAGAACTCATATTTTCATGTATTTAACACCTCTGTAAAATTTCATGATTTAACTCTAAACCATCAACAATCTGTCCAAAAACTCCAAAACTGAACATAAACCGAGTATACCTTTCGATCTCCGCCACTACAAGCTACAAACTCGTTTTTCCGCCTTATCTACCACTAAATACAGAACCTACAACCAACATACCACAATACCAAGCAAGTTACACTCACGATCAAGCCTCTTACACTATAGTTTCGGTTATGACTCAAAAACAAAGATTTAAACCGTAAAAATTCGTTTTTGATTCGTTTAACTCCTTTCTTGGACCAAGATCCCTTGTATAACCCGTATACATCAGTTGATCATGCAAGAATCGGTTTTCATCTTTGAAACCTCATTTTCTTGCAAATAAACTCAAGAAACGAAGATGAACACGTGCATAACTCGATCATTACCTTGTTTTTCTTGCTAAAACTCTCGGTTTTTGAATCATAATATGGAAAGGAGGTGAAGAATGTTGATATGTTTGATGAAAAAAAGAAAATGAAGGGCTAGGGGATGATCCCCAATCCGATCGGTGTTAAAGGAGGGGTGGGGTGGGACCCACCTCTCCATTCTTGGCCACTCATTTGGATTCTCGCAATCCGGATAATGTTTTGGATAATCTGGTTCAGTTCGTTTTTCGGTTAAATGTTTAATTCGGCTTAAAATGAGGCTAAAACGGTCGTTTTCGGCCTAAAAAAATGAAATTTATTTAAAACCAATTTAAAAACGTTAAAACTTAAACCATAACATTTATTAGCTTGAAACATCATATTATTAATAATTGCGCATCTTTTTCGGCTTGATCGATCGTCTCTTGCTCGGTTTGGTATTAAAGGTTTCGTTTAACGTACCGACGTACCATTAAATCGAAAATTCTTTTTCTGTGCTTAATTCACTTATCCCGAAGCTTTAATACTTCGTAAACATCACTAAATATCATATATCTCGTCTATAATTGAACCCTCGATTCGCTCGGGTTTCAATAACTATCGATCGATTAATCGCATATTCAATACGATGAATTATATATTCACGTACAATCAATACAGTGAAACATGTATTCTCATATAATTACTATGGTAATTCATGTATCCGACATTAAATATGACGTAACTATTGTCTACCGATTAGGGTATGCCTGGTTTCGTCGGAATCGTTACATTCTCCCCCCGTTAAGAAATTTCGTCCTCGAAATTTTACACGCCCACTATCCCCTTCCGAGAGAAAGGTGGGGGTTTTTCCTTCAGAATTCACCCTCGCGTTACCAGGTATAATCTGGTCCTCGCTGTGAATTCCACTTAATCTTAATCAATAAAGCTTGGTGTGTCCAAACTGTTTAGTTTACCCGTCTACTATCTCTACGAAATTATTTATGATATCAAGCATGACTTCTATGAGTACCTCCATTACTAGTACTCTCGTTGCCTCATCGCTTAGGTACTTTTCAATCCATATACATGGTAAAACATCATGTATAGTACTTAGCCCCTGGAGTACTCTAATCGATAAACTAAATGACCAATCATGGAGATAGTCTCATAAGGTCCAATATATTAAGGAGCTATTTTCGGTTTTGCCAAACCTCATATCACCTCTATTAGGTGATGCCTTAAAAATGCCTTGTCACCTCCTTCCAGTGACAATGGTTTCCTTTGAATGTTGGCATAAATCCTTTGCCAATCTCGCGCGGCTTTTAACTTATCTTAAATATTATGAAGCTGATTGGTTGTTTCTCGAATCAATTCAAATCTTATGGCTTGATTGACGCCCATTTTCAATTTAACAAATTGGTGATAATTACTTCACCCATAGAAAACTTCAAGCTCTCGATGCTTCCTTCCCCGCCTTCCAATAATGGAAGTAGGATGACTATTTCGATCTGAGATCATTAAAAATGGTACTCCACGACGAGATACCATTTCACCATCAGGAATTTGGGCGAGAATTCATTGCGGTAATCGTCATGGATTTGGATGAAATGCGAGGATTGGTTAATCGATCCGTGATTACCCAATTTACATCATGCCTTTGATATATCTTGGGAATTTGCGTCTCGAAATCCATTGTGATTTTATTCCCACTATCATTGGCGAATTCTCTGTCGTTGTGGCGTTCCCTAGGGTTTTTGGTGTGCAGCCTTATCTCTTGCATAACTTAAATATTCACCAACATACGTAACCATATCTTTCTCCAAACTCGGCCATTAATAAAATCCTTTCAGATATTCGTATCATCAATAGTCTAATCCGATCCCGGATGTATGGAATATTTCGAACTATGCGCTTCGTCCATGATTAATTCACGAAGGTCATGGAGGGTCGAGATCCAAAACCCGATTTTTTTTGAAATAGAGAATTTCGTCCACGCGCTGTTCGAAATTCTTCTCATTGCCGTAAAGTCCCTCCTTTTCCAACTGTTCCTCTTTCAACGCCTCACGTTGAGCGACTCGAATCAGGTCCGAAAGGTTCGACTGGACTATCATCCCCAGCGTTCGCACTCGCAATGGCTTAACCCGATCTTTCCTACTCAAGGCATCGGCTACGACGTTAGCCTTGCCGGGGTGATAACGGATGTCACAGTCATAATTGCTTAACAACTCGACCCATCCTCGTTGAATATGAGACTGCGGTCTCTTATCATCTATAAAATTTGTACATTTGCGTCGCACAATGGATTATGAGTTGGGTAATGCTACAAATTCTTCAATAAACCGCTGATAGTCTCCGGCTAGTCCTAAAAATTGGTGCATTTCCTTTTGCGTCTTGGGTGACTGCCAATTTTAATGGTTTCTACCTTATTTAGATCTATGTGAAATCCTTGTTGCTTTACAACATGACCAAGGGATTATGCTTTCTGTATTCAAAATCACATTTCGAGAACTTCGCGTACAACTCCTCTTGCTTTATCACTTCCACAATTTTCCTTAACCGTCGTTCGTGCTCTTCTTTACGTTGCAAATATATCAAAATATCATCAATGAATGCTATGACAAATTTGTCAAATTAAATTTTACAGACTCGGTTCATGAGTTCCATGAACACTGCATGCGCATTCGTTAGCCCGAAAGGCATAACTAAGAATTCATAATGGCCGTAACGAGTCCGAAACGCTGTTGTTGCAATGTCCTCCTCTTGGATTTTTCATTTGGTGAAAACTATATCTAAGATCAATTTTCTAAAAATAAATCGCCCCTTGCAGTTGATTAAATAGATCATTTACTTCGAAGAAGTGAATACCTATTCTTGATCGTCGCTTTATTCAATTCTCCCTAACCAATACATACCCTAACACTTCCGTCCTTCATTTCCCAAATACACTGGTGCACCCCATGGTGACTAACTAGGTCGTATAAAACCTTATCCAATAATTCTTGCATTTCAGTTGGTGCAAGTCGGTAATATACTTTGGCAACAGAGCCAGCTTGAGGCATTAAATCGATTCTGAATTCGACTTGTCGGGTTGGCGGTAATCGAGGAAGTTCTCCTGGGAGAACTTGTGGAAATTCGCGTACCACCGGGATCTCTTCTATATGTTTTCTTTTAAATCTGTGGAAATCACGTTTGTTAAATACACCACGTCTTCTTGACGTAAATATTATATCATCTCAAGATGAGATTAGAGTGGTAACATGATACCGTACACTTTTCTTTGTATCTAATCGCTTCATCGTCCGAAAGAGAGCTTCTAATCATCTTCTTTTCATATTTGATTTCAGCTTCATGTTGAGTTAGCCAACCCATGTTAACTATTACGTCAAAACTTCTTAACTTTACTGGTCGTAGATCAATAAGGAGAGGTTAATCGTTCAGAATAATAGGACAATTCCGAACAATTTAGTTAACCATTAGGGATTTACCGTTAGCGATTCTACAGCATAGGGTTCTATGGTTTCACTAATCGGCATCTTTCCAAATGGTAGGAGGTTAACAGGAACTAACTTCTATCGGCGACCGTAAAAATATCACTGAAGCCTATTGATTTAAAACTACAACATACTTAATACCACCTTTGGATCATGACGTGCTTTATTCGAATTACTCACAAAAGCACGGCTCTTTGCTTGATCAGAGGTTGATGCTTGTCATGAGGTTCATCTTCCAACGACACCTTGGTTCAACTTTGGGCAATTTCTCTTGAAACGTTCTGTACTGCCACATTCATAGCAAGTACAACTGTTTGGCATAATTTGGTTTCTTTGGATGGATTGTTATTGAAGTTGTTGGGTTCGGAGTGGTTGTACATGAATGGGTTGGGGTTGCCGGTTCACATGGCTTCAATTGATTCTACAATTAGGGCATTACGTCCATCTTTACCACACCTGGGGCCTACTATCACTCGACATTCTTCTTCCTGCCGATAACCATATTTTCCACATTTAGGGAAGGACCCTTCATGCGGTTCATGTTTTCACACCAGAACTAGTCTTAGTATAATTCTGGGTTGTAGGACATACCTACTTATTCAAAAGCCTATCTTGCACTATACCTTTATCATTTCTCTTCTTTAACACTCGACGTCTCACCTAACGTCCTTCCAGTCCGCTTCCCATAGAGTCAAATTTATCAATGCTGGCTTGTGACACAACCCTTCCAAAGGTTGTATATTTTACAGGATTGACTATACTCCTTATCGATGGAGTTAGTCCCCAATATAGCGCTCACTTCGCTTAGTTTCAGGAGTAATTAGCCATGTTAGCAGACATGACAATTCCTTCAAACGATTAGCGTGTTCTAAGTGATCAGCACACAACATTTCTATCTTCCATAGCTCAGTTTCCAATCTCAGAACTTAATTACTCGAATAAAAGTGCTCTAGCACAAGAATTTTAAATTCTGCCCATATCATCTGAGTAATAATTTTCTAACTATAATTTTGTACCATCGTGTTCCATCACGATACAACATAATCTACCAACATATCTGTAGCATATTTCACTACGCAATGTTCTAGACTCTTACTAATATCCTTAACCATTTCGATCTTCTCAATCCACTCGCTAATCTATTCCCCCCTTTACCATCAGTAAGCTATTAATAATTTCCTTAACACAACCAACAAACATATCCCTCATACCGGATCTAATTCATTACGACTACTATTCATGTTTAGTTTATAACTAATACTTGTAGTCATAATAGTATTCGGTGGGACATTATCACTCTTAGTAATAACACTAAGAATTGAAATATTCATGATCATGCGATTGCTCGATCTATAATTCTGCGATCACATTTGCATCAACACTAGCAGTGATCTGTGATACGACATTCGGTATCATCATCTGCTATCTTTGAGCAATAAACTGAATCATATCAATCTCCATCATTGGAGTTACTCTTTTTATGTCATTCTGCCGTACCCATCCCGTACGCAGTAATCAATACTAATCTCACCGTATAACTCGTTACCAGCTCAATCACAACAGCAGGTACACATACACACCAAATATTATCACACATACACATACCAGTATCTAGTATATATGTCCCACAACTATAATATCATAAGGACTTAACCGGATGTCGGTTAACGTTTAAATATGTTTCATAACCCTTGTCACCAACTGACATATAGATCTTTCTCAACAAAGATTAATGTTTAATATGCTTGATTTCAATATCCTTCTGTATGTCAGCATAACCGATACATGCTCACCGTGAGCACCAAACGATTCCGTACCACAGAGTTATAATATCCGTGTCTATTTGTATATCCGGCATACGCGGTATACCACCTACGAACGAACAACCAACTATGCTACAATGATTCCAACACTTCTTTGTGTACGGGTAATCATTCTATTCGAGTATACATGGGTATAGGCATCTAACGGATGTAAGGATAACATAGGGAGCTGCAAGGTTCAAGGTAATCGTGCGACATGGGTTGCCTTCAAATATTATCAATTACTATTATGGGAAACTCTATCACTTGCTCAGTCAATGTCCTCAGGTGTTCTAGGTTCGCTAAAATCAGTAATTCTTGATCTGGAGGTGGTATGTCTCATATGTTTGAGAGTGAGAGATACACATATATATTTATATATATTATTTTTATCTGCTCATTTATTATCAAATTTATTATTATTATTATTATTTTATTTATTTTATTTATTTATTTATTTATTTTTTTACCTTAATGGAATAGGAATGGGCTCTGGTACAGATCCGTCCGTACGTGAGAGTCGGCGGTTCGGGTGAACATAGGGGGTTATTAAGATATACGGTACCGGTACTGGTAGGGTAAGGGATTTTTCAATTTTGGTTGGGAGTGACGGTTACTAGATATTTCTGGTTAATGTCAAACGGGAGATCTAACTTGGTACTATCATAACTATGGCCCGATAAGTCAGGCTTATCATCAACCGATGCTCTAGAAGTTTCAGCATCCTCGGTACTTTTTATTATTTCATCCCTCGGTTCCTTATCCGGGTCTTATTTCTCAATACACGTACCCACAAGATATGCACATATATATATACACACATTAGCACGCATAAATAATATTATATACTTTACACATATGTTGCCATTTTTACCTATTAATGTTCCCCGTGACTTCCCCTGAATTCTCTCGTGCGGACAAGTCTGTTATTATGTTCCTGACCATAATAACTCACTTGTCCATCCAAGTTCATCCAGACCTCGTCACTATAACTTATTAGTTGATATTCAGATCCTATAATACTTGAGCTACTGGTTATATTTTAGGTATCTTTTAAAGACATCCTAATTCTTTATAACTAATGGCTCTGATACCAAGTTCTGTCACACCCCGTAACCGCAGCGGAAACGTGAACGGGATGCAACAGACGCCTCTGATATCAACCACATTGTTTATAAAGAAAACTGAATGCATTAATAATCTTCAACATTACATTATCTCGTATTTCATTACCGTCTAGGTGATACACACATCATACAATACGATACATAATTCTATTTATTATAATGTATCCTAACATCCCGCACGCAAATCTTACACACATCAAGCACTTAGCACGTAAGCAATCACTTCATCTTAGTTGTACCTGAAAAGCATGTGAGAAAACGGGTCAACTACGAATAGTTGGTGAGTTTCACAATTCGAGTAAACCATGATAAATCAATATCAAAATATAATATTATCTGGGGACACTGTTAACCCAGTACTGTACCTGTTCCGGGGGCAATGTTAACCCAGAAACACTTCTAGGGACATCTGGGGACACTGTTAACCCAGTACTGTACCCATTCCGGGGGCAATGTTAACCCAGAAACACTTCTAGGGACATCTGGGGACACTGTTAACCCAGTACTGTACCCATTCCGGGGGCAATGTTAACCCAGAAACACTTCTAGGGACATCTGAGGACACTGTTAACCCAGTACTGTACCCATTCCGTACGATTCCTGTACAATCAAATATTTATAAATACACGCAAAAACATGCGTTCAGTATGTACTTAAACATTTTAATAGTAACATGCTTCCGCCCCGGGAAAAGATTTAAAAACAATTCAGAAAAAGGGGCTCGTGAAACTCACCTTAGCACATGCAAGCAGGTAACAACAATCATTATCAGTTAACACGTCCAATATGTAATATGATCCCTACGATCGTTACTATACACTCATTATTAATATAACTTTAACCAAGTTAACCGGTACATCTGGGGACACTGTTAACCCAGCACTGTACCCGTTCTGGGGGCAATGTTAACCCAGAAACACTTCTCCGGACTCAGATTGTGATTTCGTTAGAGTTCAATAGTCAAACTTAATATTAGTTCGTTTTCCCCTTTTTGCGTGCCTAGCACGGTTATCCGTTTTTACGTTTCAAAAATGAGTTTGGTCACACACGACCCGAAAGTAGTGGTTGACTGATAAATTAATTAAATTAGTGAAATTTGAGCTCGGTTTAGACGCCCCGATTGGCCGCGGACCCGTTTGCGTCTTTAGCGTACCGGAAACTGTTAAATCGGTTAAAAATACCCAAATCATCAGAATTATTTTCGGATGATTCATTTTTACTTGTTTAACCCAATTATATGAAAATAGTTCATTTTTAGGGTTTTTATACACCAGTCAGTTCGTTTAGACGAACTTTACCGGTTTACGCGTTTTAAACCTTAAAAGTTTGTTTTTGCACAAATAATTATCCGTTTAATCTCGGATCTTGAAATTTTGCACAAATCACTTTTTGACAGTGGGGAATTTTATAAAAATATTTCCAGAATTAATTTTTATATTTAAAATTTATTTATCTATTTTTAAACACCATTTAAACACTAAATATGTCGTAAATACCAAACGATCTTAGAAAAATCCCAAACTTTTCCTGAATGTCCCTTGCCATCCACATAGTCCTCTGTAATTTTTCCAGAACCAAAATCTTCTTTTACATGCCATTTCCACTAAAACCGGGCTAGAAAACTCTAGAACTCGTTCAACCGAAAAGCCTACGTAGACTTCTCCAACTGACCTAAAATTTTTTGTGTGACTTATAAATTATATTAAAAGCTTATCTGCATTTTTCCAGAATTTTTCATGATATTTAACTATTTTTCACCATTTTTAGCCAAAACCGAGCATTAAATTCACCAAATATTCATCCTTTGTCCAAAAATTACCAAAAATTCACAGAACTCATATTTTCATGTATTTAACACCTCTGTAAAATTTCATGACCTAACTCTAAACCATCAACAATCTGTCCAAAAACTCCAAAACCGAACATAAACCGAATATACCTTTCGATCTCCGCCACTACAAGCTACAAACTCGTTTTTCCGCCTTATCTACCACTAAATACAGAACCTACAACCAACATACCACAATACCAGGCAAGTTACACTCACGATCAAGCCTCTTACACTATAGTTTCGGTTATGAGTCAAAAACAAAGATTTAAACCGTAAAAATTCGTTGTTGGTTCGTTTAACTCCTTTCTTGGACCAAGATCCCTTGTATAACCCGTATACATCAGTTCATCATGCAAGAATTGATTTTCATCTTTGAAACCTCATTTTCTTGCAAATAAACTCAAGAAACGAAGATGAACACGTGCGTAACTCGATCATTACCTTGTTTTTCTTGCTAGAACTCTCGGTTTTTGAATCATAATATGGAAAGGAGGTGAAGAATGTTGATATGTTTGATGAAAAAAAGAAAATGAAGGGCTAGGGGATGATCCCCAATCCGATCGGTGTTAAAGGAGGGGTGGGGTGGGACCCACCTCTCCATTCTTGGCCACTCATTTGGATTCTCGCAATCCGGATAATATTTTGGATAATCTGATTCAGTTCGTTTTTCGGTTAAATGTTTAATTCGGCTTAAAACGAGGCTAAAATGGTCGTTTTCGGCCTAAAAAAATGAAATTTATTTAAAACCAATTTAAAAACTTTAAAACTTAAACCATAACATTTATTAGCTTGAAACATCATATTATTAATAATTGCGCATCTTTTTCAGCTTGATCGATCGTCTCTTGCTCGGTTTGGTATTAAAGGTTTCGTTTAACGTACCGACGTACCATTAAATCGAAAATTCTTTTTCTGTGCTTAATTCACTTATCCTGAAGCTTTAATACTTCGTAAACATCACTAAATATCATATATCTCGTCTATAATTGAACCCTCGATTCGCTCGGGTTTCAATAACTATCGATCGATTAATCGCATATTCAATACGATGAATTATATATTCACGTACAATCAATACAGTGAACCATGTATTCTCGTATAATTACTATGGTAATTCATGTATCCGACATTAAATATGACGTAACTATTGTCTACCGGTTAGGGTATGCCTGGTTTCGTCGGAATCGTTACACATTTCTCTTATCACTGCATTTCTTACGCAAAATGCAAGTGACAATGCTACAACTATTTATAGTGATCCACGTGCTTGTTTCTATACTGCTGGAAATTTTGGATCATTTAGTGTTTCTGGTTCATCTGGAGGGTCTGGGAATTCATCACTTACAAATAAATTCTCATCACAACCAAATGTAAACATGAGGGAGGCCGAACAAAACTTAGCTTTCTTGTTTGCCTTCATGACTTCATATGAGAATCTGGTTAGTAGTAAGACTGCAACGAGCGATTTGACTGATGAAGACTATGATCAAATTGATCTTGTTGATTTAGAACTGATGGACCTGAAGTGGAATATGGCTATGATAGTCAGGAAAGTGAAAAAGTTTATGTAAAGAACGGGTAAAGATCTTCCATCTTTGAACAAGAAGTTGGGATTTGATAAATTAAAGGTCAAATGCTATAACTGTCAAGAGTTTGGGCATTTTGCTAAAGAATGTGATAAGCCGAAGAAAGAGTACACTGGTCTTAGAAAGCAAGATCAGAATTCATCTGGTAAAAGTGGAAATGTTTCAGGAAAGTCTTCTGGAACTAAACCGTCATCTTCTGGATCACAGACAATGTTGTCCAACTTGGATGGAGATGACTGGTCACAAAAACTGATGTGCAATAACAATCAAGCAAATATGGCAATGTTTGGATCGACTGAGAATTTTCAAGATGCAAGTGGGAGTGAACTATCTTCTGACAATGATACTGAGTCTGATTCTGATGACTCATGTGAAAAGCTTCCAACTACTTTTGCTTGTATGGCCAAAATCAATGAGGTTAGTCCTTCTGTTCTTTGTGTTGAATGGGAGAAATGCAAACCTAAGCTAGATTCCTTGAAAAACCATAATTATTGTTTAGTGAAAGAAATTGCTTCACTAAAGGATACTTATCGACAATCTTTGGAATCTAAAATGAGATCTCGAGAGAAGATTGACGCTTTGTCGACAAGTAACCATGATCTCAAAGCTGAGTTATCTGTTAAAATGACTATCAATGATCAAAAGTTTCAAGAAATTTTGTAACATAGATCTAAGATAACCGAGCTTGAGAATGAGGTTCTTGAGTTAAAGAACAAATTGGGAAAATTCAGAAACTCTTCCTTTTTGCTAAACGAAATAATTGAAGTATCTGGTAAGCAAAAAGATTCAAAGAAAGGTATAGGTTTTGTTGAAATTCCACCACATTTTCAGAATGATTATAAACCAAATCCTTTTGCTAGAAAAGAAGAGGATGTGATTGTAAAAGAACCTGTGATTTCAGAAAAAGCTAAACCAGTTAAACCTGAAAATGTTAAAGCCCAATCAACAATTCAAAAACCTCATGTTCAAAGCAATAAAGTATTTGTTGAAAATGTTGAAAAAGTTATCGTTGAGGATGTGTTTGAACCTAAAATTATACACAAGCACAAGAACATTCCAAGTTCTAATCATATCCTTTATGAACCTCATGAATTTGAGGAGGTTGTGTATGCTTCACACACAACTCAGGTGAAACAAAAAGATCATGTTAAGGTTAAACCAGTGAAAACTAAGAAACCAGAAAAGCCCAAAATTTCTGATGAGGATTTGTTGCGTTTCATCAATCCTAATGTCTCCAGGCCATCAACTGGTCGTGTGTTTAAATTAAAAGGAATTGACACAATGTTTACTGAGAAAGACATTCCAATTAGTATCATTAAACCGAAACTGATTGAAAGTGTTTTTCACAATGAAACCTCCAAGATTCAAGATCTTGAACGTCAGTATGCTCAAGCTAAAACATCAGTTACATCTGATCCCTTGACTAAAGCTAAGCAAGTCTTAAAACATGCTAAAAGAGTTCAATTTGTAAAATCAACTGGAACCGATACTTTGCAAAGTTTCTCAAATTGTTCTAATTTAGATTTTTATCTGAAAAAGAAATCGGTGTCATCTGATGATTTGGCTAAGCGCTTTACCAAGAACGTGAGCCATCATCCTTCTGTGCCATAAGTTACTATTAAATCTCAAAACAACCATGTGGACATGCGAAACTGCTTTCTTTGCGGTCAACAAGGTCATGTTGTGAGAAACTGTGGACAGAAGAGTTCTCAGAATTTTCATCCATTTGTCAAGGACCAATCAAAACCAGTTCCTTTGATAAAAGAGATTCTGAAATGACCTGTATCGTATGATGATGATACTCACATCATGTTTTCGAATGTGAATCCTCGAAAGGTAGTGCATGTGAAGGAAACTTATGGTCAATTTAAACCAAAGTTTGTTCCACTGAACCGATATGCAAGAATGTGAACCCAAATGTCGTTCAAGCTGCTTATCTAAGACGAAAGTCTAAGAAGCCTATAACTTATTCTCAAGTTGCTGAACAACAGTTGAATTTGGCTAAGTTTAATGTTTCTCATGGAAACCAAAAGGTGCCCAAGACTGAGGCCTGGGCTGCCTTTTTTAACTAATCATTTTCTTTTGTGTGTAAGGTACATCCAAGACAATTTCTGGTGAAAACTGGATTATGGATAGTGGATGTTCTCGTCATATTACTGGAAATTTCGACCTCTTAACTAATGTGAGAAATATTCAAGGGGGTTATGTGGCGTTTGCTGGGAATTTTGGGGGTATGATTACACAAGAAGGTGATGTTTCAAATGGTCATATTACATTTGAAAGAGTCAATTATTGTGACAAGGTAAACCATAACTTATTGAGTGTGTCGCAAATCTGTGACAAGAAATACACTACAATATTTACCGATAAAGAAAGTCTGATTCTGAAACTGGGGTATGTGATTCCCGAGGACATGGTTGTTATGAGATCACCTCGATCAAATGATATTTATATCTAAAATATGAGTTCTGAAGTATCAACAACTATCAAAACATGTTTTGTCTCAAAAGCAACCGACAAGGACTCTATTCTATGGCATCGTAGAATGGGTCACATTCATGTTCGTAAGATGAACTATTTAATGGCAAATGACCTAGTTGAAGGTGTGTCTTTGAAGAATTTTAAATTATCTGATCATTGTGTTGCTTGCAAAAAGGGCAAACAGAAGAAAAAGTCGCATCCTTCTAAGCTATTGAATTCCATTGATACTCCTCTTGAGCGACTTCATATGGATTTTTTTGGTCCAGTGAATCGTGTTAGTATCTCTGGAGACTGGTATTGCCTGGTAGTTATCGATGATTATTCAAGATACTCATGGGTCTTATTTATGAGTTCGAAAGATCAAACACATGTTCTTGTTCAGAATTTAATCACTAACATCGAATCACTATACAAGCAAAAAGTGAGGAGAATTCGAAGTGAGAATAGTACGGAATTTAAAAATACTGTATTGAATTTCTTTTGTGTTCAAAAAGGAATTCATCGAGAATACAGTGCTCCATATGTACCACAACAAAACGGTGTTGCTGAGCGAAAGAACAGAACGTTGATTGAAGCTGCTAGAACTATGCTTGCTGATTCTAAGCTTCCTGTCCAATTTTGGAATGAGGCGGTGAATATTGCATGTTATACGCTCAGTCGAGTTCTAACTGTTAAAAGACTCAAGAAGACAAGTTATGAGTTGTTGAATAATCGAAAGCCTAACTTTAAGTACTTGGAACCATTCGGTTATCCATGTACGGTCTTGAAAAAGGATGCTGGTAAATTTGAAGAGAAGGCCATTGAAGGGTAATTCCTAGGTTATGCTTCTCCAAAGAAACGAGTTTTTAATTTCACGTCTAGTTGTATTGAGGAGTGGTACCATGTGGACTGTCAAAAATACACCACACCTCCTCAAGGGAAAGGTCCCGACTGGATGTTTGACTATGATGGCTTATTTAAATCTTTTACACCAACAACTGAACAACCGGATGAAGACCTGGTTCGTGCATATTTTGAAGATCAACTGGTAATTCCAAGATTTTCATGTTCTAATAATGTTGAAGCTCCAACCAATGCTCCAACTGAAGATCCTGATAATGATTCTCCAGTTCTTTTTGATAATGCATCTACGCCTTCTGATGATACTCCAGTTGTTGATCAAGTTATCGAACTTGATAGTGATGGTTCATCTCATGAGTTGGGAGAACATTACACTAATTTATTTGAAAATGTTGTTGTTCCTGAGAATCCCACTCTTAGGATTCACAATTATCATCCAAAAGAAAACATTATTGGATAACTTGATGTGGGCGTTCAAACACGTCATCAAGTGAGAATAATGTATTGTGTGCTTTTGCAGATCTACACTCGTCTGGAATTGTAAATCTTGCTAAATTCACTTGCTTTCTATCCCAAGTTGAGCCAACGACACCTCGTATGGCACTTCAAGATCCTTCGTATGCAAGATGAACTACATCAATTTTCACATTTGGGTGTTTGGGATCTTATCGATAAACCCGCTAGAGTCAAGAAGGCGATTCCGACTAAGTGGGTATTTAAATGCAAGAAAGACGATCGTGGGGTGATTGTGAGAAACAAGGCACGATTAGTGGTGCAAGGCTTTCATCAGCAAGAGGGTATTGACTACACTGAAGTATATGCTCCGGTTTCAAGTTGGAATCTATACGAATCTTTCTGGCTTATGCAGCTTAAAAGAACATAAAATCTATCAAATGGATGCTAAAAGTGCTTTTCTCAATGGTGAACTACATGAGGAAGTGTTTGTGTTACAACCTCCGGGTTTTGAAGACCCTGATTATCCCGGCCGAGTTTATCGCTTAAACAAGGCATTATATGGTCTACATCAAGCCCCGAGAACTTGGTATGGCACGCTCGCCAACCATCTGACGGATAACGGTTTCAAACGTGGGACTGTTGACTACTCTTTATTTTAAAAAAACATCGATGATCTTCTCCTCGTTCAGATTTATGTCGATGACATTATCTTTGAGTCAACAAACGACGCGTTATGTAAGGAATTCGAATAGTCAATGCAAACCACGTTCTAAATGAGTTCGATGGGAATGATGAACTTCTTCTTAGGGTTGCAGGTTCATCAGTCTGCAAAAGGAATCTTCATTCACCAGACTAAGTACGCGAACGACGTCTTGAGCCGATTCAAGATTACTGCCGGAAAAACCCCTTCTACTCCTCTCCCCGCGGGTCACAATTTATCACCGGATGAATTGGAGGATATTGTCGATCCTACCCTATGTCGAGCTATGATTGGTTCTTTGATCTATCTTACTGCTTCTCGACCCAACATAATGTTTGTTGTTTGTTTATGTGCTATGTACCAAGCTAGTCCCCGAGTGACTCGCCTAAAAGCGGTCAAGCGTATTCTTTAATATCTGAGGGGCAATCCAGACACTGGGTTATGGTACCCCAAGGACGATACATTTGATCTTACCGCTTATTCTGACTCAGACTATGGAGGATGCAAGATTAACTTTATATTGACTACAACAGGATGTCAATTCTTAGGAAACCGGCTTGTTTCCTAGTAGTGTAAGAAGCAGACAACGGTCTCCACTTCAACCGCCGAAGCTGAGTATGTTGCAGCCTCGAGTTGTTGTTCCCAGGTTTTGTGGATAAAACAACATCTTCGCGACTATGGTTTGAAGTTTCTTACTACTCCTATTTTAATTGATAATTCTGCTGCCATTAGCATCACTAAAAATCCCGTAAAACACTCTAAAACTAAACATATCGAAATTCGATATCATTTCATATGGTATTGTTTTGAAAAAAAATTAATTGGCATTGAGAAAGTACATACCGATTTTCAAAAAGCTTATTTATTTACCAAAGTATTTGACAAACACGTTTTCAATTTTTGCTTGGATTAAATAGCTTAAAGACCCTTTCTGTTATCCTGAAACAAGGATAACTATCTTTATTTTCGACTTCTTTTTACTTTAAATTTTATTTTGATTTTGGCTTTTAGGGGGGGAAATAGAAAATACAAAAAGATTGTGCTTTTCATTTGTATAGATAAAGCCCTAAAACATTGAAGAATTAAAAAAAAACAAAAATAGTGTGTTTTCATGTTTTTAATATTTTTCTTTGAGAAAATTTGAAAAGTCAAAAAGATTGTGATTCTTTTCGTTTGTACAGAAAAATCTGAAAATCCAAAAACATCTTAAAATTTAAAAAGTCCAAAAGATTGTGAAATTTTTGAAAATTCAAAAAGATTGTGAATTTCTTGTTTATACAAAAAATCCGAAAAAGACAAAAAGATTGTGTTTTATGTATGTAAAGAGAAAAACCAAAAAAAATTTTGCTTACGTTCGCTGAAAAGTATGTCAATTACTCATATTTGAAGGACATATACTTGTATATGTTTGGTCCTGATAATTTATTCGTAAATGTTCGGGATAGCCATTTACCTGACAATAGATAGTAGTTGGGGTGTTCGTTATGCATTTTACTTTATTTTCTCGCTGAAAATTATGTCGGTTATTTATGTTTGTGGAGCATGCTTGCATGTATTGGTCATGTTATCTACTTGTAGATTGATTGGATAGCCATTAATCAATAGACTGAAAGTACCTAGGGCGATTAAATTCTTTTTCATTTTATGCTCCTCAAAATTTTTGAGCTTTTGAAGCAAAAAGAGAAAATGATAGTACATTAATTGGTTGACCCCAAATCCAGCTAGAAATAAGCTTAAAAGACTGAGCGCTTAATCATTTGTGCATTGATAGGTCTTAACCAAGCCGTTAGAGTAAAGTAAATGATATAAACATAAAGAAAAGCCAAATTGAGAAAGGTGTTAGTCTCTAGAAAAAATCTCGGTGAGGATGGCAGAAATGTAATAACATGTCATACTCAAGCCTTATGGTTGTTTGATCACCCAAAATTAAAATAAAGCAAATAACAAGCGTTAGGATTTTGGACACTGTGAGTCATAATGCGGCTTAACCATCTGGGGTATTCATATGCATGATTATTTCACTCTCTTTTAGAGCAAACGCAAATTCATTAAACTTGATCACTGTTGTACTTCGTACAAATCTAAACTACTGACTTGATCAAAATCCGCTGTTAGTCATGCAATTGTTCCTCCCTTGCGCGCGTCTCAATACCAATAAGAAACGGACCCCATGGGATACAAGGTATGTAAGTCGAAAGATGGACTCGTGCATACTCACTCACAGTAATGGAAACTTGATGCATTGCTCAAAACTTCTAAAAACTTAAAAAAAAAACTGATCAACACTATAAGTCAAATTGGGGTGATTTGGCAAAAATCAAATTAAGCTTGAACCAAGATTAGAGGTTGATAGTTTCTGATATTATGTGCTCTAATTGAACCATTAATCATAACACATAAATGCTCGAAAGTTTGTTATAAGATTTAAGTGGACAACAATATCAATGACCGAGTTAACGCAATCATAATATCGCTGAAATATAAAACTGAGATGGAAGGGCAATTCAGTCAATATAATTCTCTGCTCAAACTCAACAAAAATTCAAAAATATGTACTGCCTTTGAAAAACCATACAAAAACACAAAAATATTTTATATTCTATGTTTTTCATTTTCGGATATTTATTTTGTAAATATTTTCTATTAAAAGATTTTATATTTTAATAAATTTTGTTTAACTTATTCGATTGCTGCGGACAACAAAACCGTGTAATTTTAAATTATCAAAATACCAAGAAAATTTTGCGTTTTCATTTACATATTATTTAATTCTTTTAAGTTATGTGTTACAAAACGTAAAACACGTTAACATATTCAATCTTCGAGATATGGGTTCTCGTTGGTTTATTTAAGTTAACTCATTTAATTCATTTAATTTAAATAATTCATTTATTTAATTTAAAATTAAATAAAAGTAACTAAAAGTAATTCGTTAGTTTTATGTATAACGAATTAGGTCATTTCTAACGAATTACATTCTAATTCGTTACCCTAATTCGCTTCCGTCACTCTGTAATTAATATTATTTAATTCGTTATGCATTGTTAACGAACTAGACGCGAATTAAGGCTAATTCGTTAATCTTATGTCTATAACGAATCAAGTCTAATTCGTGTTGCCATGTGTTAAATGATGATAATGAATCACCTGATTCGTTATTTCAAAATTCAAACGAATCGGCTGATTCATTACATTGGGATTCGTATTGTGTCAGTCTATATAGGGACGCCTGAAATGATTCGTATTCACTATTCATTGTCTTCTTCTCCATATAGTACTGTTACTCTGCTCAAATTTTCAAGAATTTTCAACCTTCGAATTTCAATGTTTTATTTCGATATTTGTGATCCTAAGAACTATGGCCGATGACATGGTACAAAATCCTCCAGTTGCTGATCAACAACAACAAGCTATGCCGTTACTACCATATGACACGAAGCATAATATATGTGCCTTTGTTGGTACAAATTTTCCTGACGAGAACGTATTTGGTGGATTGTTTGAATTCTTACGTCGCTCGCGTATTCATTATTCCATCACTGCAAATCCTAAAGTCTGATTCAGTGTCGTTCGTCAATTTTGGAATACGGCGAGATATGTTGAAGTTGAAAACCATATTGAAGCTACAATCAACCAAACGTCTATCACTGTTGATATTGACGTAATCCGACGAGTGCTTCGGTTTGGAGATACCATTGATCATCCATGTGAGTTTGATAAAAGGTTGATCGAGGGTTTGTTTCGTCGAGTATTCTATGGTGGTAGCCTTGAAGATTCTATGTACAACAAGAATGGATTGTGCCTAACTTACAAGTATTTACTGCATGTGTTGATCCATTGCTTGGGTGGTCGTAAAGGTGGTTTTGATGAATGCCGGATTATGTTACAGTCGGAATTTTTCGTGTTGGTACTAAACAAGCCGTTTAACTTTTCAGAGATGATTTTCTATCATCTTAAGGAACAGTGTCTTCAAACAGTTCAACAAAAGAAGTTTCTAATGTATCCTCTGTTCCTCTAACTGATTATTCAAGATTTGATCCCTAATCTAGTTATTGATCAAACTTTGGTGGACGATGTGTTACCACTAGATCACATGACTGTTAATACTGTACGTAGGATGCAGATAAACGCTTGATTGGTCATTTGGTGAATCCAGCTTATATATGTCCTGACAACGGTGACGATGTTGATAATGAAGGGGGTAATGGTGGTGATGGTGCTTCTATTGCTGAACAACAAGTTGCAGTTGAGGCGGCTTTAGCTGCTACAATTGTTGCTCAACGCAAGAGAAAAGGGAAAGAGTTAGCCGTTGAAGGATCGGCTAAGCGACGAGTGTCGGCTGGTGCTGGCATCTCAATTGGTGTTCCACCTCCAAGGCCGTCTTTTACTCAAAGACCAGCGGTGCCGATTACTACTAGCACCCCGGAATTAACTTTGACGACCACGCTCACGTCGGATCCTAGGCTTGGTATGATTCCCCAATATGTTTTATCAATAATACCTAGGCCTACAACTGCTACATCGGTGGTTTCTCCTACACCGACTATGATGCCTCCACAACCGATGGACTTCTCATGTTTTAGGCTTAACCGACCTCAAGGTCCTTTTCAACCAATCCTAGCTTCGTTTCATGCAATGACACATGATCAACAGATGAATATGGTCTTGAGCCTACTTCATCTGTATGAAAACCAAATGTCTGCTGACTGAATGACTCAAGAAGCTATGATGGACAATCAACGAAAGCTGATGGGATATATCTCTTATTGTCAGAAAGAAACAAAAGATCTTCGTGAGATTGTTAAGTCTCAGGGGGTGAAGATGAAAGAGCAAGAAGATCTCATATTGCAGTTAACGTGCAAGGATGATGCACTTAAGAAGCTCAAGCACGATGACGAAGATCCAAATGCTTCGGGTGCTGGAGGTAGTAAGCCTAAACAAACTCACGGCTCGTCCTCTGGTGTTGGTACAAGTGCTGTTGATGATTCTAGAAAGCAGATTATTATGTATCATAACTATACAGCCGCCAAACCCATTGAAATGATTGAAGCTAACACAATCATCTTTTTTGATGGATCGGGGGTGGTTAGAAGTGTGGTGAATAAGGATGAGATTGAGGAGGGACAGTTTGTCGAGAGGTCACTAACACGAGAGTAGATTTCGTTACTGCTTGGCTTAAATGATGATGACTTGACCGTGTTAGAACCTGAGCCGGATGTGGAACTCGAGAACGATGAAGAGATCATAAATGATCGGACTATTCAGATGAATACAGCTTTTATTTATGAAGACGAGGAGGTAGAAATTGAAGATATGACAGCTGAGGAATACCCTGATCTACTTCAACATACCAATGTTGATAAGGGTGCTCCGATATTTACTGAAGAAACTTTCAAAGCAGCTGAGGATCATTTGGATAAAGTATCAAAGGGTAAACGTGTGGTTGATACAAGATTTGATTCGCTTGAAAACCCGAATGATGCTGACATTTAGAGATGGTTTGGTTATCGAAACAAGAAATCTCGTAAAATTATTGAAGCATATCGGTATGTGGATCAGGATCAGAAAGATGAAGTTGTTGCTCGTGCCAAAGCTAATCAGATGACTTCATTCAAGGCCGTGTTGAAGGTTCAAAGTGATATTATTTCATGGTTATTTGATCCTGAATTCAAAGTTTGTATTGTTAAATTGGAGAAAGGGATCCAATACTATGAGAAGATGATCGATGTTCTCTCTCTACCGCGGTGGGATGTTCGCACCCTCGCGTGTAAACCATTCGTGAATCGTGGGGGAAATCGACATGCAGACTGGTTTCATCAACATTTGCTGTTCGAAGTCAACCATGGCTTTAAGATTTTCAAACCACAGATTCCAACTCGCAAACGCATCGATGAGATTGATCCAAGGACGGGTTGGAGGATGTTGGTTCTTAAAGTAAAGCCGCCAAAGACCATGAAGCGTGTTCCGGTGAAGACGTTGAATCAACACATGTATTTATCATTCAACCATTGGTACTACGACAATTGAACTAGCGAGGCCGTCATTGTCTTGGGTAAAGGATTAAAGACCAAGCTGATAAAGATCATCGATCCGTTGTGGCTCGTGAACTTGACAGACCTGACAACAACGTGCTTTTCAAGAATAAGATATTGATCGAGCGCAGTGAAGACTATGACCGTGCAATGTAGTTTCAACGCGTTGTACGGGTGTTTCATGAGCATGGAATTCACAGTTGTAGAGATTGGCAAACAAAGCGCTTCAAATAAGTTAAAGACAAAGAGCTCAAGACGAGGGGGTGTCTGTCAGTACACAGTTTTGTGTCTTGAGTCTTTGTATATTTATCGTAATATTTATTAAGACATTAATGTAGTTCGTTAAGGTTATCATCTAGTTCGTTAAGGATGTTTAACGAACTAGACTTAAGTTATGTTCCCTCCTGGTTCGTTAAGGATGTTTAACGAATCAGGGGGTGATTCATTATGTTTATTATGTTTATTGTATGTAACGAAGTGAGTGGCTAGTTCGTTACAGAATGTGTAACGAACTAGACTCATCTTCTATATATAGTGGACTTATTCCACTGTTAATTTAAGCTTTGAGTTAAGATTATCGAACCTCTACCAAATTTCTCACTCAATCTTCACCTTAATATTATACATATACATATATACAATCAATACTAATATATAACGTCAATACATAATCAATATAAAAGCATCATGAACTAGATCCGTTTTAGTTATTATTATTTATCAGATCTGAGATCTGTTAAGGTATTCACACTAACGGCTCATCCTATTCAGTTTTTCATCCCTTAGGCTCTCTTGGTTGCTGGAATGATGTCTCTTTTGATCTAGGGTTGTATATCTATATATAGATGAATTTAAACTTCTCAAACAAGTCAAAATACGCAAAACCTGGTCCAACCAGGCCCACTAAAGACAAAATTAACGGGGCTGATGATATTGGGCAGCTGGAGACGCCGCCATGCGCGGCCAGAAAGGCTTGACCTAATCGCGTGTGGCGGCCAGGTCCTGGGTGCTTCGTTCTTCATTTTCTGACTCTCAAACCTCGTATTCCCACATCATCTTCGTTTCGATCGTCGGGTGAGCTATATCCATCACTTTAAGACTTGTTTTCCGTGCTCTTATCACCCATGATCCTACATCAAACATAAACATGTAAACATGATCTTAAATGAATTGACAAACGCAAAAACACAATGAAAAGCTTGATAAAACAAGTACGAATATATTTGTATTTCATAGCACATCAAGGGGCATAAAGATTATCACCTCTACACCAGTCCATCCACAAGCTAATGTCAAGCAGAATCAAGCAACAAAATCATCAAAAAGAACTTAAAAAATAAGCTAGGATCCAAGAAAGGAAAATGGGTTGAAGAACTTCCTTATGTTATTTGGGCTGATAGAACAACACCAAAGAATGCAAAAGGTCAAAAACCGTTCTCATTGGTATTTGGAGTAGAAGCTATAATCCCAAGAGAGATGGTAGTTCCTACCGCCAGAACAAGTATCCGTGATTCTCAAGAAAACAGCGAAAGCTTTATTCAAGATTTAGACACTATTGATGAAATCGGTAAAATCTTATCCTACTATTTTCTTGTTACTTATTTTTAATCAAAGATATCAATATTCTTAACATCTACTATCACCAAGTATTGAGTTAATGCAGAAAATGTAGATTTCAAGTGATTTTACAAAGGTTAAGGGGTTGGACACCTCTCTCCATGTTTAAGGTATAATCTTAAATGATTATACCTTCTAAGGTTTAAAGGTTTTCGACTTTCATACCAATAGGGTTTTGACACTCTTTCCTGGAGCGCACGCTATATCCAAAGTATAGTTGGAGGCAATGGGACCAGTACACGCTTTGTGGCTGAAACTTTTATTGTTGTTGGTTATATGGAGGATCTTACGAAAAATGGTAGACGTACCACACAAAGATTTCTAACATTTCCATGTTAGCCAAGGTTTCTAACATTCTCATGTTAGCTAAGGTTTTGACGTTTTCACATAACTTACATTTGGGCAAGATTCCAGTTTGGGCCAGACCCTAGTTCGGGCTTGACCAATAGTATTTTTGGGCTTCACCACAGTATTTTTGGACTTGACCCCAGAATTTTTAAGGCTTGATCCAAGTTTCTTGGGTTTGACCCCGGTTTATATGGTTAATCGACTTATGTTCTAAGACATTTGAAGCATGTATCCCCAATGCAACCACGAGCATCATCGCAATGATTGTGGTAACATAGATCAAATCAGCCTTTCTGGGAAATTAAAAGAAGGGGTAACAAAGGTGTCATCCCCGTAAAAAGAGGATCCATCCACCTTTGCTACCCCTTAGAATTGTCTAAGGATCATGGATTCTATACCCTAATTATATATAGTCTTATTACAAACCATCATGTTTAAAAACAGAAAAACACATAAAAATCGGGCTCAAGCCTAGGCTTATCATCCTATATCGCCCACATTAGCAGCTCCTTCTTCAACTACACCTCCACCATCACCTGCACCATCACCTTCACTAGCTCCGCTCACATAAGCTACAGCCACAGTGTTCTCACCAGCTTCATTCTCATTCCCGCCAAGCGTAACCAGGGCCTGTCTCTACTTAGACACCTCCCATGTTGACTTGTCAAAAGTAGGATCACCAGCTCAGTAACAATCTTGATCCTCGCCTGCAACACAGATTTGGTCACCCACATCTTGGCTTCATCTGAGGCCTGCTTCACATTCTCTTGCTTCTGAGCCTCCACCGCAGACAGTTGATCCTCCAGTTGTTTCTTTTCCTTCTTAAGTTCGGTATAGCCTTGTCTATGGCAGCAGCTATGGCCCGTATCCCGGAGAAAGTCTCCTCCAGCTCCTTGACGACCTTCTCATGATAATAACTAGAAGAGTTCATGGCCTACACGTAAAGATAAAGTGAGACAAAGCTAAAATATCTTAAGAAAGAATACATGATCCATAAACCAAAACAATTAGGATCAAGGATCCTTACCGTAGTCAGCATTTCATGGAGCTGCCTCTCGGCTTCAAAAAGATCCTCAGGCTGTGAAGGTTTCTTTCTCTAGGAGGCTCTAGATATGTCACGAGTAGTTACGGCTCGCAGTTAAGGAAGTATGATGGCCTTGGAAGCTTCATTCTTGACGATGAGAATGTAGATATCCTTCAAAGAAAACTTGGACACAGACTTGTTGGCCGACTTACTGGTTGACTTTTGAGCACCTACATAACATACCGCCAGAACAAGCATCCGTGATTCTCAAGAAATCAGCGAAAGCTTTATTCAAGATTTAGAAACTATTGATGAAATCAGAGACTTAAGAAAAATCAGGATGACCGCATACCAACATAGGATAGCCGGGGCATATAACAAAAATATCAAGATTAGAAGGTTTCAAGAAGGAGATCTGGTCCTAAGGAAAGCCTTTCAAAATACAACATATCCGGCAGATGGAAAACTAGCACCTAAGTGGGAAGGACCATACTTGATCAAGTCAGAAGCCAGAAAGGAGCATACCATTTACTTCAATGGAAGGTGATCAAAATACAAAGAGTCTGGAAGGCCATCCACCTCAAAAAGTATTTTATGTAATCAGGATCAAGGATCTTTAATGGTTCAAGGATCCTGAAATCGGTAAAATCTTATCCTACTATTTTCTTGTTACTTATTTTTAATCAAAGATATCGATATTCCTAACATCTACTTTCACCAAGTATTGAGTTTATGCAGAATATCCAGATTTCAAGTGATTTTACAGCGGTTAAGGGGTTGGCCACCTCTCTCCATGTTTAAGGTATAATCTTAAATGATTATACCTTCTAAGGTTGAAAGGTTTTCGACTTTCATACCAATAGGGTTTTGATACTCTTGCCTGGAGCGCACGCTATATGCAAAGTATAGTTGGAGGCAATGGGACCAGTAGACGCTTTGTGGCTGAAACTTTTATTGTTGTTGGTTATATGGAGGATCTTACGAAAAATGGTAGACGTGCCACACAAAGATTTCTGCATTTTCATGTTAGCCAAGGTTTCTAACATTCTAATGTTTGCTATGGTTTTGACGTTTTCACATCACTTACATTTGGGCTAGATTCCAGTTTGGGCTAGACCCTAGTTCGGGCTTGACCAATAGTATTTTTAGGCTTCACCACAGTATTTTTGGACTTGACCCCAGTATTTTTAGGGCTTGATCCTAGTTTCTTGGGTTTGACCCCGGTTTATATGGTTAATCGACTTATGTTCTAAGACATTTGCAGCATGTATCCTCAATGCAACCACGAGCATCATCGAAATGTTTGTGGTAACTAAGATCTAATCAGCCTTCTGGGAAATTAAAAGAAGGGGTACCAAAGGTGTCATCCCCGTAAAAAGAGGATCCATCCACCTTTGTTACCCCTTATAATTGTCTAAGGATCATGGATTCTATACCCTAATTATATATAGTCTTATTACAAACCATCATGTTTAAAAACAGAAAAACACATAAAAATCGGGCTCAGGCCTAGGCTCATCATCCTTCATCACCCACATTAGCAGCTCCTTCTTCAGCTACACCTCCACCATCACCTGCACCATCACCTTCACTAGCTCCGCTCACATCAGCTACAGCCACAGTGTTCTCACCAGCTTCATCCTCATTCCCGCCAAGCGTAACCAGGGCCTGACTCTACTTAGCCACCTCCCATGTTGACTTGTCAAAAGTAGGATCACCAGCTCAGTACCAATCTTGATCCTCGTCTGCAACACAGATTTGGTCACCCGTATCTTGGCTTCATCTGAGGCCTGCTTCACATTCTCTTGCTTCTGAGCCTCCACCGCAGACAGTTGATCCTCCAATTGTTTCTTTTCCTTCTTAAGTTCGGTATAGCCTTGTCTATGGAAGCAGCTATGGCCCGTATCCCAGAGAAAGTCTCCTCCAGCTCCTTGATGACCTTCTCATGATAATAATTAGAAGAGTTCATGGCCTACAAGTAAAGATAAAGTGAGATAAAGCTAAAATACCTTAAGAAAGAATACATGATCCATAAACAAAAACAATTAGGATCAAGGATCCTTATCGTAGTCAGCATTTCATGGAGCTGCCTCTCGGCTTCTAAAAGATCCTCAGGCTGTGGAGGTTTCTTTCTCTTGGAGGCTCTAGACATGTCACGGGTAGTTACGGCTCGCGGTTAAGGAAGTATGATGGCCTTGGAAGCTTCCTTCTTGCCGATGAGACAGTAGATATCCTTCAAAGAAAACTTGAACACAGACTTGATGGCTAACTTACTGGTTGACTTTTGAGCACCTACATAACATACCCCCAGAACAAGCATCCGTGATTCTCAAGAAAACTGCGAAAGCTTTATTCAAGATTTAGACACTATTGATGAAATCAGATACTTAAAAAAATCAGGATGACCGCATACCAACATAGTATGGCTGGGGCATATAACAAAAATATCAAGATTAGAAGGTTTCAAGAAGGAGATCTGGTCCTAAGGAAAATTTTTCAAAATACAACTAATCCAACGGATGGAAAACTAGCACCTAAGTGGAAAGGAACTTACTTGATCGAGTCAGAAGCCATAAAGCAGCATACAATTTACTTACAATGGAAGGTGATCGAAATACAAATAGTCTGGAAGGCCATCCACCACAAAAAGTATTTTATGTAATCAGGATCAAGGATCCTTGAAGGTTCAAGGATCCTGAAATCGGTAAAATCTTATCCTACTATTTTCTTGTTACTTATTTTTAATCAAAGATATCGATATTCTTAACATATACTTTCACCAAGTATTTAGTTTATGCAGAAAATGTAGATTTCAAGTGATTTTACAGAGGTTAGGGGTTTGGCCACCTCTCTCCACATTTAAGGTATAATCTTAAATGATTATACATTCTAAGGTTTAAAGATTTTCGACTTTCATATGAATAGGGTTTTGACACTCTCGCATGGAGCGCACGTTATACCCAAAGTATAGTTGGAGGCAATGGGACCGGTAGACGCTTCGTGGCTGAAAATTTTATTGTTATTGGTTATATGGGGGATCTTACGAAAAATGGTAGACGTACCACACAAAGATTTCTGACATTTTCATGTTAGCCAAGGTTTCTAAAATTCTCATGTTAGCTAAGGTTTTGACGTTTTCACATCACTTACATTTGGGCTAGATTCCAGTTTGGGCCAGACCCTAGTTCGGGCTTGACCAATAGTATTTTTGGGCTTCACCACAGTGTTTTTGGACTTGACCCCAGAATTTTTAGGGCTTGATCCTAGTTTCTTGGGTTTGACCCCGGTTTATATGGTTAATCGACTTATGTTCTAAGACATTTGCAGCATGTATCCCCAATGCAACCACGAGCATCATCGCAATGTTTGTGGTAACTTAGATCAAATCAGCCTTTCTGGGAAATTAAAAAAAGTGGCACCAAAGGCTTCATCCCCGTAAAAAGAGGATACATCCACCTTTGCTACCCCTTAGAATTGTCTAATGATCATGGATTCCATACCCCAATTATATATTATCTTATTGCAAACCATCATGTTTAAAAACAGAAAAACACATAAAAATCGGGCTCAGGCCTAGGCTCAACATCCTTCATCGCCCACATTAGAAGCTCCGTCTTCTGCTACACCTCTAGCATCATCTGCACCATCACCTTCACCAGCTCCGCTCCCATCAGCTATAGCCACAGTGTTCTCACAAGTTTCATCTTCATTCCCGCCAAACGCAACCAGGGCCTTACTCTACTTAGCCGCCTCCCATGTTGGCTTGTCAAAAGTAGGATCACCAGCTTCAGTAGCAATCTTGATCCTAGCCTGCAACACATATTTGATCGCCCAAATATTGGCTTCATCAGTGGCCTGCTTCACCTTCTCGTGCTTCTGATCCTCCAGTTTCTTGTTTTTCGTCATAAGTTCGGTACAGCCTTGTCCATGGCAGCAGCTATGACCCGTATCCCGGATAAAGTCTCCTCCAGCTCCTTGACGACCTTCTCATGATAGTAACTAGAAGAGGTCATGACCTACACATAAAGATAAAGTGAGACAAAGCTAAAATATCTTAAGAAAGAATACATGATCCATAAACAAAAACAATTAGGATCAAGGATCCTTACCGTAGTCAGCATTTCATGGGGCTGCCTCTCGGCTTCAAAAGGATCCTCCGGCTGTGAAGGTTTCTTTCACTTGGAGGCTTTAGACTTGGCATGGATAGTCAAGGCTCGCCTTTAAGAAGGTACAATGGCCTTGGAATCTTCCTTCTTGACGATGACACTGTCGATATCCTCCAAAGAAAACTTGGACACAGACTTGTTGGATGAGTTACTGGTTGACTTTTGGGCACCTACATAACATATTAAAAAATATAAGTCTCAATCTAATACTTTTATTTATTATTACAAAATACTAAAACGACTTACTTGGCATCTCGCTTCATTCTGATTCTTGGGTAGATACTCGGGAAATATCTTGTGCTTTGGCCTTGAAAGTCCTATCAGTAGGTTCTAGAACCAAGAATGTAGCTACTCTTTCCTTGAAACCAGGAAGATCAGAGAGAAGAGTAAAGTTGTCCACCGTAAAAAGTAAAGATACATATCAGAATAAGGATAGGTTATAATCAACAACTTGTCAAAGGTTCTAGGATCCTACCCTTTCTAATCTACTTTAAAGGTAAACTATCCCAACCAGGGATCGAGTCTCTCCTCACAAAAAAGAATTGATTCCTCCATAAATAACCATTCTGGGTGGTTTTGTGTATAGGAGCTGGTTGACGAGGCTTAGATTTTAAAACAAAGTGGCGGGAACCATGGGTTATTAAAGAATACAGAAACGAAAGCTCCGAGATGCTGAACTCAAGACCTTCCCTCGCAATGATCTCCTCCAAAGTAAACAACATTCTCCATAGAATTGGAATAGCTCGAATATAGCTCATACCAGTCAAGGTAAAGAGGCTTTGAGTGAAGTCCGAAGAAGAATATGAATATCCGAGAAGAAACAGGAGAGCAGGAAAGCAAACCCACGTCTAAGAACAACAATCGCTTCTCTTTGTAGAATCAAATGGACAGAAAACGGTGTTGGTCCAAAAAACGGGGATTAGAGAATCTATTTCTAGATTTGTGAATTTATAGATCTCGGAAGAAGGGTTAGTGAGCAGGTTTTGAGAATGTAAATCATCAAGATCCGGTTTCTTAGAGGAGAGAGCATGTTTCTTCGACATGATAAAAATTAAAAGAAAGAAGAGAAGAAGGATACCTGGTTTTCGCCCCACTAGTTTTTGTAGAATGAATAATAATAACGACAAATATATAGCCGGAAGGGGAGTTCTCGATAAAACCCTATATCATTGATATATGATGATTACTATTTTGGCATGTCAAATCTCATCTATTTTGCAAGGATTTGAATTTAAAGGCAAAATGACAGCTGTGATCTTATCAAAACCGCCATTTTGGGTGGCAATTGTTAGGGCTCGGAAATTTGATGTTGTGGATATATTATATTCGCATGTGTTCTGGATCAGTTATCCTTAGCATGTGTTCCAGATCTTGTCAGGATTTGGGATCCATGGTACTTATTATTGATTGCTAATGATTGTTCTCTTTATGTTATTAATATTAACGCATGTAAAAAGGCTAATGACCGATTCCAACCTATTATTTCGCCTGCAAAGTCATTAAAAAGATGTGGTCAAGCATGAAATGGCTATACAGAGTAATGGTCTTGATTATGGGCCGGAAAATAGGAATTTTACTTATTAGTTTGTATCTTATCTATTTAAAGAGGATATTGAAGTAAGATATATGAAATACACACACCTATAACACACACACATAAACTTAGATTTCTCTCTTGTAATCGCTGCCTTAGCTCTCTCTTTGTCCTGCACTTCTTTGTTCACTAATAATATTGGTAATAGACGATTGTCATCACCTAGGATTTTTATGCCGGCGATCCTATATTGATTATGGGATTTTCCTCGTTTCAAAATCATTGTGTTCCTTTCCATTGTTACTCGTATAAGCATCACTGTCATTCAAGCACCCTACCTCACAAAACTAATTTGGTTACATTATCCCTGAAACGGATTTTAAACCAAAAAAAGTATTTTCACTACTGGAGACGGAAACGTTAGACATCTTTCTAGCCATGATAGATGAAAAACAAAGTAGAATAAAGAAAACCCTAGTAGAAGAGAGAAGAGTGTTACTTGGAATCAAAGACGATATGAAAATATATGAAAACTCGAAGTAATTATAGGGGTTATTATCGGGATTAAAGGAGAGGCGGTTAGGCTATCTCGGAAGTTGTACCAAATCTTATGAAGTTCCTTCAAGCCATCGAAATTCAAAAATCATCATTAAGTGGAAATATACAACAATTGTAAATTTATGGCTCACAACTGCTGTATTTTTTGGGACAATTGTTAGGGGTCATTTTATCTCGAGCATGTTCCTGACGAGTATTCTGGCTACAGGGATTCCTAGATAGCTCAAGGATCCTGAAGTAACCAACTATATGTTATATTTACTTTTTCTTGCAGGTTACTCAAGTCTACAACAACTTGTAACGGGTGGAATGACCAATTCTCACATGAATACTCGGTGAGCTAGTTGAAATGCATGTGGGAGAAGAATAAGTCCACCAACGGTCAAGGCAGCTAGGGTTCCCGGATTTGTAGGAAACTTAGTTATTTTACTTTCTGATATAATGAGGTGTTGTGATGATAGAAATCATCTCACACACTCTGTAACTACTAGCTTCGATCAATAATTGTTCTAGAGCTGTAATCACTTTTTAATTATCAATAAATTGAGGTAGTGGATAATTTTCCACTCCCGAGGTTGCTTTCCGAGTATCCTCAATAGGATCTAAGGTTTTTTCCTCGCTACATCGTTGTGTCACCCTTTTACTTTTACCCTAATCACTTATTATATTGTTGAAGAACACTCTACCTCACTTAACGAATTTGTTCAATTATTGCTTCGATATTTTTTTACCAGAACATTATTTATGTATGTAAGTACGTATGTACGTATGTACGTACGTACGTATGTATGTATGTATGTATGTATGTATGTATGTATGTATGTATGTATGTTTATAATAGTTTATAAACAAACTGGTTAATAGAACGGCGGTGTAATTGGTGACAAAAAGAACGGTTAGCCCTTTTATTATTTACAATAATTAACAGTTTTATGTACCGTCCTATATATAAATAACGGGCTTTTGTTAATAACTGTTGTAAATTCACTATATTTCACTAGTTTAATTTTTCTCGTATTTTGTGAAACTGAAGCGCTAATTTGTCTACAATAAATTTTTATCCAACTTCGCACTTCTCATCACTTTTTCACACAAACAAAAACCCTAATCCCCCTATTTCAAGACGATGGATTACGACGGCTCTTGACACAGTTTTTAGTTAACTCCTAATTTGCGAATGAGAAGCCACAGGAGAATTCGAGTACTTGAGAATATGTTAATCGACGCTATACGAGCCAAGATCGAGTCGCTAACACGATACATCAATACGATACACGAAACAAATATGTTAACGATACTTTGTTGACAACATACGTTAAGGATGAATACATTATGGAGAGAATATGGCATGATAACGTTACATTAGGGATAAATAATGATGGATCTCTTCTAATTCATATGAACAGGAACTGTCTATTTATAGGCCAATCTCCATTCATTAACATAACTAACGAATGGAGTGTTCCCGTAACGAAAGGCTTCCCATTCGCTAAGCATCCTTAGCGAATGGGCAATACATTAATGAATGAGCCTAGTCTATACAAAATGGACCTCATCCGCTAAAGATGCTTAACGAAGGAGACATATTACATTAAACATAAAGACTAAACTACCGTTAACTTATTTAATCAGTTGCGGACAACAAATAATGCACTAACAGTACTTCAAAAATATGATTAAGTTGCTGAGACTGAGTCCTAACGCCAATGCCCTGAATGACCAAGTCGATGTATATCGACGATGATTACAACAATTTTGGGATTATGCTTTTATTGAAACGTATACAGTAAATGGGAATTTAGAACAAGAAATTCATGGTGTGGTAAATGGGTTAGAATTCGTTGTCGGTCAAGCGGAAATTCATGCTACTCTATGAATACATGACGATCAAGCCAGAGAGTTCTTCTATCAAGATGTTGGTGCATGTCTACATTATTGGGTATGTGTCTACATGATTTCATCGATACATATTAGCATTCCTCAGTGACGTCAACGATAAAATCAACGATCTATTTTTGATGAACAATCTGATATATCATTGCTTACATGACGATATATATGATTCTCCAACTTTTAACAACACTTTGATATCTCGGATAGCATTTATCAACACACTTACACCGATGCATACCTTAGTTGGATATGATTCTCCAAAATTAAATAACATTTAGGGACGTCGGGTACGCGCTTATCAACACGATTACACCGATATATCTCGTTTAGTATTTCCAATGCATACCACCCGATCATCGGTACGTCTTAGAAGGTGTTAGGCTAAGCTTAAGCAATTCCAAAATCTTAGCCAAATAGCCCCTAAAGTCAAACCTTCGGACACCATTGAAAGCATAAATCTCCATATTTAGTAGAGATCCAGGAGAGAACGTGACAAGCCAAGCATTGCATCCGCAATCCAATGTGTAAAGCCTTCCAATTTTCATTGCCTAGAATCGATCTAAAATTCGAATAAGACAAGAGGCCGTTCAAAAGTTATTATATTTTTTAGAACACCAATTCAAACAAAATTTCAAGAACCTATAGCGAGGTGGCTTTGGATAAGGACGTAGCATAGTTATACATAATTTGGTGAAGGAGAGATTTTGCAGGAAGAAATTATTAAAGAATTTAAAGTGACCGGGTAGATTGGAGTAGGTTTGCAATCGATCTTATATTTATTGATATGATTTTGTTATGTTGCACATGACTCATTTAATCTATATTAATTCTTATTAGGTGGCAGATTGACCACCTGTCTTATTAAAAACCATTTGTTATAAATGGGTTTCCCTTTTATTTATTGATATGATTTTGTTTTGTTACACCTACCTTATTAAAAACCATTTAACTTATAAACCATTACTATTTTAAACTTATAAAATGATTTACATTATAACTGATGTAACGGTTTCCAACGATTTAGTATATAACAGTTCTAATATGAAAATCGTTTTAAGTTTTTGGAACGGGTCTTTGTAGAACGGTTACAAGTAATGAATATATTGTGAAGATATTAACCATTTAAAATAATGGTTGAACCTGCTGTTAAAGGTTTTTTTTCTATAAAACAACGCTAGTTTCCTTCTTATATACAACGGCTAGGGATAATTGATCAAAATAAAACGGTGCTCAGCATTATATGCAACAATTGGATCTCAAACCACTGTAAATCATTTTTTACACCATTTCAAGTAGTGAATGTATTAACATAATCTAACTTGAAGATGTTAACCGTTTTAAAATAGTGGTTAAACCGTTGGTCAAGGTTTTGTCTATAAAACAGCGCTAGTTTCCTTCTTATTTTCAACAGGTTGGGATAATTGTTCAAATAAAACGGTGTTGTAGGTCCCTAAACCGAATCCGACAACAAACGGATTTTGTTCTTGATAAGCGTTTGAGACAGGTGCGACAAATCAAAAGATCGAACAAAAATATAAAGATAATATAGATAACGAACAATACCGTAATCGGTAAAAAGGTCAATATATTAAACGAACCGACCCCACCCAAGGTGAGTTCCCCTTGTGTGGGTGATTTACAGCATGAGAACACACACATACAAAGACAATGCATGTCCTATTTATAGCTAAGCATAGATAAACTAGAAGCCTTTTCCCCGTTGAAGCTAAACGCGTGCACCAAAGTTCTTGTCTTGGATCCGGAATTCACACCCACTTTAATTATTTGCTTGACCATAATATATTTAACAGGTTTCGAAATATTGATATTGCAAGTCACAAATTATTTGTCTTACAATCACCCCCTTAACCAGTGATACCAAAACTTTGTCACACCGTGTCTCACATATTCACAAATCACCAGATAAACCGAAGCCTCTTAATTTCTATTCACCCCCTCAAGGTATGACCCACCTAATTTCATTCATTAATGAGTTCTCGTGTATTTATCCATCTCGGTTCTTAAGCAATATAGGTTGAGAAGAGCTCGAATATCCACAAATTGATCTCGAATTATCGGCTTCAACAATCAAAGGACATAAATCGTTATATCTTCTTTAAATTAGAATCCATATCCAATTTGTTCAAAGTTCTCCACCAACATCTCGAACGCCTTGAAAATAATATAAAAGTAGTAAGCTTTGAACACCGTTAAACAATGACGAAAAACCCGATCACTTTTGACTTTATTCAGTTTAGTTAACCCCGAACATCAGCAACAAAAATAATCTTAACCATTTTGAGCCCAAAATTTAACTTACAAGCATCTGGTCCTTAATACACTACAGCCCACAATTTAAAATTCAGCCCAGGTCCACACTAGTAAAGCCCAAGATGTATATGTCACAAACCCTAGCTGCCATATTATTTAGATAAGCTGTTGCCCACTTAGACCTTGCCGAAAAATCGGTCACCAGTGCCGCACTTGCCAAAAAGACGATTTTTCGGCAGCCATTTCCGGCCACATCCTCCACCACTGGTCACAACAACCTTCTTCCTCTTCATCCCGCCATACTCACCCAAAACAACCCGCCACAGCCGCTGCCGTTCACAACCACCGGTGACCCTTCCAACCGAAAAACATATCCCGGCAACCATATACAAGAATCTGCAATCGTCGCTAAAGATCACCGGATAATCATCGTCAGAAAGTACCTAAACCACCAAGCATTTCACTCTATTCCATTAACAACCGTTGTCATCGGACGTCCTCTGCCGAAAAACAAAATTCCGGAAACATCATTGTTATATGTCATCTTAGGGTAATCAACAAGATCATTCAGATCTGAATTACCAGATTTATGAGATTATGGATGCCGAAAATGATCCTTATCTTGTTGATTTCGACAATGATTCTTATCTTGTTTATTTCTTCTAATCTTCAAACTTTATTTCCAAACATCAACGGATATTCAAAAACTTCAAGAAATTAACATCTCGGTTCGGGTAATCGCAGAATTAGAACCCGAATATCAAGAACAAAGTTGAATCACAGTACAAAAAACTGAGCAATAGCAGCGACAAATGTCGCCTCTAAATGGTACAGAAATCGCTACTAATGCTTTTGGCGGCGACATGTCGCCGCTACTTGCGTGTCGCTAAAGACTAAACATCGCAGCTAAAGGATGTTACCGAAGAATTCATTGGATACTTCGCCAGTGACGGTTTTCCACATTTTTAATGCATCAAAACTCAATTAATTTGCATAAAAGTTTGTTTTTAATTAAATTGAACTCGAAAACGCAACACACGATTGCTTTCTCATTAAAATCAGTTTTTCATTACAAGATGTTTACAAATACGATTGGTTGGAGCTCTAAATTAACACTACATAATTACATGAGTTCTAGATTTTTGCAAACATGAATGGCATGCCGGAGCTTTAAAGCACGGTTGTTGAAATCTATGGTGGAGCTTTATGAAAGCACAGTGGCCGAAATCTATGGTGGAGCTTTATGAAAGCACAGTGGCCGGAATCTGTGGTGAAGCCTAAACACACATAGGTCTTGATATTGATAATCCAGTTCTCTTGGCGTTGGCAGTGCGATGGTCTTGAGGGTGGAAGTTCAATGGTCTTGACAGTGGTAGTCCGATGGTCTTAGACGGATGAAGAATATGGTGGTTGAAGGAATGGGAAAACAAATTATGATGATGCTTGAGGAAGATGAAGTTAAAATAGAGTGTGTTTGTTTGGGATGAAGAATAAGAACAGGGAGAGATATGAGCCCTTGGATCCACCCTTTATCAATGGTCAGACTAAGCCATCAGGAGAGCACAAGGATCGTGACCATTAGCGGCAACATTATTAGCGGAAACAAGGAGCATTAGCGGCAACATTATCCATGTGGCCGCTAATACTCTTAGTCGCCGCTAATAGTGTCGTCGTTATTGGTGAAATTTCTTGTAGTGTCAGTTGATTCAAACCCGCTCTGATACCATTGTAGGTCCTGAAACCAAATCCGAGAACAAACCGATTTTGTTCTTGATACCGAGACAGGTGCGGCAAATCAAACGATCGAACAAAAATATAAAGATAATATAGATAACGAACAATACCGTAATCTGTAAAAAGATTCATATATTAAACGAACCGACCCCACCCAAGGTGAGCTCTCCTTGGGTGGGTGATTTACACCATAAGAACACACACATGCAATGACAATGCATGTCCTATTTATCGATAAACTAGAAATCTTTTCCCTGTTTAAGCTAAACTCATGCGCCAAAGTTCTTGTCTTGGATCCGGAGTTCACGCCCACTTTAATTATTTGCTTGACTATAATATATTTAGCGGGTTTCGAAATATTGATATCGCAAGTCACAAATTATTGGCATTACAGGTACACTCTGCATTATATTCAATAGCTGAGCCTCACACCGTTGTAAATTATATTTTAGACCGGTGTTAATACACGTTTTTGTTGTAGTGTCTAATAGATGCTAAAGTTAACGTTGACTGGTAGTTGGTTCACATAATTGTTAACTAATTTACCTTACCATCAAATTCTTGGTCATCTACAAGTTGTTGGGGGTACACTATATCAAATAGCTTCTCATACTTCTAACAGGTGCTGGCATCCCAAACTTTAACAATGAACTCAGATGATTGTGTACAAAATATCTCACCAGCTCTTTCTTTCTAAAGAATTGATTCAGAGGTTAGTCAAAGTGTTGTACTGTTGTAAATATGTTATTTTCCAATATATTTGTGAGAAGATTCTCCCATAAATTTTTAGTACCTCCGGTAAATCAAGATCTAAATTTTATATTTGATAAGTTCTTGAATAATTAAGAAACAACAATGAAACATTAACATTTGACTAATATTTTTTTAAAGGAAAATATTTAAAGAAACAAAAAAAGAATAGACACTCAAGCGGGTAGCAAGAAATAAAAAAAAAATTGGAGAGAAAAAAAAAGAACAAGAAGAACCAAAAAATCACAACAGTAAGAGTACGTTTACGACGTTTGACTAAATTAAATGAACAAGAGACCTGGTTAAGATGTTATGAGCATCTTTGTAATTATTAAAATTGCCGACACGGATTTTCAATGGATACACACACAGGATTTCATTATCCAGCTATATCTATACGGTTTAAATTGACCATCTTGTAATTACTAAGGTTGTTCCAAACCGGATATCCGGACTTCGGATACCTGAACTTTCGGACAGTGAAAATCACTATCCGAATCTGAAACTTCGAATATCCGAATATCCGGAAAAAAAAAACTTGTTTTAATAATAAAAACCATTTCCCATCTTAAGAATTCAAGTTTAAAAATGCAATAAACCAAACATACAACCAAATAACAAGTTTCTAAATCCAACAAAACGGTGGTGAGGAGAGTGGAGACGAGTGGCTGGTGTTTGACGGTGGCGGAGTCTGGAGAGTGGAGACGAGTGGAAGGGAAACGGTGGTGGGGAGGAGGACGAACGGCGGTGGAGACGGAGGACCTCCGGTGGTGAGGAGTGAGGACAGATTTAGGACAGACGGCGGTGGAGACGGAGGACCGACGGCTGAAGCCCGATCTAGGGTTGAAGAGAAAGGCAGAAGAGGGGCTTGTGTAGTTGTGAGGCTTGTGTAGTTGTGAATGTGTTATGTGTTAGTAGATCTTGGATTTTGATATTAAATGTGTTATATAAAATAATATTAAAAAATATTAAAATTAAAAAATTGGATAGTTCGGATATTCGAACTATCCGAAAAATCTGAAAACTGATACCCAAATCCGAATTTTCGGATATCCGGGATTCGGATAGTTCGGACAAAGATAATTGGATAATTCGGATACGGATTCGGATAGTTTTTAGCACCCCTACTTGTAACTATTACGCTCTGTTCTTGAGTTTTTTAAAGGAGAGAAAAGAAAGGAAAACTAAGGATAGTTAAAAAATGGGTGTTCTTTAATTTTTTTTAGGATGAAAAGAAAAGGAGTAGGAGGAGTTAGGAGGGATTAAATTGATGTTTTTTCACAATAAATTATCCTCTCAAAAATGGGCTGATTACTAAGGATAACATAGTTATCCTTTCCTTTCCTCTAATTTCCTTCAACTCAAGAACACACCTAATTAAAAAAAATTCATTCCCTTCCCTTCCCTTTCTTATCATTTCCTCACATTTCCTTTTTCTTTCCTTGATTAAAAAACTCAAGAACAAGGCGTTAGGGTGGAGGGAGTGTAACCCAAGAGGTAGTATTCCCCTAGCATACACCGCCGCCAACACCCCCGCCCCATTTTATTCCCTATCAGTGAGTTTGTTAGCGGAGTATTCCCTGTGAACATTGTTTCAATTTAGCCTTTCAACGTCAATTTTTAAAATTTAATTCTTCACGGTAGTTTCATGCAACATTGCCAGCTCTTTAAGTAATTAAGGGTATAAATGACGTGTCAGCGTAGGATTAGTGCCAAGAATAATTTTACTACCCTTATGTAACCACCCCTACACCCTTAAAGTTAGTAAGCAAACTTTTTTCAAAGAGTTTTATCTTCAAAAAGTTTGTATTTAAAAGAAATAGTTGAATTATGTAACTATAAAAGGTTGCATATTAGTTCTAACGCTGCTTTAATTATCTATGGTTGTATTATACCGGTTTTTTAGTATTGGCAGTTTCTATATTTTTTTTTAAATTCAAAAGAGAATCACACATACCTGATGTGGGCCCAAGTATTGATGATCGCGCTATTATGTATTTGGAGACCCAAGATCGCGCAACAAAAGGTGGCTCACGAAAACGGGCATAACTTGGTCCACGAAGCTTCGTTTCAAGCCCATTACTAGTCAAATCGAAGCTTGAGACGAGGAGCACATTGTGGCAAACAACCTATGGTGGTTTGGCCCCTGTCCGAAGCCCAAAAACGACTCATAAATAAAGTTATGGGCCTTTTATTGTTTTTTCAGCACTTTTTATGTTTTTATTTTTGGGTTTGTGTTTGGCCCAGGGCCCGTTTTAGGCCCATTTTGTATTAGACTCTTTATTATATGTTGGTTATGTAATATGAACAATCAGACTTGATTATTAATAAATTTTATTTTTCTCTTTATTTTCCCTAGACCTTTGGGTGAGATTTGGGAGTTTTGAAGTTCATCACGGGTATTCACTGAATCAACGTGATTCGATCTTCATTTTCGTTTTAACGCTGCATCAATACCTCTAAGAATAAGAGCGTTACAAATGTAGCCATCGTTTCAGGCGGTTATGACCTTTAACGAGTGAATACCATTCTATTCCTTGTCTATGAGTTTAATATTAATATTTTTGTAAGTCACATGTAAGTATGATACTGTGTAAGAAGTTTTCAGAAACCCATTTAATAAGAACAGCATAGAGATGGGGAGAAGTCATGGAAAAGGATTAGCTAGGAGAAATGAGCTGTCTCTTGGATGGTTACAGATTTAGAATTACAAGAAAGCATTGGTAACAGTAATTGAGTTAATGAGTTTGTTGTTAGATTTGCATTTGGTAAGTAAAACCAACGATTCTATTTCTCTCTCATGGGGACACACCTTTTCTAAACTATTTGAAAATGGAAAATGATAAAGGTAAGCCACATTTATTCCAAGGGACATGGAATGTGCCTTTGGGGGTCTATATAAGGGATGACAAACCTCCGGTTCTTACACACACATCATATCAAACTGTAGTTTGTGTTCTAGTGCTATTGAACAGTAGTACCACAAACCAAATATGTGGCTATACCTAATTTGGGAAAGCTCTAGAAACATTAGGGGTTTCCACTTCAATCATGCGGGTCCATACCATCCATAAGTTACTTTTTGTTCATAAATCTGGCTGTCTGTATAATGGGAAGAAGGAAAGGTAATGGGTGGTGACAGAAGAGAGTGAGCACACATGGTCTTTCTTGCAAATAGTCAACTTAGCCTCATGTGTGCTTGAAGCTATGTGTGCTCACCCTCTATCTGTCACCCCCTCTTCTCTATCTTTTTTTTCTTTTTTACTTTCTTTTAACATTAAGAGATGTATAATTTAAGGGTAAGAGTGTAAGGGATGGAGTTGTGACAGAAGAGAGTGAGCACAGATGGGCTTTTCTTGCATGATATATATTGGATGGAGATCTATAGCACATACAAGGTTACATATGCTTGAAGCTATGTGTGCTCACTCTCTATCTGTCATCCACCACTCTTATCTCTCTTGCCCTTAGGATCATTTGTTTGTTTATTATTTGTCATGCACATCTCACTCTACTGCAGGTTTCTATAGGAAAGGTGTGGTAAAAAGAATACGAAATAGAACCATATATATGAGTTATGCAAATCAGATCTGGTTATTTGTAGTTGCCTGCATACTATCCCAGATAAGGGGAAAACCCTAGATGGGGTAGAGAAGTGGCATGAATATTAAGATTGTACTTTTCATGGAATTTTATTTTGAAAATACATATTAGGGTTTCCTACATACCATCATGATTAATTAATGTTGGTTTACCCAAGGTTACCGGGCACCTAATATTTGTCTAACTTATACATTAATTTTTGTTTTAACTTTTATCAAACTTATACCTTTATGCTTAGTTCCTCAAAAGAGCATCATTATATTGATTTGAAATTTTCAGCAGCCACAATAAAAGTTTTCCCCGTTTGGAGCTGTCCACATGATCCAGAAAAAAATATTATATTGTTCCAATACTTATCTGCGCTTCTCAGAGTTCCACTTTAATTAAAAGAGTCATCCCTTTTAGAAATGTCAAAGAGATTGTTGAGCCTAATAGAGTAGGCAACACTCCAAGAATAATAACAGGAAGGAAAGACTAGTTTGGGGCAATTTTCTTGTTAATTCTCAAAAGCAAATTACATGAATATAAATATGCAATGCAACAACTACTCCACTAACCACTCAACCTTATCTTTAGATCATGGACATGCAGAACTCCATGATCCCACTACATGCATAATTAACATGTGACATAATTAAATAACATAAAGCAAATAACATAAATCAAATAGCATGGCTAAAATGCAAACTAAACTTCAAGATGTTACGGTTTCCTTAGGTTGCATCTGATTCTTGGGTCTGGCCCAAGGATTTGTTCAGTTGGGTCAGTTGGGATGGATTTGGGCCCGTATCAATGCCCACCCCTTGAGAATTGACCTTGTCCTCAAGGTCGTTGATAGTAACCGCAGATGGAGTGATAGGGTTTATCGGTGGTAATCCAATCTGAACTCACCATCCTTAAATTGCTACATCTCCGACCTTACACCCGAAATCCAATCTGAACTCACCATCCTTAAACCAACTTCTCTACACCAAGCTTATGGTCTCTCAAAATTGGTGGAAGACAAACTAAGCCTAGCTAACCCACCACCATGTCAACCTAGATCTTACACCACTACTTCAACTCCTTCAACAACCACACCCACTGCTCCTGCCTTGCTGCCCACACCAACACTTTAAGGACCTTAACATTGGTTCGCTACCCTCATGGACATCGCTAATCATAAAAAGTTGTGGCTTACTGCACTTATGTCCCGGCGTATACCGTTCGTCACAAAAATAACATAGCCCTTTTTTCGTGACGTTCTCGGGCCTCCGCTGAAGATATACGTCGGATCGGGTTTGGGGCTGGAAGGGCTAGCCGTGGTGCTGGGCCTGAACCCAATAACCCCGCACTAGATGGCGAGTTTGTTGATTGGCTAGAACTTTGCGACCCTTGTATAGAGAACCCAACCTGCTGTAAACTCAACTTTTCTTCCACTAGCCTTGCTAACCCGATTGCTTCTGACAAATGGCGTGGCTTTTTGAGTTTGACTTCTAACCGAACTTCATCCTTCAGTCCTCCAATAAAACAACCCATCAGGACGCTCTCCGAGAGCTTTCAGGTTCTTTCATTTTGCAAATGCGTCTGGTATTTTAGCAACTCGGCTAACCTGTTTAACCGGTTCAATAGACACGTAACAAAAAATTAGAACAGTGTGTTATAAGTGGCAAACCAACATTCAATTCTAGTCTAATTTTTCTCATAATATTTTAATCTATCATCTAATTTATCTTGGTTATTCATGGCCATAGGTCAAAACATTTTTGACAATAATGTTATAAAATAGTGAGGTAATCAAAAGTAATATATTTATTGAAATTTTTTTTAGGGTTAGTTTATTTCTTCAATTTATAGTTTTTTCCAGGGACCCTATATTGTATACAAAAAGTTTTTTCTAGTCTTTTTATTGTTTATACCATATAGTATTTCATTTCATTATTACCTTATTTACTTTATCATATAACAAATAACTGAAACTAGAAATCAATGAGGAAAGAGTTAGCTTAATTATCAAGTATAGAAACAAACTAATAAGGTTGTTATTCGGGTTGTACTTTCATATATCGGGTTTTTTTGTCAGTTCTTTGGGTTCGGGTCTTACGTGCTCAGGTTTTATTAGTAGGGAGTAATCGAGTTTCGAGTATTTGAGTTAGAAAACTAACAATGTTTATATACGCTACAATTCAATCAAACATATCATCTTCAACTTTTAATTTACATTAGCAAATAACAAACTGCATAATCCAAAATATCCAATCCCTAAACAAGTAAAATTAAAAACTCCAATAATGAATTGTGTCTAAAACCCGGTTGATTGATTGAATAATAGCCATCTCTCTTGTTCAGTTGGTTGACTTAAAGTGAACTGAAATAGTAATCGGTTTGATGTAGTTGGAATGTTAGAACTGGAATCGGAGTAGTATATGTTGCCTAAGATATTGGAATTGGAAACGGTGATATAAATTGAATAGGGAGGCGATATAATAGCATTAACTAGGTCTAACGGGTTTTTTGGGTCTTCGAAACAATTTATAAAATACTCGGTACTTGACTCGAAGTAATTCGGGTGGGGTTTACTTTTTTAGATCCGGGTCCGGGTTTTATCTTTATTAATGTTCCTAAAACTACAAGAATTTTGAGCTATAGCAACGACACCTTTAGCGACGACACTATGTAATAACGGCGACATGAAAATTTTCGTCGCTAATGTTGGGTGTCGCCGCTAAAGCGGTCGTCGCTAAAGCCCAAGATCCGTGTGATCTCTTAAGGTGTTAAGATGAACCGTTGATAAAATAATGCATCATGGGATATGATTTATTCATCAAACTTTTATCAAATCCATAGATTCAAAACCTACCATCCGTTCCATCTTCACTTCACATCTCCTCCTAGGAAAAAACCACTCAGTTCTGTCTCCACCTTCCATCGGAACTGCAACTACGGACGTCGTCACCAACGGAACTACAACAACATCCCCCTTCACCACCAGATCTGCAAAAACAACCATCATCAACCACTGCAATTGCAAAAGCTCCGGCCAACTGCAACTCACTATCAGGATCCGGCATCATCAAGCTCCATCCCTATCAAGCTCCGTCGTTATCGAACTACCACCGTGTTTTCAAGTTTCGGCCTCTCGTTTTTATTTCTTGTAATTTTGTGTAGAATTATTTAAAGTTTGTGTAATTTAATCGATTTTAATTAGAATTTAAGTGTGTTTTGCTTCAGTTTGTTTACAAATTCTTTTTGATTGATACTCATTAGCGGCGACGCTTTTAGGGGCAACTATAGCACTCACTACGTGAAAATCGACTTTTAGCCACACATGTGGTCTGGGCAATTTGCCACACTTCGGCTTAAATGTGTGGCTAAAAGGTATTTGACCATGTTTGAAAACCTTCCAGAATGTTTTGGCCACTCATGTTATTCTTCATGTGACCATTCTATACCTACTCAGGTACTTTTCGCCACACTTTGAAAAAAACTGTGACAAAAGCTAGCCACATTATAAAAACGTGTGGCGAAATATGACATACAGTCATAGTTTGTTTGATCTTTGATACATGTGACCAAAAACACATGCATTAGCCACAAACTGTTACATTTAACTAGCCACATGTTTTAATAGTGTGGCCAAATGTGACGAACGACTACTGTATTGATAAGAGGTGTGTCTAAAAGGTAAAAGATATAACCACTTATATTACGTTGTGTGGCCTAATGTCATATTTGTTAGCCACATTTTTAATAATGTGGCGAAATATGACGAACAACCATTGTATCTATTAGTAATGTGGCTAAAACGCTTAAAATATATGGCCACTTATACGAGGTTGTGTGACCAAAGAGTAGTTTAGTTTTATATGACTAAAACGCTTTATTTTTCCTAAGTATCATCACCTTCACCTCCTCCCAATTACAAACCTAATCCATAAACATCGATTGGAGCTCATTACTCTTCTTCATCACTTTGATTCTTGCTCCAAACTTCATCAACCATCCTGCGATCAAATCTAACGGGGGTTTTCAACATGATTAATTAGAACCCTAGAGATGTCAAAAAATGTTAGGGTTTGAGTTTTGTTGAGATCAGTTGGTTGACAGATTCGTTCTAGTTTATTGATTGGTCTGTAACTCGATGTTAAACAACAATTATGTAACATCCCAAATTTCAAGATTTTTATAAATATGGATTTTAAACCAAAGAGGGGTCAAAGAGGAAATAAAACAAAAGGGTGGGTGATGTATATTTTTGGATGTTCTGGATGTGTGTGTGGACAGAAGAAGAAAACAAGCAAGAAGAAGAGAACAAGCAAGAAAGAAGAATAGATGATTTCACTTCTCAAATCGATTATCAAATCGAGCATTAGAAAATACATAATCATCGTCTAGTAGATTGATTATTGGGTAAGTGTTTCTAACCCTAAAGTTGGGGCTTTGTTATCTACACTTCATGCATGATGATCTAGTACGTGTTTTATGTGATTATTGATGAACTGATAGTGATAATATTGATTATGTGATCTATTACTAGTTATAATTGTTGTTTCTATCATAGTAGTGTCAAACTGTGTTCAAGAATATACCATATTTGATAAACACATTGATAAATTAGAGATCTTTTATGGATGTGGTTATATGATTATAATCTGTACACATAAGTTGATTGTTGTAATGCATAAAACATAAGAGGTCATTGTTAAAATGTGTGAGCAAATAGGCATTTCAGATCGTGCGTAGAGATTTAAAATAATGATTTCAAATGAATGCAGACAAGGTGTTTGTGAAAATGTCTCAACCAACAAGGAATTAAAAGAATTGTTAAGATGTGAAATTCATATTACCGCTGTCAATAAATTTCGTATAAAATCATAGAAAAATCGGGTGAATGTGTAATATACATGCCTGAAAACCTCTTTTGATGTACTAGGTTTCATCTTTGAACACGATAAGCTAATTCATAATTAAAACGGATCAAAACAGTAGATTAAAATGATGACAACATGCTGTTTGAAGTAAATTATGTTGTTGTCCTATTCTTTGAATAATCATATAAAATAGTATAAAAATCCGAGAAAGATGTATTTTATATTCTTGAAAATCTCCTTGAGTCTACTACGTTTTATATGTGAATATGAAAAGCTGTTTCGGATGAAATATTGTTCAAAATAGTTAGTTTCTAGAGCAATACAACAGATTCAGCATACTGTTTTGACAGAAAATAGGTTGCTGACTTGTTTTGCTAAAAATCACATATAAACCGTAGCTCCGATAAAGGTGAACTTTATATGCTTGGAAACCTCTGTGAGTTTACTACATTTTACTTTTGAGCATATTAAGTTAGTTCTGACTTTTAACTGGTCAAAGTTGAGGTGAATAGGTGCTGCACAAAAGGTGCAGTACTGAAAATAGTTTTTTTCATAATAATAAATGGTATGCGCACTTGTTTAGAAGAGATTATGACATAAATGCTTTAATGTAAATTAATGCCATAATGTATGAAGTTGCTAAGTAGAGCCTAGTCGTATATGTACTGAGTTAACCGTTAAAACGGGGGAAATGGATAAATGACTTGAAAATGTTTAACTGATAACTTGATGAACACATTGATGATTCTTGGCTTGTTAATTATTCGGTATGAATGAGAGTGGTATGAAAATATAAAGAATACTAATGCCGAGTGTCTACATTATGTATTCAAACTTGTTGAAAGTTGACTTTAACAAGCTAGGTATGTTGAAGCTTGGAAGCCAACGAGTCAAATGGACGAAGCGTAATCAAGCTCCTACGAACAAAGGTAAGTTTATCTTACATCTATTTTAAGAAGTTACAAGTCTTATTGGTATGTTTTGATTTATTATAAATATCAAAGGAATACGGGCTGCCTTGACCCATTAATTGAAAGTTGATTATTTTGACTATACTTAGTGCGTACTGGTTGTTTTAACTTGTTACAGTTTGAAGTTTACCCTACCAAATGTCTAAGTGGGAATTACTTGTGTCTAGAATATAAATAGTACTAGAATTGTGTAGTAAGGTTTGATTTGGGTTTCGGACCAGCTTGTCGATTATAATAATAATGTAGTAACTAGATGAAGATTTGACTCATTGGTGAATATTAAATTAGTAGCATGATTTAATTAGAGAAATGATTCGTTAAGTTGTTTAGACGGGTTGTAAATAATATGTTGAAAAGTTGTAACCGTTTATAAAGTTTAATTTTAGTTGAGACGTGAAATAGCATTAAGATTAATTTAAATGAGTTGTAATTATGTTGATGGGTTCTAATCATGCTGATTAGAAACAGGTACGCGAAGCTTATGATCAATCGGGCGAGTTAAGATACATAATAAATTGAATCTTTGGAGTTGCATAACGGTAGCCGGCATAGACTACGTTGGACCTGGTTTGGCTTAATATTTTGACTAATGTTACTCCTGGTTTAATATCTTATTTATATATAATATTTAAATATTGGCAATAACTAATATTTGGTATTGGATTGCATTAGGTGAAGCCCACAAACGGAAGCGAAAAGCCGAATATCAAGTGCTCGGATTTGGACACCAATACACATCAAAGTGCAAATTTCTAATATTGATAATGAATTATGAATAAGTTTTTAAATATGTACTATCTTTGATTAAAAGACAAGTTCCTACGGATATTATACGTGATGTTCGGATATTATACGTGATGTGTGGATACATGTTAAGACTTTTGGTACTGTTGATATTACTTATTATCACCAACGATTTTTTTTAAATTGAGTGGTTCCGACCCTGACTCGTTCTGACCCTGACTCGTTCCGACCCATAACCCATTTCGACCCAACCCAACCCATTTTCCACCCCTTTGTTTAATGTATATTGACGGGTTAGGCGAGTTGTACCTTTTAATGCACAATTTAAAAAAAATATTAAAAAATAATAATAAAAAAATCATAAGTCAAATTATAAATAAAAAAAGGAAAAAGTAAAAAAACTAAACATTTCCTCCGTTGTCCTTGTTCAAAAAAAAATCGACCCGAAACCCGTTTTGACCCATTCCGCCCTTGACCCATTTGACCCGGACCCGTTATGACCCGAACCTTATGACCCTGACCCATTCCGACCCGAACCATAACAACCCCCTTTTTTAATTGACCCGTTTGGACCTGACCCGTTTCGACCCATAACCCGTTTCGACCCAACCCAACCCATTTGCCACCCCTATGTTTAATGTAGATTGACGGGTTATGCGAGTTGTACCTCTTAAGACACAATTTAAAATTATATGCATAATAGGCCATTAGAGATTTCAAGGCCCAATATGATCTATTAGGACATGTATGAGTTGTTTTTGTCTATTATGGTCTAATATCACTTCCTATAACACGATATAACCCTTAAATATCTAATGTTACATATCACATGCCATAACAGACCACTAAGAGATTTCAAGCCCTAATATGACCCATTAGAGCGACTATGACATGAAAAAGGCTATAATGGGCCACTAACACCAACAAGGCCCAATAAGACCTATGATGAAAGTATCACATGTTATCGGCCATTAACATCTAACTATGACTAATGACATTCCTATACAAACTTCTTAGAGCAACTATGATGTGATAAATGCTATAATGGGCCACAAACACTAGTTAAGGTCCAATAAGGCCCATTGATGAAAGTAAGACATTTTGTTGGGCGTTAACCAAACTATGACTCACTAAACTCATATTCAACCCTTTTAGAGCAACTATGATATGATAGATACTACAATGGGTCACTAACAACAATCATGGCCCAAGACCAATTAATGCAAAGTATGACGACCAACTATGCCTATGGCTCACTACACTCACATACAACCCTCTTGTAGCAATGGGGACATGATAGATGCTATAATGGCCACTAGTACCATTCAAGGCCCATTGATGAATGTATGACATGTTTTGGGCGTTAACATCTATGTACGACTAATGATAGTCCTATACAAACTTCTTAAAGAAACTATGACGTAACCAAGGGACACTAACATCTAACTATGAGTCTATGACTAATGATAGCCAAATAAGGCCTATTGACGAAAGTATGGTGTGTTTCGGGCGTTAACACCTAACCATTACTAATGACACTCCTATACAACTCTTTTAGAGCAACTGTGACATGATGGATGCTATAATGAGACACTAACACCGATCAAGAACTAGTTTGACCCACTAATAAGCGTATGGTTTATTATTGGGCGTTAACACTGATTACTACACTCTTATACAACTATTTTAGAGAAACTATAAATATCACTTATATTTAAAATATAAGTAGTCTTTATTTTAATTAAAAATAAAAAATATTTAATTCTATTAATTTCCTATTAATTTTACTTCTCTCAAAATTTCAAATTAAATTCACCTCTCTTTTTTTTCAAAAAATTTTGAATTACCCTCTCATTTTTAAATCTAATTTCAAATTAACCTACCTTTTTTTCTTTCTCTTCATTACTTCTTATTCTTCTTCTTCTTCTTCTTCATCTCTCTACACCCACCATCTTTCATCTTTAATTCTCTAACTTACTCAATTTTTAACCAAATCCTTTGATTCCGGGCTCTAATCTTATTATTTTTGCGAGAGGAATTCACGTATGGTGTCGGTTTCCATCGATTCTATCTCGATTTTTGCCAGATTCGTGTTGAGTGTGAAGAACCCTAAGAACCAAGTTTGAGGATTTTCAATTTTAAGTGTTATTTCTTGTAATTGAAGCTTAGTACATCTTTTTTCATCGCTAAAAATGTATGTATTTCACTTGTAATTGAAGCTTAGTACATCTTCTTTCATTGCTGACAGATTCGTTTTTGTTTATTTATTGGTATGTAACTTGATGTTAAACGATGATTATTTAACGTTTCTTGATTCTAGGATATAGTACTATGAGTCTAGTTTCCGAAAATGTAAAGTTTGTAATTTTTGGACGAGTTTTGAATAGTTTTTATAATTTTACAAAAACACTGGTCAAAGCTGATTTGGTGAGTTATATTCTGGTCTGTCTTTCCGACACCATAACTCCCTAATGACAAAACCAAACGGGTTGGTTCTAGTTCTGAAAATTAGTATTATGAGCTTTAAAGACAACCCAATTGGTCTTGCACAATTTAGATTAATGAGTTGATAGAACCATTAAACAAGTGTTTGTTGTGCAATCTTCTTAATTGTTGGTATATATCTTTAATGCTTGAATTATTGTGAGTTTTGTATGCATGAGAAAAATATAATAAAAATTTTTTGGCAAAGCTAATTCAAATATTCTACTGTGGTAAATTTTATAGAATTTATACATCTTTTCATAGTGAATAAAATAATTTTGTACATGTTATAATCTGTCTCGTGAACTAAGTGATCATAAGTTAAGTTGTATGATGAATGTTTGGTTGATTTGCCATGATACGATGTGTGAATACATGTTTGGACTTTTTAGTACAGTTGTCTAATGTGATTGTGCGTGAAGGTCGTTGTGCTATGCGTCGATTCAAGTTTTTATTTTTATATATTTTACCCTATATATGTATCATATATTTTTCTCTCTTTATAGGGTTGGAACACAGAAAAATGGCTAAAGAAGTCCGCGAGCGGGAGAGACAACCGCACGAAAGAGGGTGATGATGGTTGTATATCTCAGCATACGGGCGGTTCAATAGGGTTTGATGAGCATCGTATCCGATTGGTAAGCTAGTTTTATTTGTAAATTAAATCTTTAAAAAAATAGGTCAAAAATTATAATTGTTTGTGCTTTAACGTTTATTACATTACTTCTTATTAGGAACAAGAACATGGTCGAAAAGTTAAGTGGATTGAAGTATTCTTAGATACCCACCTCAGCAAAGAAAGCAAGAAAAAGTATTGGGTGGGCGAGCTCAACATTAATAGCCTTGTTGGATTGGATTTTTGTACGGAAAAGTCAGAACACGCATTTGTAAGTTATCTTTATCATTTTTCGTTTTGTTATATAATTAGGTATAACATATCAACCAGGGGCGAGCAAATGAAATAGACCGTTTCATATTTCATATACATGTGGTAACATAAAAATTGCTAACACTATAATTTAATATACATGTGGTATACTCATAAACGGGTTGGTTCGGTTTATAACTAAAAATTTAAATGAAAATTACAAACTGATTTTGTGGGTGTAATATATAAACGGGTTGGTTTGGGTTCAGGTCCATGAAACCAAACCGGAACCAAACCGTTAGTAACGGTTTGGTTTGGTTCGGTTTAAAAGTTATACGGTTTGGTTTTGGTTTACATAAATTAAAAACCGTTACCAACGGTTTGGTTTATAGTTTGACGAAAAACCGCGAAAACCGGGCCGTGAACACCCCTACTTGGCTTTGAGGTTTTGCCTTACATTAACCCTTTATTAGTTATGATGCTAATATTTTTAACAATTTTAGGTTCGAAAAGTTAGAGCCGAAATGGAAAAAGAACTAGAAAATGAAAGGGAGTCAAGAAACGAGTTGGAAGAACGAGCAACGAATGGAACAAATGGAAAAAGCACGTAAGGAAAATGAAGAAAGGAGGCAAAAAAAATCTGATGAGCTTATAAGAAAGTTTGAGGTCGGTAGTAATTAGTAGTAGTTTCAAATATTTTGAATTTATAACTTATTAGTGAAGGTTTGGTAATGTAAACCTGTTTTAAATTTATGTTGTTGGGTTTGCTAAACTTATGAAAAAACATGTTTTGAATTTATGCTAATGTGTTTAGTTACATTTTAGCCACATTAACAATAACCTCCAGTGACTATATGATATGATTGGCCATACAATACATCACTATGTGTGACGAAAAGTTTGACATTAGCCACACTTTAAATTAGGAAAATCATTATGTGTGACAAACGGTAAGACAATAGCCACACCGCAAACTACAAAAGAGTGTTTGACTACCAAGTTCACATTTTTTGCCACATTGACAATAACCTCCGGTATCTATAAGATATGATTAGCCACATAGTACCTCACTATGTGTGACGAAAAGTTTGACAATAGCCACACTTTAAATTACGAATAGCATTTTGTGTGACAAACGGTAAGACAATGACCACACCACAAACTACAAAAGAGTTTTTGACTAGCAAGTTCACATTTTTAGCCACATTGACAATAACCTACAGTGTCTATATGATATGATTAGCCACACAGTACCTCACAATGTGTGACGAAAAGTTTGACAATAGCCACACTTTAAATTAAGAAAAACATTATATGTGACAAACGGTAAGACAATAGCCACACTATAATCTACAAAGGAGTGTTTGAGTGGCAAGTAAACATATTTAGCCACTTTTAATGTAATATCCAGTGTCTATATAATATAATTAGCCACATTATTATTAAATTTAAGTGGTCGTTGCTTTGCTATATCCACACGCTATAGGTCACAATGCATGCTTAACACAACCCTATTGGCCACATTATTATAAAATTCATGTGGTTGAAACATTAATTCATGTGGCTCTCTATACGTGCAATGATCGCTCATAGTAAATAGTCATGTGGCCATTTTCTACCCTTTAGTCACACTTATTGGAGAGGCTTCTTGATGGCCAGCAACTAATGCCTGCACCCTTTAGCCACACTTATTACCACATAAGGCCACTAAAAACTGCGTGTGGCCATATCATACCCACGGTATCGCGACCTTTGGCCACATATGACCTGAACCAAATGTGTGTGGCTAAAGGCCTACGGCCACACTTTTTTCGTGTGGCTGAAGGTCAATATTCACGTAGTGACTATCAGGGACGACGAAAGGGTTATTATTGATGGGGTAATAGGGGCGACGAAAGGGTTATTAGTGACGGGGTAAAAGTATTAGGGACGGCATTTTAGGGTTTTAGGGACGACGGGTGTCGCCTCTAAAAACGCATTTTCTTGTAGTGTAATTGTCTTGGTCGCATCATCATTCTTTTGCAAAACATCTAGAACTTCATTTGTTGTTAATTCTTTGAGATTTGATATGTTAAAAAATACATTCAAGAACATGTAAATATTAAGAGTATAGAATTCGAACCAGATAATTATATGTTGGGTCAGATTATTATGTATTTGAACACTTAGCAAAATTCAGGAAGTGTTCTAACCTTTGATTATTAGACACACTTTGATATTTGGATGAGATTTTTTCCCCGAATACCTGTACATGTACGTGTTTATTGGGTATGGATATGAGTATCCAAATTTACTGATTATAGGTACGGGTATCTTCGGGTACACGTAGGGGTATTACGGATACTGGTACCCGTTTAGAAAATGCATGAGCTGTTATTAGGTTTCCAACACTCATGATTTAACTTTCAAACGAGAGTTTTAAAACATAATTTATATTAGTTGAATAAGTTCATTCTCAATCTGTATGTGTAAATTTATATATTGTGTATTCGTATATTTTTATTTCATGTATGTGTAATTGTGTACATTGTAAGTAAAATGCATTAACTTTCTCTCTTGCTTTTCTGTTGAAATTGAGGAAGCAATAAACAAAGAAAAGGAAAAGGGAAATGGAAAGATGACTAGCGAAGGTTAAGCGAACGTTGACTTTCTTTGTATAAGTTAATTTTGTTTTAAACATTTTAATAAAATCTTTTGATACTTTGCATGTTTTGGTATAAATTACTTGATTTTGAATGAATCTTATTATATGGTTGATTTGTTTCATTTTTAGTTTTTGTATTATGTTTTGGTTTCGGTATTACGGTTTTGGTTGGGATATTATGTTTTTGGTATTTTAGATAATTGATTATTGGTACCGTATCGCTACCGATACATAGTTTAGTGGAGATATTTAAAAAAACAAAGGGGTACCAAAGCGAGTACCGTACCCAAAGTATCTGTACACGTACCATATAATTCGGGTTCTTGTATGGGTACTAGGATTTACTGATTTCAGGTAATATACTTTTGGGTACCGGTATAGTTACGGTCCCGATCTTATCCCTACTTTGATAATGAATCAAAAAATATAATTATAGTAAGTGTATAAAAATAAGTAAACTAAAATAGGCAAGAGTTCATATGAGGTAAATAATGTAAATGATGTGTTTTAAATTACATGTATTTATTACTTAAGTTTTCCCTTGTTTTATGGATGATAATTAACAAATTCCTTATATTAGATGCTTATTTTATTATTTGTGAATTATTAATTTTGAATAGCGAAATTTTATAAAGCACTGACCAGTCAAAAGCTATATATGGGCAAGAAAAAAAACTACATGTAAAGCATCGGATTTTTCATCAACTCTATCAAAAAAACCTTACACATATTGTTTCTACTCGAGAATCAACAGAAAGAAAAATATATAACATCATCAAACAACCACAAGTTATTTAATCGACTGTTCAAGAAGACCAAATCATTTTGAAGCTTCCAAATAGTCCAACAAGTCACATATATAATCGAACCTGCAACTTCTTTCTTAGTCACACTTAACGAAGAGTTATCTACCCAACCCATTAAATCAAAAGAAAATCTTAAAATTGGCAAATTCACAACGAACCACCTTTCAACCAAAATCCAAATGTTCTTTACCACGTTACATTCCCCAAACACATGAAGGACATATTATGTTCCGTCATTACACAAGGGGCATAAAATAGATGGAACGTCAATACCTTTAGCCACTAAATTACACCGATCTGGGATATGATTACCCAAAACCCGCCACCCACAAATATTAATCTTCCTAAGTAGACGAGAGAACCAAATAGTTTTTTCACGGACCGTTTGGGAGCGTGTGATTATCTATATGTTCTCGGACCCCCTTGACCACAAATTCATTCATCTCTTGCATCGTCCAAACCCATAGATCATTATCACTAGAGAGAGAGAGAGAGAACTAATTATATGTTACATATCTAAAAATTGTGCCATTTCAAAACCCCCCACCAATATCTCTACACCAAGCTCACGAGTGTCATTCCGACCTTTGAACGACAAAGCAATCTTTCTCCAACACTAAAGCATATAATCTTGTAAACCTTTCTGCTAAACATATCGTATTACACCACGTATGATTCCAAAACATTGTCTTGATTCCCCTCCCAACGCGTCTTCGAATCACATGATATTTTTGACATCCCACTTCGGTTGGGAAGGAGAACTAAACCTTCTTTATAAGGAGGTGGATACCTTCCCCATCATAACACGTTTTCGAGGCTTAATGGTAGTGGATGAGAGGAGAATTCCACAGTTAAGCATGCTCAGGTGGGAGAAGTATGAGGATGGGTGACCACCTGGGCAACCAAAAGCAAATCCGTGAGGCGATGGTGGTACGTTTCGGCCAAAGAGGACAATATTATGGTGCGATGGTAGCTGGGCTGTTACAAATGGTATAAGAGCCAGGGCTGGACCGGTGGTGCCAGGTCCCGCGAGGACTCTGGACCCTAAGGGGGTGGATTGTGACATCCTATATCGGTTGGGAAGGAGAACTAAGTCTTCTTTATATGTAGGTGGATAGCTTCCCCATCATAACGCGTTTTGGGCGCTTAATGGTAGTGGATGAGAGAAGAATTTCACAGTTAAGCGTGCTCAGGTGGGAGAAGTATGAGGATGGGTGACCACCTGGGCAACCAAAAGAAAATCCGTGAGGCGAGGGTGGTACGTCCAGGCCAAAGCGGACAATATTATGATGCGGTTGTAGCTGGGCTGTTACAATATTAAACCACATTGTTCCCTTTTAAAAGAAAATCCATGAGTTATTGAGTTTTTAAAAACATTTTGCATGCTAACCCAAACACTGTTCCCTTTTAAAAATGATAGTACACTTGTCTCCATACTATAAAAGGAATCAATAACTTTCATCCATATGGCATTCGGCTCATTCACAAACCTCCATCTCCACTTTCGCATCGCAATGATGTATTATTAAAACCTTCCAAATAGCCCACCCTAACCTACCTTTATCTTTCGAGACTAAAACCAACTTCCAAGACACCCAATGCATTTTCCTTTTATCCCTGCTTCCTCCCCAAAAGCAGTTTGAACGAAGTTGCTCCAACTTCTTCATAACTCCCACTGGAACATGGTAGAGTGACATAAAAAATACCTAAAGCACCGAGCACTGAATTGATAAAAAAAAGAGGTATCCAATAGAAAGAAAAGGAGTTTTCCACGAATTCAATCGAGACTAAAATCTATCTATAATAACTTTCAATGCATTTGAGTTTGCCATATTTTTTCCATCCAGAAGACCTAAATATATAAATGAAATTTTTCTTGAATTGCGTCCCACCATCGAAGCACAAGCCTCAACATCCTCATAATCCACTGCCACATCGTAAATATTCGATTTATGAAAATTTTTGTGACATTCTCAATTCCGGGTCTTGTTTGTATTCGTTTATGCATTGTTTTATGTTGTAAACCGACCCGTTTTGTAAACCGAAACTCATGATATATAAAATATTGGATTTTTATGTTACCAAATTGTTCCCAATTGTTTAATTTGAAAAACCTCTTTTACGGATACGAAAAAGGACTTAAAACGAGCAAATTACATCAAAAACGAACTTCTGAATGCGAAGCGAACCACTAGACGAGCTGGGTTGTAACATCCTAAAAATTTTAATGATGAATAAAGGAAGTTATGTTTAGTGATTTCGCATAATTAATTAATATCGGGTAGGGAGCGGGTCTTGGACGTGGATTAATTGAGATGGGTTAAATGAGAATGGGATTTCAGGGATATAAATACCCCCAAAATCCCAAAATATCTTCATTTTCACCAAACTCCCTAACACCCCAAAAACACACACACACCACACACATACCGCCGCCGGCCGGCCGAGCCAAGGGAAGAGTCGGGCAGGTCCGAGAGAGAGCGATTAGTGTACTAGCAAGTAAACGAGATCCAAACAAGCCCAAAAAGGTATGATTCTTGATCTTTGAAGTTTAAAGATCCAAGCTTTTTTAGTGTATAAGCGACCGAAAATGGTCGGGAAGCGTAGTAGGTGATATTGAACCATAGCAAGGGTGTTAAAATCGCTCAAAATGCTGGAAAGAAACCGAACAGCGGCTGTCTGGGCAACTTCGCCTGCATCTGGGCAACTTCGCCTTCAATGCGATGAACTTCGCCTGCAAGCTAAGTTCGCCTGATGAACTTCGCCTGCAAGCTAAGTTCGCCTGATGAAAACTTCGCCTGAGGCCAAGTTCGCCTGATGACAACTTCGCCTGAGGCCAAGTTCGCCTGATGACAACTTCGTCTAAAGCCAAGTTCGCCTGATGACAACTTCGCCTAAAGCTAAGTTCGCCTAAGGTTTAACTTCGCCTAAAGCTAAGTTCGCCTAAGGTTTAACTTCGCCTAAAGCCAAGTTCGATTAGGAAGTAAACAAAAAATCTAATGAAAAATGTGTTAAGACAGTTAATGGAAATAAAATTTTTCCAAGCTGACCTGGCAGCTCGACCCCAGCCAGGGGCTCTGCCCCTTGGACCCTGCTATGGGCAACCGCCCCTAGACCCCGCTGCCAGGGGCGCTGCCCCCGGACCCCCGTTCGTTGTGGGTCATATAAAGATAGACATACATTATGAGAAGTGATAGTTAATTGATACGTATACTTGTTATACAGTCAGCCGTGCACAACTGAAGAAAGGAATTACGATTAACGGTGAACGTAACCGTGTTCAGGTGAGTTTCTAGCCCCATTCCTTGTTATCTTTTTGGGGCTGTGTGCAAACTTGATGTGTTGTTAATACATTTATCCTAAGTGATAAGTGTATGCCCTATGTGATATATGTGTTATGTAAGAATGATTGCTTGATGGTACGTGAATGATCTTCGGATATTGCACGTACTGTCAGGTTGTAATGCTATGTATAAGGTAAGTATAATATGAATGCTTATGCGTATGAACGTGATAGAGATAATAAAAGAAGGAAATAATGATGTATGGTCGTATGGTTACGAAAAAGGGTACCGAGCCCTAATAATACTCGAGGTATGATGTATGGTTGTATGGTTACGAAAAGGGTACCGAGCCCTAAAAATACTCGGGGTATAATGTATGGAACGAAGAGGGAATCGAACCCTACTAATATTCGAAAACTAGGGACCAGACCCTTATAATATCTGTGATGTTAGGGACCAGACCCTTATAATATCTGTGATGTTAGGGAATCGAACCCTTCTAATATTCGGAAACTAGGGACCAGACCCTTATAATATCTGTGATGGTAGGGACCAGACCCTTATAATATCTGTGATGTTAGGGAATCGAACCCTTCTAATATTCGAAAACTAGGGACCAGACCCTTATAATATCTGTGAGGTTATAGGGCGAAAGGCTCTTTAAAACGTATGATTATGTATGTAAAGAAAGTATGAAGGTAAAAATGGAAGTAAAAGCACTTAAGTGTGTATGAAAGAAAGTTAAGAGGTTAAGTATGAAGTGTAAAGAATGTATTGTATGATTATGTGATTAACTAGAACTCACTCAGCGTAGCTGACTTTTAGTATGCACGCAGGTGAGTAGGATGAGACAGCTGGTTTGAGCGGGGACACATGGCAGAAGAATAAGAGCCTGGCATCTGAAGACTTACGATGTTTTAATTTTAATGTTTTAATGTGAAAGACAAAGGACGTTTTGAGGAAAGTTATGAAATATTGTAATGTTTTTTGAAAGTTTTATATTCCGCGTAAATGTTTTAATTAACTCTGATATTTAGAACTGTGTTTATGAGTAAATCCAACACGAAAGTAAGGCTACCGGTAACGGGGCCTTACATGGGCCAGCCCCCCCTGGCACGCCGCGCCGCACGATCAGAGGGCCAAGGGAGGCTACACGACGTCTAGAGGTACCTGCACACATATTTTGGATTTTTTTTTGTGTTTTGTGCTTTGCTTGTTTGTTTAACCAACCTATTTTCATATAAACATAAAATAGAACCTTGCAAAGGAGCTTTAACCCTTACCCTATATATACACACCCATCTCCTTCATTTTCACACTTGCTACATCTCCAAAAACTCTCTCAAAACTCCATAGATTCAAGGTTGTTATTTCTTATGTATTCTTGAAGGTTTGACTTCTCAAGTCAAACTAACCATAGTCTTTCATTCTAACTTGATCATCTAACATTACTAACACTTGAATATGGTGGTACAACATATATATAATACACACCCCTTTTTTCCTTTGGTAGTTACTTCTCCGACTCCGGTTGGTTAAGTTTCGATCTCTTAAGGCAAGGCTTCATGGAGGACTTCGTGTTCTTGATATATACACACACACATAACCTGTTTACACATACTAACCATGACTAACTTCTACTCTTTTTTTTAGTTTATTTGTCATATTTATGAAGTTCTATGGTGGGGGTTTATAGAGACTAACCTCGGTGTAACCGTAAATTGTCCAAATCGTGAACCGAACTTTTGCTTACTAGTTTTGTTAAAATAGTTGTTTAAACATGTTTAATGTTAGATTTGAGTTTCAAAAATCATTTTTACAAGTTCTTTGATATTAAGCATGTGGAATCCATCTATGAACTCGTTGGGAGATGGAAACCGAACCAAACCGAAACTTTTGCTTAAAAGACTTGTAGTTAACTTTTTAGTTGTAAAACTTAAATATTTCTCATCTATAAATTATTATACAAGATCTATGATATTTGGGCATGTGGAGACCATCAAGGAACATATTGTGAGATGGAAACCGAACCAATCCGATTTTTACTCGCTTAAGACACACAAGTGTCTTTTTAGCTATCTACTTGTATATTTCTTTAAAAATAGTTTACAAACTGATTTTAATTATTTTCTGAAGTACTTGAATTGTTGGATCCAACTTGATTTCATAACATAGTTTGGACCGACAAAACCGAACACTCGCTTAACGTACGTTGTTAGTTCTAAAACAGTAGATCTACATACTTGGTTAAGTCTTATAAAGTTTTATTGAGTTATCTCATAACATTCATTATTTTGGAAAGTTGACTTTGGGTTTGACCAATTATCAAGACCCAAACCAACAACCTGAACACTCCTTAAAAACCTGTTTTAGTATCTTTGTCCCAAAGGAACTTTCATTTAGCATTTTCTCACCTTATTACTTAACATAGGTTAAGTAAATATTAAGGTTAGATACTTTAACCCAGTTTCGAGCAAACTTACATTTTAATGGGTTATTATTATTCTTAAATAGTTACATTATAAACCTTGAACTTTAATTGTTTACTTTTTGCAACAATTATTTTATTTAAAGATCTTCAAGACAACCTTTCTAAATCCAAGACTTTCTTTTGTTTAAGCTTCATACATTAAACTCGGCGTTCCGACAAATCTCCAAATAATCAATCTTTCAAGTTTATTACTTGAACGTGAGTAACTTCATACCCCGTTTTCTATCTTTTGTTTTGGGGGTGACATTTCATCTTATCTAAACTAAATATTTTATACCTGGGCCTTAAACCACAAACGTTTTTGTATACTTTACTTGAATAATTGCTCGATTTAGTGTTCTATGCTTATTTGCCTATGTGTTTATCGCTTTTGGATGGTGGAACTATAAATCATAGATCATTTGGCATCCCCTCATGGCAAGGTATTGTTAACGTAATTCAATTAACGATAACTACAAAATCATAAACTATTTGGCATCCCCTTATAGTTGGGTGTCGCTAACTTGTTAGCGATAACTATTTTATCCAAGTTTATAGCTCTTTTTTATTGTTTCGTATACTAGTTTTGTGGCTTTTCTTACTATATACTATTGTTGCTCAAACTTATAAATTGCTCACCAACCATTGTGTTGACAAACTTTATTTTATGAAATGTTACATGTTTACATCTCGGTTGATTCGATGCTTGTGGTGAAAACAAATGTCAAGACCTTTAAGTTATTAGCAAAAATGAACAATATTTGATTTGCTATATTTTGTTGTATTGACTTATGAATATTTGGTTATGTGACATTTTCGATGTTGTGAAATGAAATGAGTTTGTTAAATATTGTCGCTTTAAATAGTGTCATGCGCTTATGGCCAATCGTTGCACCCCGGCATGTTCCGCCACCTTTGGTCGGGGTGTGACAATTTTCTTTTACGCCAGAGGATAGGAAGAAACATTTTAGGATACGAACCACAGTCTGAACATTAGAAACTGACCATTCCCCAAGTAAAAGCGCACCATCTGCATAATTAAATGACATAAAAACATCCTTTTTTGAAAACTCGAACCTCCTTGAGCAAACCAACATCGACTGAACCTTCAATCATAACATGTAACCCCTCTATTTCCAAAATAAATAGGAATGGAGACAACGGGTCACCTTGTCTCAATCACCATTGCATGTCAAACTCATCCGTTGGACTACCATTAACAAGAAGTGAAAGTCATGGAGATTGTAAGACTTCCAAAATCAAAACAATCTACTTTTTACCAAACCCCATAAAACCCATGATTGTCCTCAATTACTCCCAAGAAAAAGAATCATACGCCTTTTCAAAGTTAACTTTAAAAATCATTAGTTTCTTTCTGCTTCTTACACCGATCCACCAATTCATTCATAAACCGAGGGCCGTCTAAAATTTAACGACCCTTTATAGAGGTAGACTGAACCCCACTCAACAAAAAATCAATTACTTTACTCAGTCAGTTGGTAAGAAATTTAGTGATTAACTTATTAATAATGGTAATAAGGCTAATCCGTCTAAAATCATTTATGAGAACCGAACTATGGACTTTTGGAATCAAAGTGACGAAAGAGGGGTTAAAACCTTTCGAGACGCTGGAATACAAAAGGAATTCCTCAATGGCCTCAAAAAATATCATCTTTTATAACCTCTCAAAAGTGTTTAACAAGACCAATAGTAAAACCATCTGGACCCGGGTTTTTATCTGAACCACACACCCATACCACACATTTAATCTCTTCTAAGCTAATTGGAATTTCCAACAGCAATCGCTGATCCTCAAACAAGAAATGATATTTCAAACTTCTTGTTATCCATGGAACACAATTTACCTTTTTGAATTTGGAAGAGAAATAATCGAAGAACTTTTGTTTAACCCGATCTGGTTCGTTCTCCCAAACCCTTCAACTCTTATCCCGGTAATCGATTGTTGTCTTCTTTTCTTCTTCAACTAAATGTGAAAGAATTTCGAGTTTTAGTCAACCAACTTCAGACACATATTTTTACATTATAAAGCCGAATCCGCATTTTCTTTAGTTGCAAATTTTTAAATATGAAATCTCGCTTGGTTTCAGCTTTCACGAACCGAATTCATCCCCCTCCCTTGATCAAGAATATCTTCACACCTCTCTAACTCTCTTTGTAAATTGGTTTTATTCCTATTCTGAAACTAGATTCGAAGGCTTACAATAGTGAAAATTGTTAAAAATGGATCAAGTATATGAAAATTCAAGTTTCTGGATGTGAATGACAAGTGCGTCGTTGGCACATTAAAAGCATGGACTTTCCTAACAAGAAGCATGACTTACCTAGGTGTGACATTGCCTCTTCTTTTGTCAGAATCAACCAGAAACGAGACTAAAGGAGCCTTCCCGACTTAGCTTAGATCAAAATCTTTTGGTAGATGGAGTGCTTTAGCCCTTTGCCTAGCCTCCTACATACTGTAAAAAGTGGATTGCGTTGGAGGATGGGTGCAAATATCCGGTCTTTACAAAGTATGAACAAGATAAGCATGAAGTGTGGCCTTGCTGAGAGACTAGCATGGCCTTATCAAAATAGAAGCGTGGTCGGTCTTGTATTTTTATAAAAATCAAACAAAGTATTCTCAAAAGAGGCGATCATATTCTATAGGAGTTCGAACCATTTTCCACCTCCTAAAATGAAAACATAAACCCATTTTTCACCTTAATACTTTACAAAGTATTTATAGATGACGACTCGTTATACAAGCCACAATGAATGAGCGCCATTCGCTATCATACATTAACAACTATACGTTATACTAACGAATAAGCACATTCGTTAACATGCCTAATGTAACAATTCGGATTTCCGTTTAATGTTCGGGTAGGGTGACCCAACCCGTTTTCATGTTCAGAAATTTTATCAAGAAAATATCGCGTTATTCAAGTTATTATTATTTTATTAATATTTGTTTATTATATTTATTTAATATATAAAATAACTTTAAAACATATACAATTTTAACCCTAATCTATACTTTAATCCCCTTATGCATCAATCACCATAGTCCAAGGACCAAACCTGCAAATATGATAGATTAATATATTATAACTACCCAAACCCTTTTACCCGTATACCCAGACCTGTATCCTATGACCCGTTTTGCTTCTTGAACATTAATATTCGCGTTAATTATGGAATTGATCTGTGGATCTTAGCCATTATACGAATTTCGGCCTCACCGACATAATTTATTTGGTAACCTATATCGTATTGATATGTATCAACATATTATGCTAACTCGTCATCACCATGTTATTAATATACCATGTAGAGATTTCTAAAACACAATTAAACTCGTCCTCACAATCACAATTAGGCCGTGATCATAACCCCCTTGGTTAATTAGATTATATTAACCTGCAATTATTCATCTTTGATCATGGTTTTGTCGTCTGGTTATACATCAAATTAAACCTCATTATCAATCGTTAAAGGTAAATTATATTATGATCGTCTTTAAGCACTAAACATTTACCCTTAGATCAATTGGCTAAACATCGAACGATTTGGCCGATTGTGAATCCTAGGGTTCACATTTGATTGGGTCTTCCGAACTGTTTGTATATAGATTAGTGTTTTCGTTTAAAACTTGTGTTAGACACCAGCCCAGTTGGCTGGTTCATATTTTTAGGTCCCTTGACCGGATCTAACAATACAACAACTTACTTGTTATCTTGGATCAACCTCTACACTAGTTACTGGAAATAACTAATGAGGACTAAGATCTTGGATCTTGTTTGTGTTAGTTTATTGTCGTGAGAGAGAGAGAGAGAGAGAGAGAGAGAGAGAGAAGATAGAGTTTGTTAGTTTAGAAGATAAGGTTTTGCAAAAAGGTTAGTTTGTGTATGAGTCACACACTCTATATATAGTGCGTAATCTCATACACTACTCTTTTCATTATGAACGGCCCAATGGGCTCAAATAAAAATGGCCTTGGGCTGAAACATACAAAAGATAAGTTAAACAAGCTAACAAATACGAAGGACTACTCTAGAAATGGGCCTTACAATCTCCCTCTAGTCTTTGGTATTTGTCTTGTTAGCTTCCATCATCACTCGAACTCGGACTCGTACTTGAAGATATCGTCTTTGTCTTTGAAAGGTTGATGTTCAACAAGTAGATGGACGAACTTGTTGAATTTTCAGACGACGATGTCCATGTTGTCACGACGGATAGTAGATGGACGAACTTGTTGAATTTTCAGACGACGGCGTCCATGTTGTCACGACGGACATCTTCGACACTACACAAAGGCGAATTGACCAGCTTCTTCAAGTCGGTCATTCCGAAACCTGCTAGTTCGTGTTCATCGAAGAACCGCAGTTCGTGAGTGCGTTCACAGTGAATTATGACTTCACCATGAATGTTGTCAAACTCCCAAGAAACGAAGACCAAAAAAATTCGTCATTGAAGGGCATGCCTTGAAAGATTGGTTCTCCATGATCGTCTAGCATCTTGTATCTTCGACTCTTGGACGACGGCTTGTTGGTGAATTGGTTTATCTCCTTTAACTTGTAAGACCTACCCGGATTGACAACGAACTTCGGGTAATTGGTCTTCCACTCGTGCTTCAAGAAACGCTTGATCCATGACTCCAGTTTGTCTTTTCATCATATCGACCTACGGTTTTTCTGAAGTGATTCATGTCGAGGACTGAAAAACTGTGCATATCTCCATCGGTGTGATATGTCATATCGTCATTCGCACGTCGAATAGCCCAAATTTTGCTATCCTTGTGCCACTTTGCATAGAGGATTGCATATGATTCATGGTACGGCTTTGATCTCCATCTTTGACTAGCCATCCTACTCACGATGTAATACTTAATACACTTTGAAGACTTTCCTTTGGCTGGCTTAGCAGCAGGAGTGACAACAGGTTCTTCAACAGCAGGCTTCACATTCACCCTTTCCGGTGTATCTGGATTTGGTGAATAGTTTATTGCATCATCGCTATCGTAATTTATTTCCACGGATTCCTTGACTAGTGACTCGGTACTTGCAGCAGAACAAACGTTTAAAAGAGAGGCAATTTCATTCTCAACTGCAGCACCCATTTCACGTGTCTTATTTGCTTCACTTGGCGGTACCTCCTCAGTCGCCTTATTCTCACCAGTGGCATCACCATTACCACCATCACTACCACAAGGATCATCAAAACTATCATACTAGTGATCATCATCGTCACCATTTTTGTCCTCATCATCATAATTATCACTATGATCGTCTTCATCATCAGACTCATCATCATCACCCATGTTTCCATCACCTCCACCACCAACTTGAGCTACTTATTGTGGCACATACTGAACCAAAGCAGTTGTGAAGACAACACTAACTTGTTCATTGGTAGTGGGTACAACAACTGGCAGTAGTAACCACAAGTTCAGTTCTCACAACTGTTCCAGCAGCAGCAGGCTCGCCAACTTCCTTCACATCTTATTCGCCTTCACCAGTACCCTTTCTAGGTTCACCCGTGTATAGGAAACCTAAGTTTCCTTGAGATCTGACCCTTTCGACATCAGTGACCAGATTATCATGAGCAGTTTGTCGTCTGTTGCTATTCTCGGTCCTTGGCTCATTTACACATAGAAACCCACGAAAGGTCTCCATGAGATGCATTCTCAAGTTCTCCACATCTTCATATGTAACCGCATTACCTCCATAACTGCAAGGTAGCGGTTCACCAACGATTCGTTTGTGTGACCTTGAGAGTCGCGTTAATCATCCATTTCTCCTTCTAGCTGCTCAATCATGTTGCGCAGCTTCACACTATCACCCATCAACCTATCCACATCCCTGTTGGTTCCACCTTCCAATAAACCAACTCTTGAGCCCAGTCACTCAAAGTCAATCCAAACTTTATCAAGTGTGGAGTCAAGATCTCTCCTAATGTTGCTTGCAAAGTTAGAGGATGAGGGAAGGTCAGTCTCCAGCTTTGATACTCTTGATTCGATTCTTTCAAGCCCATCATGTTGACCAACATTTCTCAACGAGTTACTACTGATCAACTCTTGCGGATTGTCGATTCTATGCTACAACGTATCAATCCAGTCTTTTTGACTTGTAATTCGGGCTTGATCTAAATCACGTTATTCTTGTAGAGTAGCCAATTGATCAGCCAGAGAGTTGCATTGTTGAGTAACTTCTTGATTGATAGCTTGTTGATCCTTGATGAATTTGATCAACCTAAGCTCACGCTTGGCACGGTTTTATTTGCCTCCTCCAATGTCTTAATCCTATAGAAGATAGGATCTCGAAACATTGGAGACTTCTTCGATTTACCACTTGAAATGGGAGTGGCAGCAATGATTGGGCTCTTTTGGGTTGCGGGAGGTGTGGTTGATATGGTTGAGTGTGGTGAGGTTGGTATGGGTAGGGTTAGGGATAAGGTTGGGAATGATGTGGTTAAGGCTAAGGGTAGGCTGGTAGGTTCGGTTGTGGTTTCTATGGTGGATGTGGTGGTTTGGGATTAGATGGATGATGTGAATGTAGAATACCAAAATGTTGTGCTTCTAATAGGGGAAGTCAATTGGTAGGTTGGTGAGGTAACGGGTGCAGTTGTCCTAGGGGAGATTAAGGTTTGGGCTTGGGTGGTTAAAGGGATGTTTTCAAACATATATGGCATGGGCTCATCTGGTCTGGTTGGTGAGGTTTCGGGAGATGTGATGGGTTCGTCTCTAAGGGATGGTGTCTTTGGTTTGGGTTTGGTTTTCTTGATAATCCTAGGTTTAGATTTTCTTTGAGATTTGGTTGGTTATTTAAGTTTGGTTTTGGATCTAGTTTTAGGTGAGGTTGAGGTTTGGGTTTTGGTAAATTTAATTTGTTATGGTCTTGGCCAAAGTGGTGGGTGATCCTATATGTGGCTCTGATAAGGAGGTGGTTAATGGTGTGGTGGTTTGTGTGGCTAAGGTTGTGGGTGCTATGGATTCACTAATCATAGCTGAAATCGAAGGAAATTGTACCTTAATATAAGGTACTTTGGAATGCGAAGAGTTCTTGGAATCTTTAGCCTTCTTCAAGCGTTTTAGTGGACGCTCTGGCTCTTCATTCTCTTCCTCTTCATTAGTAGTAGCAGACTTCTTAGAGGATTCACCAGCTTTCCTCTTACCAGTGTCATGCATCTTTTTGACATGTGCTCTACAACAACAACAACTTCTGGCTCTGTCTCAGTCTTAGCAACCGGTTCATCAAGAGGCTCATTCCGTTACTCTTCTTCATCACCTCTTTCATCATGGCCATCATCATCATCATCATGGTCATCACCACTATCACCACCTTCCTCTTCCATCTTTGTCTCATCACTATAAGTCTCCGTTTAGGTAAACTAACCAAACTTTAATATGGACTATTCACCTTTATACTTGTGCACACTCCTCACAGTAGGCTCAAGAATAGCCTTCAAATCAGACTATTGAACCATCTTCACATGAAATGGCTCATTTGACTCAACATCATTTCCCTCGTCATCAACTTCATCCATGTGAATAGCCTTGGGTGTGCCAGGAAGCAAGTAATCCAAGATCAAATGAAAGAATCTTGGATACATCATTAGTCTATTCTTGGCAAGTACATTCAATTGCATATTCTTGAAAAACAGCTTTGAGTAGTTGTACTTCCTTTTACGTGTTAAGAATAACGTCACCCCAACCCAACCCAATCTGCATTCAATTTGTCAAAGACACCATTTTTAGATGACATGCAATTGGAAACTATGTGAAACAAAATCTTCCAATTGACGGGCAGGTGCTTCTTTTCACATGTAGACCACTTGACAAGTATCTTATCTCCGCCAAATCCTCGGCAATGTCTTCCTCGGTGAATGTAGTAAATGGGTCAGTAGGATTATCTTTGATCTCCAAGGCTTGTCGTATTACTTCCTCATTTACCACCACGTCCAGTCCATCTATCTTGGATGTGATCTTAGAACTACCCTTATTTGTTTTTGCCTTGGTCCAGAACTGCTCAACCCATGAACTGTGAACTTCAGGATCGGCAGAGATGGCATAGGATAGTGGACAATCCCGTAAGCCCTTGATCATAGATATAAATACTTTATACTTTCTCTTCTTTGGTATTTCCAAAGGAAAAGAGATGTTATGACCCTATAAGACACAAAACAAACATTAGTGTTAATAATTGAGTATTAAGTTAAAAACTATATACAAAAGATTGAAAAAAAATTAATCAAACACAAAATAAACTTTACAAAATTTATATACAAGTTTTTGACTTGAAACAGAAAACTGTCTAAGTATGGAGTACTCAAATCGAATGACAAAGTTGTTGGACTCGGTCTGCCCAAGAGACATATTAAATTGATGTGGCTAGTACGTTATGATCCAAGTCGGGTCATACCCAATAACAAGCTAGATAAACACCGATAATATTCGTTCATATATGATGTGATCATAACAAATGAATATTAACACTTGAGTTATTTGGAAAGGAGTTTCTAAATAAAATGTACTTGTGTAATAAACAAATCATATGGATGATTTATGTTTTATGAAAGAACATTACATAGTGTTATTTAAGTTGGTTAAATAACAATATGTGAATAATAATAACCAAGCATGTCTCTTAACATATAATAGGTTTTATAAGTTATAAGTTATAAACTAATAAAAGTATATATGTATGGATATATATATATATATATATATATGTTTAAAGTTTTATAAAAGAAAAAGATAATAACTCTTTCAAATGTAATATTAATATATGTTTGAGTGGAGACATGCAAGGTGAGTGGAGACATGCAATGGTTATTATTGGTGGAGAGAAAGATGCCTTTAAATAAAACCAAGTCTTTCTCTTTCATTTTTTCATAACACACATAATTTCCAAGTAAACTTTTCTCTTTTCCTCTCTTGGGTGTTTTCATCCAACATAAGAAAAGAAGAAGAAAATTTCAAGTGCAAATCCTAGCTAGAAGTGGTGTGTTGTTGAAGCTTGGGGTATGCTAGCTTGAGGAGCTTCCATATTCAAGTTCTTACCTTTCAATCATCATCTCTTTCACCCGGTTTTGTCATATTTAAAGGTAGTAGTAACATGCATGGACTTATAGTGACATGCACGTATTTGATAGTGTGTAATTCGTATTTGGATCCGGGTTTGGGTTTTGCATGTTTAAAGTTGGTTTTATACATATCATATTAACAAGATTTAAAACTTTTATATCCGCTGCGTTTTTGGTAAAATAGGGATTTTATCACTTTGATAATCTTGTTAATACTCAACAATGGCATCAAGAGCCGCTTATACGAATGCATGCTTCATTAGACCCAAAATTTTTCGGGTTTATGATGGGTTTCACCATTTGGCCGAAACTTTTTGGGGTTTTGGTTACCCCATGGTTTTTCAAGGTTATACTTTACATGCATGTGGTAATCTTGAAAAACCAAGTAATTTGGATGATTGTTTAGTTTGTTTGGACAAAACCCGAAACTTTCGGTTTCCTTAAGCTTTGGCCGAAAGTTTTGAGGCAAAAAGGGGAACCATTTTGATCTTGTATTATTGCATATTTGGATGTGTAATAGATGTTCATAGCCTAGCCATGGCCTTGTGTTTGGTTGAATGATTGTGTTGGTTGTTTGTTCATTCGATTTGGTTGTAATATTTATTTGGGTTTGTAATCTATTTATTCATTCATATGGCTTGTAATAATAAGTAGATTAGATGTATTTCTTTTACTAAAAAATGTATTAGGATATATTTTGTAAAAGAAGATGCATGGATGGAAGCCCAAATAAAATGATGAAGACCACAACACCGGGAGTAAACACTTGGAGCATATGGATGCGGAATCAAGTGGGAGTTCACCGACACAAGTGCATGTTCTTTTGGGTCCCTTAGGAGAGACTTTTTGACACACTTGTCTTCGGTCAACAAGTGCGGTCAATATTAGGAGGCTATGGTTATGAACTTGTGGTTGTGTATATTTTATGCTTGCATGGTTGATTTACTTATTATTTGCAATATGGTTTGCTTAACAACTTAAAATCAACTAGCATAAAATTGGTTCCTTAGAAATCGTTAGGTAATAAAAATTGGTTTTATTAATAACTAATGATTTCATAATAAAAATGGGTTTTACTAATTGGAACTTTGAAAATGGGTTTTTCAACTAAGTACCATACATTTGAATGCATGCAAATAAAAGGTACAATAAATAGTTTTCCAATCTAGAATTTAGAAAACTAAAATCCCTTTTTAAAAACAAGTTAAACACCATCCTTTTATACGACACTTAAGTCACTTGTAGACTTGAAAGTGAGTTAGGATCACCTAAGCACTTTTAAGAAAACTTGTGATCTTAAGGTGATTTTACAAGTACTTTTGGCATTAGGATCACCTAACTACTTGTATGAGTAAACTCACACGTGTGTATAAGTAGGACGACTTGATTTGAAACCATGACTATAGGATCACCATAACATGGCATTCAAAGGTGTTGATGGGATTTAACATACCAACTAAACATATGATGTTTAACCGATCCCATAAAACTAGAAGTTGCAAAGGGTTGCAATTGTCAAACGTTGACTACCTTGTTAATTCGAATAGTAGGATAAAGGTCACCTAACTACTATTTGAATGAAACGTTGGGTTCTAGATTTTAATCAATAATTGTCTTGGAGACATTTAAAGGCTATTAAAGATTAAAATTTTATTAATATCGAAAATACTAATTTGAACTTTGTTAAAATTCTTTTAGATGGCCGCAAACAACGCACCGAACGCAATTATCCCACACGTGCATAATCTATCACTAAGATCCATTCTGGATAAGGATCGTCTAAACTTTAACAACTTCATGGATTGGTATCGAAAGCAAGAAAAGAAGTCTTATATTTTAGACGATCCTATTCCCGATGAACCCGATGTCAATAACTTGGATGCCTATGCGGATTGGTTAAAATACACCGAGGATTCGGTGCAAGTTTCTTGCCTCATGTTGGGAACAATGATTCCCGAGATCCAAAAGGATATCGAGAATCATGGGACGTATGACATGATAACCCAACTTAAGGAAATGTTCCTTACTCAAGCTCGGGTTGAGCGATTCGAAACGGTTCGAGCGCTTCATGCATGTTATATGGAAGAAACCCAATCTGTTTCATCTTATGTACTTAAGATGAAAAGCCACATTGATCGGCTTGAACGGCTTAACTGTCCCGTCTCAAAAGAGTTAGCCACAGATTTAATCCTAAATGGCTTAACTAAAAGGTTTGAGACATTCGTCATGAACTACAACATGAATGGATGGGATAAAAGCATTGGTGAGCTTCACGCAATGCTTAAGACAGCCGAGGCCGGCATGGGTAAAAAGGTTTTACCCGTTCCTGCGATCAATGAGGGTGGCTCAAAGAAAAGGCATCACCCGGAACCAAAAGCAAAGGTTGCCATTAGTAAGAGGCAAGTCAAGAAGGGGTTCAAGAGAAAGGCAAAGGCGGAGCCAAAGCCAAAGAAGCTAAAGGTTAGCGCTGAGGATCCGTGCTTTGGTTGTGGTGAGATAGGTCATTGGATGATAAATTGTCCGACCTATCTCAAGGAGTTGAAAGCTAAGAGGGATGCGAGGCAAACCTCAGGTACAACTTTCATGATTCACATTGATCTTAATATTATTTCTTCTAACACATGGGTATTGGATACCGGATGTGGAACTCACATATGCAATTCATTGCAGGGGTTCAAAAGAAGAAATGAGGTGAAGAAAGGAGATATAAGTCTCTTCATGGGCAATGGAGCAAAGGTTGACGTCCAAGCCCGAGGAGATTATGTTTTAAAGCTTCCAAATGGTTTGAAAATTGTTTTGAAAAACATTTTATATACCCCTAGTTTGACTAGGAATATTATCTCTGTTTCTGTATTAAGACAATCTGGTTATGACTTTAAGTTTGTTGATAATGGTATTTATGTTTTCATTGATAATGTCTTTTATTTTAAAGCGATGCCGTTTTATGGCATTTATGAATTAATTCATGATGACTCATACATTGATAACTCGTTGTACCAAGCTAACACCAAAAGACTCAAAATGGATTTGAGTAATACTTTTCTTTGGCATTGTCGTCTTGGTCACATAAACAAGAATCGTATTCATACACTTCGAAAGAATGGTCTTTTGAAATCAAATGTTGATTCATTTGATGAATGTGAATCTTGTTTATTGGGAAAGATGACCAAAGAACCCTTTAATGGAACAAATGAAAGGGCGAAAGACTTATTAGGTATCATACATTCGGATGTATGTGGAACTTTTAGGACAATGACAAGAAATGGTGAAAGATACTTCATTACCTTTACCGACGATTATAGTCGCTATGGGTATGTGTTCTTGTTAAGACACAAAAATGAGGCCTTTGAAATGTTCAAAGTCTTCCAAAATGAAGTACAAAATCAACTCAACAAAACAATCAAAGTACTACGTTCCGATAGACGAGGTGAATACCTCAATGATGCGTTTCTAGAACATCTTAAGAGTTGTGGGATTGTCTCACAACTTACTCCACCTGGAACACCACAACATAATGGTGTGTTCGAAAGGAGGAATCGAACTTTATTGGACATGGTTCGATCCATGATATCTAGATGCTCATTACCTCTATCATTTTGGGGTTTCGCTGTGATCTCTGCTGCCCGTATTTTAAATATGGCACCAACCAAGAAAGTGGATAGGACATCTTTTGAAATATGGCATGGAAAGGCTCCAAAATTTTCATATTTAAAGGTATGGGGTTGTGAGGCTTATTTTAAGATCTACACCCCTGACAAACTTGAATGTCGATCCACTAAGTGTATATTTGTAGGATATCCCACGGATTCGATGGGATATTATTTCTACAATCCAAGCGAGCATAAAGTGTTTATAGCTCGAAAGGCTAAGTTCTTGGAAAGAAGGTTCCTTATGGAAGGAACTGATAGAACTGTAGAACTCGAAGAGGATCGAGAACTACAAGCCGATACACGTTTGGTTGACACTAGCAATCAAGAAGAGGTTGTTGAGGATGATCAAAACACACAAAACATTCGCAAATCTGGTAGAATTAGCATTCCACCTGAGAGATATGGATTTTTCATGAATGGATGCTACGTGGTAGATTCGGATGAACCCACCACATACCGAGATGCAATGTCGCAATCTGATTGTGACAAATGGCTAAAAGCCATGAATGTTGAGATGCAATCCATGCATGACAATCAAGTATGGGACTTGGTTGCTCCACCTCTAAATTCCAAGCTGGTTGGAAGTAAGTGGGTTTTCAAGAAGAAAACTGATATGCATGGAAACTTGGATACTTATAAAGCTAGACTTGTAGCAAAGGGTTTCACTCAAACTCAAGGGGTTGATTATGATGAAACTTTCTCGCCCGTGGCGATGCTAAAGTCTATAAGGATATTGTTTGCCATAGCCGCATATTATGTCTATGAGATATGGCAAATGGATGTCAAAACTGCTTTTCTAAATGGGCATCTTAATGAAGATGTCTATATGGTTCAGCCTGAAGGTTTTGTCGATCCACAACATCCTAACAAAATATGCAAGTTGAAGAAATCAATCTATGGATTGAAACAAGCATCTAGGAGTTGGAATCACCGTTTTGATGATGAAGTTAAGAAATTTGGATTCATCAAAAACGCTGATGAAGCTTGTGTGTATAAGAAAGCTAGTGGGAACATCATAACCTTTCTGGTATTATATGTCGATGACATATTACTGTTTGGAAATGACATTCCAACCTTGGAAGGTGTGAAAGCATGGCTTGGAAGCTGTTTTTCCATAAAGGATCTTGGTGAAGCCGCCTATATTCTGGGAATAAGAATCTATAGGGATAGATCAAGGCGGTTGATAGGTTTGAATCAAAGTGCATACATTGACAAGATCTTGAAAAGGTTCAAGATGGAAAACTCTAAGAAAGGTTAGGTACCTATTCAAAGAGGAACGATGTTGAGTGCTTCTCAATATCCAAGCTCAAAGGACGAGCAAGACAAAATGAGTGGTATCCCATATGCATCTGATATAGGATCCATCATGTATGCCATGATTTGCACTAGACCGGATGTGTCATGCGCCTTGAGCATGACAAGTCGATACCAACAAAATCCGGGAACTAGCCATTGGATGGCTGTTAAGAGCATATTGAAATACCTTAGAAGGACTAAGGATATGTTTCTAATATATGGCTCTGGTGAGGAGGAACTCGTTGTAAAGGGTTACACAGATGCGAGTTTCCAAACTGATCGAGATGATTCTCGATCACAATCGGGATACGTTTTCGTTCTCAATGGTGGTGCTGTCTCATGGAAGAGTGCAAAACAAGACATGGTAGCTTTATCCACCACTGAATCTGAATACATCGCCGCCTCCCTGGCAGCTCAAGAAGCTTCATGGATTAGAAAGTTCATTGCCGATCTAGGAGTGGTTCGTACCATTCAGGACCCTCAAGAGATCTTTTGTGACAACGAGGGTGCGATTGCTCAAATCAAGGAACCCCGCGCACATCAAAATACTAGGCACATTGAGCGGAGATTCAACTACATAAGGGATGAAGTTGAAAAGGGAAAGATATGTATTTGCAAAGTTCACACTGATCAAAACATTGCGGACCCACTCACGAAACTCCTTGAAAGGCCGAAGCATGAGAGTCATACTTGTGCGTTAGGACTTCGATATTCTAGTGATTGGATTTGATCAAAATTTGTATTTGGATATTGGAACAATTTTATTTTAACTCAATCATATGGTTTTGGTTATGGTCATGTTCTTGAGTTATGTTCCATTTTAGTATGTTTAAATCCGTGAATAATTTGAATTATTCTAAACGTCCATAGTCGTTCATATTTGTGGGAACAAATGTGAAAGTAAGACTATTATGAACTTGGATTGGTAGATATTCATGAGGTATGAATATAGCAAAGGGTTGCTGCCAAGGTTCATAGATATTTATGGGATAAATATTGGACTGACCCGCTCTCAATTTTACTGCATGGAATCGTTGGGATTTGTGATCATAAGTAAATTTGAGTAAAGGAGAACTTCATAGTATCCTCCGACCTGAGATACATATTGGGTCTTGATATTTATCGACTATTATGCTTTGACTTAGTTCTTCGCTGCTCTGAAATATGTCAGTACATAAGGCTAAGCTCAAGTATAGTACAAGGTAATAGTGAGAGACGTATGTAGTCAATATGGGATTTGTCCCTCTTATTCATTGAGAGTTAAATGTCTAAGGCCTGACAAGTTAAATCAACAGAGAATGATCACTCTGTGTCTCTGGATTTAACATGACATTTGTGGCAAAAGGATAAATGATAGTTTCACCTAAATCATTTTCAAGTATGGGACTTGAAAGGGATGATGTTATTGAATGGCACTTCATCACACGTATTAGGGGTAGTAAACCGTAGTTAGGCGGTATTTGCTACTTGCATCAATCTTATATGTATCTTGTGCAAGTGGGAGATTGTTGGACTCGGTCTGCCCAAGAGACATATTAAATTGATGTGGCTAGTACGTTATGATCCAAGTCGGGTCATACCCAATAACAAGCTAGACAAACACCGATAATATTCGTTCATATATGATGTGATCATAACAAATGAATATTAACACTTGAGTTATTTGGAAAGGGGTTTCTAAATAAAATGTACTTGTGTAATAAACAAATCATATGGATGATTTATGTTTTATGAAAGAACATTACATAGTGTTATTTAAGTTGGATAAATAACAATATGTGAATAATAATAACCAAGCATGTCTCTTAACATATAATAGGTTTTATAAGTTATAAGTTATAAACTTATAAAAGTATATATGTATGGATATATATATATATATATATATATGTTTAAAGTTTTATAAAAGAAAAAAGATAATAACTCTTTCAAATGTAATATTATTATATGTTTGAGTGGAGACATGCAATGGTTATTATTGGTGGAGAGAAAGATGCCTTTAAATAAAACCAAGTCTTTCTCTTTCATTCTTTCATAACACACATAATTTCCATGTAAACTTTTCTCTCTTCCTCTCTTGGGTGTTTTCATCCAACATAAGAAAAGAAGAAGAAAATTTCAAGTGCAAATCCTAGCTAGAAGTGGTGTGTTGTTGAAGCTTGGGGTATGCTAGCTTGAGGAGCTTCCATATTCAAGTTCTTACCTTTCAATCATCATCTCTTTCACCCGGTTTTGTCATATTGAAAGGTAGTAGTAACATGCATGGACTTATAGTGACATGCATGTATTTGATAGTGTGTAATTCGTATTTGGATCCGGGTTTGGGGTTTGCATGTTTAAAATTGGTTTTATACATATCATATTAACAAGATTTAAAACTTTTATATCTGATGCGTTTTTGGTAAAATAGGGATTTTATCACTTTGATAATCTTGTTAAAACTCAACAAAAGTGACTGACAGAAAAGTTTCAAGAGTCAAAAAATCGAATTGAATGAGAATAAAATATAGCTAAGGCATAAGTAATCGAATAGAATTAGGTTGTAAATGAAGAAAATGAATCTTTAAGAAATTATTAAGTATAATCTTATCGAATATTGAATTTGATCTAATATAATTGTAACTTAATCTAATCAAATTTGCATTCGATTAGGTTGATTTATAGATTAGATTAGATTCAATCTATATCAGTTTAACTTTTACAAGTGTTGATTGATCTAATCGAATGTGAATTCTAATTGAATCGAATGGTATTCTATTCGATTAGAATGTCCTTGTCATATTTAGTCTTTTGATTCTTTAATCGAATGGAGATTCGATTACTTGTGACTAAACAGATTTCATGAGATGATAATGCCTAATCGAATGGCCATTCGATCACTCTATCCTTGTTGTGCGTTAGGCATTTCTTTTCGAATGGATCGTTCATTCGATTACATGATACTTGTCAATTTTTATGCTTGAATGTAGTCTAATAGAATGATCATTCGAACACACTGACATATTTTTAATCGAATGGTTCATTCGATTACATGGTTCTTGGATATTTTCTCAACCATTTATCTCTAATTGAATGTACATTCGAATACACAATCCTTGAGTTGTTTTGAAATGTTCTTTTTTAATCGAATGTACCATTCGATTACATCTCATTCCATTCGAATACAATGTAAAAACATACAACATATCCATATATCTACCACTTAACACTTTTCTAGGTTCATGCCCACCCAATATGAAGATCTGGGCAATAATAACCCACATTCAAACCTTTTTCTGGGTTTATTAACCCAAACATGTCTGATAAACCCTAAAAATATAAAAACTATGCAAAAATTGATAAAACTCAATTAAATCAACACACACACACTCCTAAAGATATCGACAACAAGATTATAACACCAGAAATGAAGGAAAACAACATAAAGAGACCACTACGTGAAAATTGACCTTCACCCACACGAAAAAAGTGTGGCCGTAGGCCTTTAGCCACACACATTTGGTTCAGGACATATGTGGCCAAAGGTCGCGACACCGTGGGTATGATATGGCCACACAGAGTTTTTAGTGGCCTTATGTGGTAATAAGTGTAGCTAAAGGGTACAGGCATTAGTTGTTGGCCATCAAGAAGACTCTCTAATAAGTGTGGCTAAATTGTAGAAAATGGCCACATGTCAATTTGCTAAGAGTAACCATTACATCTATATAGCCACATGAATTTATGTTTCAGCCACATGAATTTTATATTAATGTGGCCTAGGGTTGTGTTAAGCTTACATTGTGACCTATACCGTGTGAATATATCAAAGAAATGGCCACTTAAATTTAATAATAGGGTGGCTAATTATATAATATAGACACTAGCTATTACATTAAAAGTGGCTAAATATGTTTACTTGCCACTAAAAAACTCCTTTGTAGATTATAGTGTAGTCATTGTCTTACCGTTTGTCACACAAAAATGTTTTTCCTAATATAAAGTGTGGCTATTGTAAAACTTTTCGTCACACGGAGTGAAGTACTGTGTGGCTAATAATATCTTATAGACACTGGAGGTTATTGTAAATGTGGCTAAAAATGTGAACTTGCTAGTCAAAAACTCTTTTGTAGTTTGTGGTGTGGCCATTGTCTTACCGTTTGTCACACATATTGCTTTTTCTAATTTAAAGTGTGGCTATTGTCAAACTTTTCGTCACACATAGTGAGGTACTGTGTGGCTAATAATATCATATAGGCACTGGAGGTTGTTGTCAATGTGGCTAAAAATGTGAAGTTTCCACTCAAACACTCTTTTGTAGTTTGTGTTTGTGGTGTTGCCATTGTCTTTACCGTTTGTCACACATAATGTTTTTGTAATATAAAGTGTGGCTATTATCATACTTTTCGTCACATAAAAATGTTTATGTTGTGGCTAATGGTCATTTATAGTCTCTAATTTTTGTAATTTCAGGTGTGGCTATTGTCTTACTTTTGGCCACATCTATTTAATGTGTTTTGTGTGGCCAAATTGTGTGTAATTAGACAATATATAATTATTTTTATTTTTTGTGGAATAATATAAAACAGCTATAAGCAATAAAACAAAATTATTATATTAGCAATAATATTCATTTAAGCAAATGTATATGCAAAATATCTTAAAAAATACAATAATAACGACTACCTATATACTAGCTAAGGCGTCGGTTTTCTTGGCACTGCTCCTTGTCTTCTGTTTGGTCACCCGGTCTATCGTTGTGTACTTTGCCTTGCCTTCTTGCCAGCTCTGTCTTGCTCTTTTGAGAACGGGAGTAGTGGTAGCTGGAACAACATAATATGAAAAACAAATATGTATAATTAATGTCGTATTTTGTAATTGAATAGAACAAAATAGTATGCATACATACATACCGTACGTTCGTTTAACTGTTCGTGAACCTTTCAGCGGGAATTTCGTTTGTGTTCGTTTATCTTTGTTTAATTACGTTAGTTTAGATTATAAACAAACGAACATAAACGAACACAAATGTTCAGTTTTTAAACTAAATGAAAAAGAACATAGATATATGTTCGGTTAAGTTAAAAGGGAACAAACCTCCTGGTCACATAAGATTAGGTGTTCTGGCCAAGAAACAAAAGTACCAATTGCGTTGCCAACAGTCGTAATTTCACCTGCCTCACATGGAATAATTGCTTATTCCTTTATGGCTCCATCAATACTAACTTTATAGCAACCTTCCGGGATTACTTTTCCATGCAACTGTTGTGGAACCGGTGACCAATAAACTTTACCATTTGCCATCTTTTTACTCTTGTCATACACACACAATCGACACTCATACACCTATAAACCAGCATGTGAAATTAAGATGGCTTAGTTGAAGTCAATATATAAGTACATACCCATGTTGGTGGGAAATTAACAATATTTCGCGCAGTACATACCTTTATTTCAGCAGTTTGGGAAGCTTCATCCGTAGATACATCAACTTTTGTTTTACGGCTTCTCCGTTTTACCTAAAAACCATTCAATGAATCAATCAACAATTAAAGGAAAAACTGAAATTGCCAAATACTTATTGATGGTTTTTTCGAGCCGTTACTATCCGGAGTGTAGTGTAGTTGTGTTGATGCTTGGTCAACATTGTTCTCTACAGGCTTCATTGGTAATATAACAGAAATTGGAATTGTTAGGAGTTATTAGGTTATAAAATATAAAAACTGAAACTGCCAAATACTTACAGATTTCGCGCTATGGGGATCGACTACCGTTTGGTCAACACTTTTTTCCACAGACTTGGCCTGCATTTGGTAAATAGAAAATGAGCACACTCACATTGGAAACGAATTATAAAAAGTACTGAAATTGTCAAATACTTACTGATGTTGCGATATGGGGAGCGGGTACCGTTTGGTCACCACTTTTTTCCACTGACTTGGCCTACAATTCGGTAATAGAAAATGAGCACACTCACATTGGAAACGATTTATAAAAAGTACTGAAATCGTCAAATACTTACTGATGTCGCGATATGGGGAGCGGGTACCGTTTCGACAACTATTTTATCCGCAGACTTGGGCTACAATTAACTTATGCAAAATCAGCACACTCACATGGAAAGTTAATTAATAAAACAAATCAATCAAACTGTCAAATGGTTACCTGAGAAGCGGATTCTTGTTGCACAGCCTCACCTGAGGTTAAGATGTTTCCCACATAACTGGCCTACAAATCAATTTATTAGGTTATGGAAAATGAAAAATCACATGGAAAGTTGCAAAAAACAAAGAAACTGTCAGATACTAACTGGTCCTGGTATTTTATTTTGCGCCACGACACTAGTACTTTGGTTAGAACCAACCTGGTTGGGAACATGATTTACCAACGAATTGTGACAAAAACAGTGCCAATTATGTATGTCGAATGCATTAATTAATATGAAGCATACGTCACTTACTTGACTTGCTGACATTTCGGCAACAATCCTTCGAGATGTCTGAACCTGGCCTCAAATGCTAACCGTTCCTTCTCACGGCTTGCTAGCATAGCATTCGTGGATTCAAGTAGAGACGTCAACCTGTTCACCACTACATCTCTCTGCACCGCCTCATACTCAAGTTGGGCAATCCGTTGCTTAAACGAGCCTTTTACCCGACTCACACCCCAATATTTACCTGTTGTCAATCCGTACCCAATCCCTTTTAAAAACCCACCTTTCTCTTTGCCAAGCACTAAGGTGACGGCATCTGTGCACGGTTCAAGTGCCAGGGCTCCGGAGGCGATCTGCTCCTCATGCTGAACCTGCAAGAAAACAAATATTCTAATACACTTGTAGCACGCTTATGTATCCACATAAAGTGTTGAGACAAGTTATACAGACTCAAGTTTTTTTGAAACAAATATAAGGCAATGAATTGACTTTAACATGATTTAAAAAGTTAAATACTAAAACATACTAATTTGGTTGCCACGCCTTCGACAACAGCATTCTTGTATGAACCATCTTTGCCCTCCCTTCCTTTCATCCACATTAATGCACGGCCGGGGATCTCATCCGGTCCAATTTCCTTCTTTTTGACCTTGTAAAATATTCAAGAGAAAGCAGCTGACGGTCATAGCGTTAGACACATAACCAACAAATCATTGAACTAGAGAGAAAGCAGCTAACGATGATTACCAGTTTCTCTCGAAGCTAGGTATAACCCCCTCGTCCCATGTGACGATCAAAAACATTCTTTGCTCGAGCTCCCTTTGATGAAGCCGATTTTTTCTTCAACCACATATTATAATATTTCATTATATTTAAACAAAAAACATAAACCATATATAGTCGATCAATCTACGTTTGCAGAGTAGAGGATTTATACCTGAAACTGCTCTGATTGTGTGTACTCAACGAAGTGATCCCAGTCTTCTTGCCTGATCATCGTCCTGTGTCCCTTGGGTATCGCCTTCAGCTTCAAAGGTTTACCGATGTTCGGCATAATGTATTTGGCATACATTTTTCTTCTGAAATCCCGAAGAAGGTGTCCGAGTCGATTCATCACAGAAGGCCTGCGACAAGCCTCAATCTCAATATATTTCTGCATAATATAATACAGTAAAGGTAAATTACATCTCAAAAATATAAAATGCACAAATAGAAATAAAGAATAACCTTTATTTGTTCCCACGGTTTATCTCTAAGCTCCTTTGTGACCTCCCTCCAACTTAAATGTCTCAAGCCAACTATTTCCCTTACAACATCCCCTAAAAATCTTGCAAACTTTGATCTGTTTTGGCCAGTGAACCTACCCAGATTATCAAACTCCACTGCCAGTTTGACACCACCAGAGTTTGCATATTGGATACGCAGCTTAGGTAACCTCGTCAACCCCCTTGTAGGTTTTTTCGTAGTAGCAAAACTGTTGAGGGGTTTGATAGCCTCCAAACTGTTGAGGGGTTCGATAACCATCGTCCCTATAACATCGTCTGCTTGACCGTCGTCGTCGTTGGCTTCCTCGCTGGAGTAGCCTTCAGTGTCGTCTGATTGAGCTCCGTCGTCGTAGTTGGCTTCCTCATCGGAGTATAAAGCATGTTCTTCTTCGATTCTTTCATCTATAAGTTTCATCTTCGATTGTTTTTTTTTTAATAATTTGGCTGATTTGTGGAGTGGAAAATTTTTAATAATTTAGAGTGTAACTTGATTTTTGGAGTGTTAAATGTAATTTGGAGTTTTTGAATATTTGGAGCCAACATTTTGGAGCTTTTGAGTTTTGCCTTTCTTTTAATTAAGAACCAATATATTATTGGCTTAGTTTTTACAGCAGAGAACCTGTGGCTGAAAATAGGCACTTTGACAGAAGATGGTTGGATAAGCGTGTATTGCGTATTAGGATATTTATATATGTTTATGTACATTAGCGTGTTACAAGCGTAATAGTTTTTTTTAACAAAGTGTTTTTTGTTTTATTTTTAGACTTAACCATAATTACCATTCATTAAAAGTTTTCATACAAAAGGCACCATTAGAATACATTCCATGAAACAAAAATAAGAGTGAATAACAAAATAGATGATACAAGAAACTATAAAATTAAAGCATTTAAAAGCTAATTAACCAACCAACATTCAACACAATAAACTAAAAAGTGTATCAATACAACCATACACATACAAATAACCAACCAAATCACAAATGTTCCAAAATTCACCAAACACGTCACCAAATATTTCCCAAATGTTCCAAACATCACCAAATCACTAATCAACTTTTGAAACTAACAAAGTAGCTTCATTGAAGTCATATTCCAATCTGCACTTATCACCAATCTGTATTTCATTTTCCACCATGAAATTTTTCCATTTTGGTAACCGATATCTGAATTTCAGGTCCGACAGTTCACCATGAAGTCTCTTTTTTTTTTACGACCTTCGGGATTGACCAAAGTGATTGGCATTCCATCATAGGAATCAATCTTGGTGGCAATGTGACGCGGAAGACGCTGTGAAAAGCAAATTTCAAATATACTTATAAATAAAAAAGAAATTTAAAAATTCAATTTACCAATTTCTTGGTGACGTTCTTGTGGAAGACGATTTTAGAGTCATCATTTTGCTCATCAAGATGAATTGGGTTTTGGGAGGAACTACCTTGATTGCTTGATTGATAGTTGAGAAACAGCTGATTTGGACCAGGAAGGATAAATTCTATGTCATCTTCATGAAAGACATTAATATCAAATGTCTTATCTGATATGATTTCAAACACAACAAACGAGCCACCTTTCAAGTTGGTTTGTTTAAAAACCTCATTCCATCCATCCTCTAGCCTATAACCCATTCCATCCCTAAGACATGAAACTTTAAACATATATCTATCTAGAGCAATAAGCTCGAAAAGCGAATTCATGTAATTGTCACCAAATTCTTGAATCACGTACCACTCAGGGAAATCCTATTAAACATGTTAATTAAAGGACATTTGAAGTTGGAAACAATCATTAAAAACAGAAATTAAAACTTACCAAGTAATGGACGTGTCGGTTTCTGACTGGAATACATATCATAGTACCGGATTGATCGTTTACGTTTCTTTTGAAAGTAAACATATTCAACATAGATCTTGGTTTAATCTCAATACAACATATGTTCCAGCTTCTATACAACATTCTCTGATTAATTCAGTCCAAACGGTTCCAAAATAAAAGTCATCAAGTACTTTGATTATAACAACAGAAAACGTTCTACCACTTTGATCGTAAATCAAACAGCAGCCGGTATTCGATTTCATGTCAGCAAACATTGGTTGAACAACTTTAGAAATGAGCTATATATTTATGTAATAATAGCCTACATTCAAGTTAATTAAAATAAAAAAACTAGTTTATCTTACTTATACGCTACAAATCAACTGAACTACAATAAATTACTGTCTCAATTACCAAAAATTAAATTTTAAGTCTATTTTGTTATTCACTCACACTAACATCTATTTTAAAGTTATTTATAAAAAATCAACATCAACTACGCTTCAAAAACGCAACCAAAATATAATAATAACATTTACAGTTAATAATAACATTTACAATAATAACATTCACATAACATATTAATACCAAAATATAATAACATTTACAATAATAACATTTACATTAATATAGAACACCAAATTACATAAAACTAACTCCTAGCATCCGATTCTATATCGGAATCTACATCAGATTCCGTATACGTATCTACATCCGGATTCTCTTCTGGAGTATGAGAGGGCATGATCCTCTCGTACATGCCATCGAAGGTGTAGGTGGAGTCCCTAAGCCTATGGAGGCGAAGGTTCACCTAAGAATGGAATGCCCCATAAACGGACACCGCCTTGAAGTGCTCCAAGTCGTTAAACTCGATGTACGCCACCTCGATTCCCGACACTACCATTTCAATGCTGAAATAATCAGCAATCGTGTACCCAAGCCACCTAACCATTCGGTTAAGTTGTTGGTATGTGAAGGTTTGAGGGTTGACATAGTTAATATACCTCACCCTTTGATTCCTTCGGACGGCGCCGGAAAAAAAATGGAATCGTATGGTGAAAAATGTGAGGTCGTAGTAGATGGGGGCATGAGCACCCGGTGCACGTTTGAGCCAAGCTGCAGCCATTACCGAAAAGAAAGGTGGATTGTGATTGTGATTGTGGATTCTGATTATGGATTGTGATTGTGATTGTGACTGGTATTTAAACACCATCGGAAACCGTCGGTACATCTCCCTGACAATTTGAAATTGGCGGCACAAGAAACTGTAAAGGCAATGATGACGTCGCCACTCGTCAAATCAACGTGTGGCCATTAATTACGATTGGACACGCTTAAAAATATTATAGTGTGACCATTTATCACTTATAGCCACACAGAATAAGTGTATCCGTGACAATAAAAAACTTAGAAAAAATAAAACTAAGATATTCTTTGGTCACATAACCTCATATAAGTAGCCATTAATTACATTTGGACACACTTATAAATATTTAAGTGTGACAATTTCTTACTTATAGCCACACATAATAAGTGTATCCGTGACAATAAAAAACTTATAAAAAACAAAACTAAGATACTATTTAGTCACACAACGTTGTATAAGTGGTCATTAATTACATTTGGACACTCTAAAACATCCTTTAAGTGTGACAATTTATAACTTATAGCCACACATAATAAGTGTATCTGTGACAATAAAAACTTATAAAAAGCAAAACTAAGATACTCTTTGGTCACACAACCTCGTATAAGTGGCCATTAATTACATTTGGACACACTTAAAAATATTTTATTGTGATCATTTACAACTTATAACCACACATAATAAGTGTATCCGTGACAATAAAAAAACTCATGAAAAATAAAAGTAAACTACTCTTTGGTCACACAACGTCGTGTAAGTGGCCATATATTTTAAGCGTTTTAGCTACATAACTAATAAATACAATGGTTGTTCGTCATATTTCGCCACTTTATTAAAAATGTGGCTAGAAAATGTGACATTAGGCCACACAACGTAATATAAGTGGCTATATCTTTTACCTTTTAGACACATCTCTTATCAATACAGTAGCCGTTTGTCAAATTTGGCCACACTATTCAAACGTGTGGCTAGTTAAATGTCATAGTTTGTGGCTAGTGCATGTGTTTTTGGTCACATGTATCAAATATCAAAAAAACTATGACTGTAGGTCACATTTCGCCACACGTTTTTATAATGTGGCTAGTTTTTGTCACAGTTTTTTTCAAAGTGTGGCGAAAAGTACCTGACTAGGTATAGAATGGTCACATGAAGAATAGTATGTGTGGCCAAAACATTCTGGAAGGTTTTCAAACATGGTCAAAGACCTCTTAGCCACACATTTAAGCCGAAGTGTGGCAAATCGCCCAAACCACATGTGTGGTGGAAGGTCGATATTTACGTAGTGGACACAATCGGTCATGAACAGTTCCGTTAAGAACTGTTCTTGAGCCCATAAACAAGAGCAAGAACCAAAACACGAAAAATATTTTACCACGGGAAACAAATCCATGTTTGATGAATTTTTAAGTGTGATTATGAGTAGCAGATTTTTTGTTTGATTGAAGATCTAGGTAAATCTCTAAGGCGGTAGGAGATGGCGGTGTGCTAAGAGAAAAGTAAGAAAGAGAAAATTTTGTGGATAAGATTTTGGAGTGAATGAAAAGAAAGATATTTTGGGTTGACCTATTTATAGGGTCATCCTATCTTGCGATAGGGTCAAAACATCTCAAGTCATAAACGATTTTACACTCTCAATCCCCAAACTCTGAAAATGTTTACAAATTTAAACTCGTAAAATATTTACCCCCGAATCCAAACACTTTAAATATATACAAGATATATTTTTTGAGGGTCACACTTAACAGATGTTGCATAAAGGAACATGTTGAAGAACATTAACCATTTTAACTAGACACTTAAAAAATAAGATTGAAAAGAAAATGAAATAAAATAAACTTTAAAAACAAAAAATAATAATTAAAAAAAGTAAAGATAAAAATAAAAAAATAATACAAGTCAAAAATTTTAAGATGTAAATAAAAACAAAAGAAAAACTTAAGAAATCAAAAGAATTTGAAGTAAAGATGAAATTAATATTATATTAATCTTAGAGTTAGTTAATTTACTTAATTTAAGTAGCACGTGTTTTTGGTGAGAAAGATCGCGACATGGAATCACATTGCCTATAACGTCCTAGATCACACTTCTATTTGAATATTATTATGCCAAGAACCCAAACTAGATTGTAGATATACTTGTCCACTTTAAACTTAACAAGTATTTTAATTTCATTGTGATACGTTAAGGTATGAATTAGGCACAATACCTATGTGGTCCTCTGTTAATCCAACATGCTACAAACTCCATCGTACCTCGATCATAGTTTGTGTTCATCAGTATCACCTCGAATTGACTCCGACCCTCTAATGATTGATCAAAACATTTTAACGCTTATTTAAACCTTTTGCAATTTTTCTTTCAAACAATATTTAAGGTTAAACCATGGACTTACTAGCCTTACAGACTCACATGCCTTCATATAAAGTGTTTAGGACTTACTTGTTTGCCCCTACGTTCGTGGTTCTAATATAGCCCTTTTTGTTTGTGAATTTATCAACATTTTTGTTGTTGATTTTAAATACTTGTTGAGCATTTTGCAGTTTTTCTGCTTTAATAATTTTTTTATTTCCAATATTTGAATTTAAAGTAAGAATAATTTTTATTGTGACCAATCACTAACAAGCTCGTGTATGACTGACTAATAACATTTTTGCCTTCATCGATATGACATATTTTGGAGTCGGAAAATGCTTCTGTTAGTGCACGGTTTGGTGACTGGTGATTTGCGGTTAAAGTATTCAAGATTAAAGTATTCGATAGCTACGGAAAAGGGGGTGTCTGTTAGTGCACGAAATTGTTGTCCGTAGCATTCGAATAAGTTATACATAGTCTAGATTGAGTATTTATTATAAATGGCCCATTCGCTATGGTTTGTATAGCGAATGAGGTCCATTCGTTAGTGATCTAGGCTACTTCGTTAAGCTTATAAGCCCATTCGTTATGAAAGCATAACGAATGAGAGCTGGTTCGTTAAGTTAACACCATTCGTCATGGAATGTTGACGAATGGAGTCTAATTCGTTATGGAGGCATAACGAATTATGTTTAACTTAACGAATGGAGCATGTGGCCTATAAATAGGTGGTTCCATGCTCATAATTAAGCGAGTTCACACACATGAGAGATGTGAGGTTCTTCATAAGTTATTATTCTCTCAATTATGTAATTTATCCATTTTTATCAATAAAGTAATAATTTAACATTTAGATCTCATGCATAATCGATGTATCGTATTATCGGCTAGATCCGTGACGGGTTTCTACAGCTTCATGAGAGTGTAACCACTAGCATAGGCGAGTATTTAATTTTATATCACTGTGATATTTACACATTTGCCAAGCCTATCTACACATCAAGCAATGATCTTGTTGGCTTTTGATCTACTCTTTACATGTGCTAGGATCATTAAATACAATTTCTTATCATTTTCTAAAGGTCCTATCAATTTCTCAAAATTTTAGAATTTTAATAATCCGACTCTCTCTAAACAAGAGCTCCCTCTAAACAAAAGAATATCTTTTTGAAGGTTTTTCTAGTGTTTTTCTAATAAAATGTAATAAAATATAAAATATTTTAGATAAGTCAAGTGACTCATTTTTGTTTTTCTTAAAGAATCATAAATCTTTTTGGTGAGTTAAACTTAACTCATTTTCTCCATCTAAAATATTGACATATTTGAAAAATATTTACAATTTTTATAAAAAAAGATAAAAAGAAAACATAATAAGAAAAATAAAATAAAGACAAACTAAAAGTAAATTAAAATTTTAAAATAAAGTAACATATGAATAAAATTGAGTGATAAAAAGAAAATAAAAAATAGAAAAATAAAATTAGAAATAAAATAAAGTAAAAATAAAACTAAAATTAAGATTAAAATAAAGTTAATTTTGAACAAAAGAGATCATGCCCAGAGACTCAACAAGAAACAAAAATCGGGCACGATTAAAGGCTTTTGTAAATAGGTCCGCAAAGTTGTAATCAGTGTCAACCTATTCAATAGTGACAAGTTTCTAGCCATAACAATCGTGAATGAAATGAATTCGGATGTCAATGTTATTTGTCTTTGAGTGTTGGACCGGGTTTTTGATAATACAAATTGCTGCCTCATTATCACACTTAATGGGGGTGTTAAAGAAATTCAAATCGTAATCCAGCAGCTGATGCTGGATCCATATCACTTGAGAACAGCATAAAGATGCGGCAATGTATTCTGCTTCAGCAATGGAGGTGGACACGGTGACATGTTTCTTGCATTTCCAGGAGATCAACCTATCACCTAGGAACAGAATCCTCCCGATGTTGACTTTCGACCAAGATTGCAACCCTCCTAATCACCGTCGGTGTAAGCATGTAGCACCATAGGGGAGTTGTGACAATCGTCAATTTCAGGTTAACCCCGTTAACTCAACTCCGTCAATTCAAACTTTAAGATCGTTGAATCTATAACGCACACTTCATTACATTTAAACTAGGGTTTAAATGACGCTTAACACTTACTACATGTGTAGTCTTTCGGGATTTGCACCGAAACGCAAACGAGTTGACGCAAACGATTGATAAACAAACGACAAACGTCAAAACAATAATTATGTGTTAATTATGTGTTAGATATATGTGTGTTACTTGATTGTTATGTGGAATGTTAAACAAGAAACAAGAACCAACTATTTAGGCTAGAGATGTAACATTTGGAAGTTTAGGGACTAGAGTGTAACTTGTATATCTATAAATATATCATTATCACAAACCCTAACTCCTCTCCTTCCCCTCACAAAAACCGACGGCAGCTAGACCCCCCCCCCTCCGTGCGATCGGCTCACAAACACACACCAAACACTTGGTTTTAATCTTGGGTTTTCACAATTGAAGCATCCTACACCCGTTTCTAATCATCTCCTACCTTCCTCTTGCTTGTATTGGTGTTTTGAAGGTATAACTTGCAAACCCTAGGTCCGACTTTTTCCTATGCATGGTGTTCATATGATCCTTGTTTATTTGATGGTGTATTAGTGATGATTTGATAACTAGTTTTGATAGTATTGGATGTTAATTGTTGTGTCCTTGATTGTGAGTGCAAATAAAACCCTAATCTTGTATGTATGGTGTAATGGAGATGCATGGATAGTAGTATTAGTGTCTAGCATGTTATATGATCTATTTGTGATCCATGGCTAGTGAAATTGTTAAGTTTTGATGTGAACAGAATCTGGACAGAATGTGTATACGATGTTTAAATGACTGTAACGAAGTGTAAACGTGAAAATTGATTGAGATTGTGGGTACTGCAGTAAACTAGGTTGAGTCTAGTTTCCATGAAGTATAAATTCGTAATTTTTGGATAAGTGGAAGTATACTTTTATGATTTTACAAAAAACGTGATGCAAAGCTGATCTGTTAGACCTGCTGTTAGGTTATGTTGTAAATGTTATATCTCATGAACTACGAGACCAATTGGGTTGGTTCCACTTCTGGAAGTTGACTCATTGAGTTGGGAACCAAACTCAAGTGGTCTTGCATTTATTGGATTTTTCGTTTAATGGGAATTGCAAATAACATTCTGTTGCACATGAATCTGACGGATATGAGTTTGATGTAATGTTTTGGTCATTATAAGAAAAATATGTGGAATAAAAATAAGATAAAATATGTTCTGGAAACCTAATATATGTATGCTTCTGTGGTAATTTTTGGTGAATTAATTGAGACGTTATGATCGGTGAACTAGTGCAATCTTTCAAGTAGAAATTCTGTCATAACGAAACTAGCTGCTGAGTTGTATAGGAATGCATGAAATATGATAGTTTTTATATAATTGTTGTATTTTGACCAAAATACCCTTGCGGGGAATAGTTGTTAGTTGATTGCCATGAATTGACCAAATCGCCCTTTATGGGGAATAATGGTTAGTTAATCTTTGTTTGTTAACCAAAATGCCCTTACGGGAATAACTGCTAGTAAAGTATGTTATTAGTACGTGACACGAAAGTAATTGCACACTCATGTATCGTATCACAATTGTACTTGTTTAAGTCACACACAATTCACAAACGAAACACGAAATCTGTTACGTGCATAGGTATTATGTGCCGAGTCTAGAGACTCGTTAAACGTACCGATACTTAGAAAATCTCTTTGTTATTTAGAACGCTAGAGAGTTTCTACGACGCACATCACTTGGTGATCTAGATCGGGATATTCTTCGCAAACAGTGAGTTTCACTTACCCCGCTCTTTGAACTGTTTTCAAACGTTTTTCACTTGGGGGAGATAACATACTCCGATAAACATATTTTCTGAGATAAACGCATATTTAAGATTTTGTTATAAATTATATATCACTTGTAAAGGCTAAGCGGCAAACGTAACATTTGAAGTCCCACACATCGGACCGCTTAATATTTGGAATAGCGAGTCACTGTTGAGTAGTACTACTGGGTTTGACAAACCCCACCCGACGTTAAGCTCAACTGGAGGTTGAGTGGGTGTAATTTTGGCTAACACTTACCATGGTCTGGATTGACCTGGTGACGGGCACTTGATAAACAGTCAGCTTCGGTCGCGAACCACTTAGCGATACTTGTTGTATAGATTAGCTACCTATCGATATATAATTTGACATAACACTATCTGGTAATGCAAAACACTTAAACGTTGTAACGTGGTTACACAACACTTAAACGTCGTAACGGTGTTACGCAACACTTAAACGTCGTAACGTGGTTACGCAACACTTAAACGTCGTAACGTGGTTACGCAACACTTAAACGTCGTAACGTGGTTACGCAAAACACTGAATCGTCGTAACGTGGTTACGCAAAACACTGAATCGTCGTAACGAGGTTACGCAAAACGCTAAACGATTTATCTTATTTAACTTGTGAACTCACCAACCTTGTGTTGACACTTTTAGTATGTTATTCTCAGGTAGCCGAGGCGGGCGCGCAGTTTAGGAGCATGCATAAATTGAAACCATCTTTATTCTGCAAACTTAATTTTTAACAGTTACATTTGGTTTTAAGTCGTCCTGCGTGACGCAACTTTTGAATTAAGGTTTTACGCTTCCGCACTTATTTACATTTAAACGTTTTTCTTTGGTTTGATTATAACTAATGATTCCGATCCTGCCAGTTCACACCCTCTGACGGTAAAACTCCGTTAGTGGATTTTGAGGGTGTGACAGATTGGTATCAGAGCCATTGGTTATAGCGAACTAGAAGCTGCATGCATACTAGACTATAACCGCGACGACCCATTAGTTATAATGATACGCACTGCATAGGTTTGTGTAGTCTTGAAATCTTATTTCTTTACCTCCTTCACTCATACGCGCGCATATACACGGCTTACCTGTAGGAATGTCGACGCCACCCTTATCATCATCTGATTCGATGACGCATGCTCACGGGAAGGAACCGCAGTTACCTACTGCCTCGCCACCCCGTGTAGTCCCGGAACTCGAAGCTCCTGCACCGAAGAGGTACCGCCTATCCGGAGGCCTGTATGAAAACGACGTTAGCTGGGATTGGTACCCCAACATGATCAGACGTATGGTCTACCGTGAACAAGTTCCCCCATTGCCTCACCCGAACCACCCTGCTTACCCTAACACTCTACCACCCATAACCGAACCAGTGGAGCGAGTTCTCGCAGCTGTCGTTTCTTGTTTGGAGCGTGATGTGGGTTATATGCGCTACACGAGAGAGAACGTTTCCAGATTGTTAAAAGACGAAACCGAGAATAAGGAGGAGATTGCCCGCATGGCGGCGGCAATGAAAGATATGCAAGGGGCTAGTGATCAACAGATGAAGGTTATGATGAAGATGCAAGCCGAAATGATAGACTTGAAAGAGCAACTCCAAGAAGCAAGGACCCGAACCGAGATAGCTCTAGAGCGTTGCGATGACTTACAAATGCAACTTGCTCAGAACGCAGCCGAACCTGAGGCAGAGCCTGAAGAAGAACCGGAGGAAGAACCGACTGAGGAGGAGGCACACTCAGAGGTGTCCTCAGACGATGACATCTAGACACGGTCATGGTAACATCAACCTGACTGCAGCTGAACTCCAAACTTTGCTGAACGACCATGCGGCGGCCGCTTTAGCCGCACACGTTCAGAATCAAACTGGAGGTCCGAGTGGAACATGTACCTTCAAGAACTACCTTGACTGCAAGCCCAGTACGTTTAAGGGCACTGAGGGAGCTATAGGCTTCCTGCGTTGGGCTGAGAAGGCCGAGTCGGCCTTTGAGATGTGTAACTGTCCCTCTGCCAGTAGGGTCAAATTCGCTGCTGGGACACTTGAGGATTCCGCCCTCACTTGGTGGAATTCGAACGTCCAGATCCTTGGATTGGAACTGGCTAACGCGATGAACTGGGAGGAGTTCAAAAGCATGATGCGAGAGGAGTACTGTCCGAGGGAAGAAATTTCGAAGTTAGAGTCGGAGTTTTGGTCGTTGAAGATGGTGGGTTCGGAGATTGAAGCCTACACTACTCGTTCGCACGAGTTGGCTGTAATGTGTCCGCGGATGGTGGATCCGCCGAGCAAGAGAATAGAGATGTACATTGATGGGTTAGCACCACAGATTCAGGGTATGGTGACGTCTTCCAGACCAGCCACGATCCAACAAGCGATCCGTTTGGCTCACAAACTGACGGATCAGGCTGTGACCCAGGGTGCGTTACCACCAAGGGGTTCGACTGTTAAAGCCCGTGACAACCCGAGTAATGACCACGTCAGCAACAGTAACAACAACAGCAACCCGAACAGCGGGAAGAGAAAGTTTGACAACACCAGATCTTCATCCTCGAACCTCCCACCGCAACACCACTACCGTAAGCCCGAATTTACTCGGAGCTTCAACACTCAGAATCATAACAACAACAACAACGGTAGCGGGCAGGTTTCGAGCGGATATACTGGGAAATATCCAAAGTGCAACAGGTGCAACTTTCATCATGTTGGCCAGTGTGACCGTGTCAAGTGTCAAAGATGCGGAAAGATAGCTCACCAAGCGAAGGAATGTAGAGTTGACCTTGCGGCGAAGGGTGCTCCTAAGCCACCGATGACGACTAAGGGATGTTTTGAATGTGGACAGGAGGGTCATTTCCGGAAGGATTGCCCCAAGCTGAAACAGAATGACAATAATGGGGGTAATGGAAGTGGCAGTAATGGTGGAGGAAATGGCAAAGGAAGAGCGTTTGTGATTGGATCGGGTCAAGCCCGCAATGATCCGCATGTGGTGTCTGGTAAGTTCCCTGTAAACGATTGTTTTGCTTCTATTTTGTTTGACACTGGAGCTGATAGGAGTTTTGTGTCAAAAGCTTTTAGCCAACTTTTAAACCTTACTCCAACCCCGTTAGACGCTAAGTTTCCTGTTGAATTAGCTAACGGTAAAACTGTAATAACAACTCATATACTTGCGGGATGTAAGTTGAAACTGTCAGGTCATGTCTTTGACATCGACCTTATTCCTTTTACGCTTAGTAGTTTCGATGTCGTTGTCGGCATGGACTGGTTATCCGAGAACCGAGCGGAGATTATATGCCATGATAAGATAGTCCATATTACCACCCCTTCCGGCGAGATCATTTCGGTCCGAGGCGAGAGAAGCGGCATGACCACCAGCGTCATTACCCTTTTGAAGGCACAGAAGTATTTACGAAAGGGCCATCCGGCAATTTTGGCGCAGATTGTTGAGAAACCCGCGGAGGAGAAACGAATTGAGGACATACCGGTTGTGCGAGACTTTCCGGAAGTTTTCCCGGAGGATTTGCCCGGACTCCCTCCTATTCGTCAAGTCGAATTTCAAATCGAGTTGACACCCGGTGCAGCACCCATAGCACGAGCCCCGTATCGACTCGCACCGGCGGAACTTCAGGAGTTGTCCACTCAGTTGCAAGATTTGTTGGATAAAGGTTTTATCCGACCTAGCTCATCGCCATGGGGAGCCCCTGTCTTGTTTGTCCGAAAGAAAGACGGGACTTTCCGAATGTGCATCGACTACCGGGAGTTGAACAAGGTGACGGTCAAGAACCGTTATCCTTTACCCCGAATTGATGATTTGTTTGACCAGCTTCAGGGATCGAGTTACTACTCGAAGATCGATCTACGATCCGGTTACCACCAGCTGAGAGCGCGCGAAGAAGATATTTCAAAGATGGCTTTCAGAACACGGTATGGTCACTACGAGTTTTCGGTTATGCCTTTTGGCCTAACCAACGCACCAGCCGTATTTATGGATCTCATGAATCGAGTATGCAAGGCGTACCTCGACAAGTTCATGATTGTTTTCATTGATGATATTCTCGTCTACTCCAAGAACGAGACTGACCACGAAGAGCACTTAAGGATAATTCTGGAACTACTGAAGAAGGAACAACTGTATGCTAAACTCTCGAAATGTGAATTTTGGCTTCGCGAGGTTCACTTTTTGGGACATGTGATCAACGAGAATGGTATCCATGTCGATCCCGGTAAGGTAGAGGCCATCAAAAACTGGGAAGCACCCAAGACTCCGACTGAGGTGCGGCAATTCCTAGGACTGGCCGGCTACTACCGGCGTTTCATCGAGGGATTTTCAAAAATTACCCAACCCTTCACCGCTTTGACTCACAAGGGCACTAAGTACAACTGGGGTGACGCGCAAGAATCCGCTTTTCAACTGTTGAAAACCAAGCTTTGTAGCGCCCCTATTTTAGCCCTCCCCGAGGGAACGGAAAATTTTGAGGTGCACTGTGACGCATCTATACAAGGTCTCGGTTGTGTGCTGATGCAACTCGAGAAGGTTATAGCCTACGCCTCTAGACAACTACGGGTTCACGAGAAGAACTACACGACCCATGATTTGGAACTCGGAGCTGTGGTGTTTGCTCTTAAGATATGGAGGCATTACTTGTACAGTACCAAGTTTACCATTTACACCGACCACAAGAGTCTCCAACATATCTACGATCAGAAGGAGCTGAACATGCGACAGCGTCGTTGGGTCGAGCTGCTTAAAGATTATGATTGTGCCATCAAGTACCACCCTGGCAAGGCCAATGTGGTGGCCGACGCCCTCAGCAGAAAAGAAACAGATAAACCCAAACGGGTGAGAGCATTGCAACTCACGATTCATGCCAGCTTACCCGATCAGATTCGCAATGCGCAACTGGAAGCTTTGAAAGATGATAATCTTCCATCGGAACTCATGCGGGGCATGAACAAGCAACTTGAAACCAGATCGGACGGGGTCCGATATTTTGAGAACCGGATTTGGGTTCCACGATACGGAGAGTTGAGAACTCTAGTGATGGACGAAGCTCACAAGTCCCGATATTCTATCCACCCTGGCTCAGATAAAATGTATCATGATTTAAAGGCACTTTACTGGTGGCCGAACATGAAAGCCGATATTGCCACCTACGTGAGCAAATGTTTGACTTGTGCCAGAGTCAAGATAGAATACCAGAAACCATCTGGTCTACTGCAACAACCGGAACTCCCAATGTGGAAATGGGAACACATCTCAATGGATTTTATTACGGGTTTGCCTAAGACACCGACGGGATGCGATACCATCTGGGTGATCGTTGACCGGTTGACTAAATCGGCACACTTCCTAGCAATTAAGGAAACAGACAAAATGGAAAGACTGACTCGTGTCTACATGAAGGAAGTAGTGTCGAGACACGGAGTGCCTGTCTCGATCATTTCCAATCGAGATTCTCGTTTCACCTCACACTTTTGGAAGTCGCTGCAAAGCGCACTGGGCACCCGTCTCGATATGAGAACAGCATACCATCCTCAGACGGATGGGCAAAGTGAGCAGACTATTCAGACCCTGGAGGATATGTTGCGTGCATGCGTCTTAGATTTCGGAAAAAGTTGGGAACCCCACTTACCCTTGGTAGAGTTTTCGTATAATAACAGCTACCACGCAAGTATTAAGGCAGCGCCGTTTGAAGCGCTGTACGGACGGAAGTGTCGATCACCACTCTGCTAGGCAGAGGTGGGTGATAGCCAAATCACTGGTCCGGAACTGGTACTCGAAACCTCGGAAAAGATTGTTCAAATCCGAAATCGCATGGCAGCAGCACGGGATCGCCAAAAGAGTTACGCCGACAAGCGCCAAAAACCTCTCGAATTTCAAGTGAACGATCGGGTGTTACTCAAAGTCTCACCTTGGAAAGGTGTGGTTCGCTTTGGTAAGCGAAGCAAACTCAAACCCACAATATGTTGGTCCGTACCGGATAACTGAGCGCATTGGTCCGGTGGCGTACCGACTGGACCTACCAACAGAACTCAGTGGCGTACACGATGTATTCCACGTATCAAATTTGAAGAAATGCCTATCTGATGAAACCCAAGTAGTCCCTTTGGAGGAACTACAAGTTGATGAACAGTTACGGTTCATTGAGGAACCAGTCGAGGTTTTGGATTGGGAAACCAAAACGCTCAAGCACAGCAAAATTCCAATCGTTAAGGTTCGTTGGAACTCGAGACGTGGACCGGAGTTCACATGGGAACGCGAGGATCACATGATGAAAAAGTATCCTCACCTTTTTGAATGGCTAACCAAACACCGAAAACCGCGAAACCTGGCAAACCGTCAGATATCACCGGAGGTATAAATTAAATTTCGGGACGAAATTTCTTTCTACTAGGGGATGATATGACAAACTGAAAATTTTCTTACTTTTTCAGACACTCATCACGACTTGACTCAAATTTTCGGGACGAAAATTCTTTAACATGGGAATGATGTGACAATCGTCAATTTCAGGTTAACCCCGTTAACTCAACTCCGTCAATTCAAACTTTAAGATCGTTGAATCTATAACGCACACTTCATTACATTTAAACTAGGGTTTAAATGACGCTTAACACTTACTACATGTGTAGTCTTTCGGGATTTGCACCGAAACGCAAACGAGTTGACGCAAACGATTGATAAACAAACGACAAACGTCAAAACAATAATTATGTGTTAATTATGTGTTAGATATATGTGTGTTACTTGATTGTTATGTGGAATGTTAAACAAGAAACAAGAACCAACTATTTAGGCTAGAGATGTAACATTTGGAAGTTTAGGGACTAGAGTGTAACTTGTATATCTATAAATATATCATTATCACAAACCCTAACTCCTTTCCTTCCCCTCACAAAAACCGACGGCAGCTAGACCCCCCCCCCTCCGTGCGATCGGCTCACAAACACACACCAAACACTTGGTTTTAATCTTGGGTTTTCACAATTGAAGCATCCTACACCCGTTTCTAATCATCTCCTACCTTCCTCTTGCTTGTATTGGTGTTTTGAAGGTATAACTTGCAAACCCTAGGTCCGACTTTTTCCTATGCATGGTGTTCATATGATCCTTGTTTATTTGATGGTGTATTAGTGATGATTTGATAACTAGTTTTGATAGTATTGGATGTTAATTGTTGTGTCCTTGATTGTGAGTGCAAATAAAACCCTAATCTTGTATGTATGGTGTAATGGAGATGCATGGATAGTAGTATTAGTGTCTAGCATGTTATATGATCTATTTGTGATCCATGGCTAGTGAAATTGTTAAGTTTTGATGTGAACAGAATCTGGACAGAATGTGTATACGATGTTTAAATGACTGTAACGAAGTGTAAACGTGAAAATTGATTGAGATTGTGGGTACTTCAGTAAACTAGGTTGAGTCTAGTTTCCATGAAGTATAAATTCGTAATTTTTGGATAAGTGGAAGTATACTTTTATGATTTTACAAAAAACGTGATGCAAAGCTGAGCTGTTAGACCTGCTGTTAGGTTATGTTGTAAATGTTATATCTCATGAACTACGAGACCAATTGGGTTGGTTCTACTTCTGGAAGTTGACTCATTGAGTTGGGAACCAAACCCAAGTGGTCTTGCATTTATTGGATTTTTCGTTTAATGGGAATTGCAAATAACATTCTGTTGCACATGAATCTGACGGATATGAGTTTGCTGTAATGTTTTGGTCATTATAAGAAAAATATGTGGAATAAAAATAAGATAAAATATGTTCTGGAAACCTAATATATGTATGCTTCTGTGGTAATTTTTGGTGAATTAATTGAGACGTTATGATCAGTGAACTAGTGCAATCTTTCAAGTAGAAATTCTGTCATAACGAAACTAGCTGCTGAGTTGTATAGGAATGCATGAAATATGATAGTTTTTATATAATTGTTGTATTTTGACCAAAATACCCTTGCGGGGAATAGTTGTTAGTTGATTGCCATGAATTGACCAAATCGCCCTTTATGGGGAATAATGGTTAGTTAATCTTTGTTTGTTAACCAAAATGCCCTTACGGGAATAACTGCTAGTAAAGTATGTTATTAGTACGTGACACGAAAGTAATTGCTCACTCATGTATCGTATCACAATTGTACTTGTTTAAGTCACACACAATTCACAAACGAAACACGAAATCTGTTACGTGCATAGGTATTATGTGCCGAGTCTAGAGACTCGTTAAACGTACCGATACTTAGAAAATCTCTTTGTTATTTAGAACGCTAGAGAGTTTCTACGACGCACATCACTTGGTGATCTAGATCGGGATATTCTTCGCAAACAGTGAGTTTCACTTACCCCGCTCTTTGAACTGTTTTCAAACGTTTTTCACTTGGGGGAGATAACATACTCCGATAAACATATTTTCTGAGATAAACGCATATTTAAGATTTTGTTATAAATTATATATCACTTGTAAAGGCTAAGCGGCAAACGTAACATTTGAAGTCCCACACATCGGACCGCTTAATATTTGGAATAGCGAGTCACTGTTGAGTAGTACTACTGGGTTTGACAAACCCCACCCGACGTTAAGCTCAACTGGAGGTTGAGTGGGTGTAATTTTGGCTAACACTTACCATGGTCTGGATTGACCTGGTGACGGGCACTTGATAAACAGTCAGCTTCGGTCGCGAACCACTTAGCGATACTTGTTGTATAGATTAGCTACCTATCGATATATAATTTGACATAACACTATCTGGTAATGCAAAACACTTAAACGTTGTAACGTGGTTACACAACACTTAAACGTCGTAACGGGGTTACGCAACACTTAAACGTCGTAACGTGGTTACGCAACACTTAAACGTCGTAACGTGGTTACGCAACACTTAAACGTCGTAACGTGGTTACGCAAAACACTGAATCGTCGTAACGTGGTTACGCAAAACACTGAATCGTCGTAACGAGGTTACGCAAAACGCTAAACGATTTATCTTATTTAACTTGTGAACTCACCAACCTTGTGTTGACACTTTTAGTATGTTATTCTCAGGTAGCCGAGGCGGGCGCGCGGTTTAGGAGCATGCATAAATTGAAACCATCTTTATTCTGCAAACTTAATTTTTAACAGTTACATTTGGTTTTAAGTCGTCCTGCGTGACGCAACTTTTGAATTAAGGTTTTACGCTTCCGCACTTATTTACATTTAAACGTTTTTCTTTGGTTTGATTATAACTAATGATTCCGATCCTGCCAGTTCACACCCTCTGACGGTAAAACTCCGTTAGTGGATTTTGAGGGTGTGACAGGAGTCTTTGGGATACCAAAGACCTAAGCAAGGCTTTCCCTTAAGGTACCGGAATATACACTTTACAGCAGTTATGTGGGATTCTTTTGGATTACATTGATATCTGGCACACTGATAGACAGGGAACATGATGTCCGACCTGCTGGCAGTGAGATACATCAGGGAGCCGATCATAGATCTGTAATGATGTTGATCAATAGGAGTTCCCGATGGATCTGGAGAAAGCACAGTTCTAGTAGCAATAGGAGTGAGAAAAGGATAGGAGTCTTTAAACCCAAACTTCTGGATGATGTCTCGAACGTACTTTTCTTGATGAATCAAAATACCGTCCTATTTTTGTTCAACTTGAAGACCTTAAAAGAAAGTCATCTCTCCTAACGAGCTCATCTCAAACCGTCTTTGCATGACCTTGGCAAACTCTCTATACAGTTTATCAGATTTAGATCGAATGATAATATCGTCAAAATACACTTGGACCAGGATATGATAATCCTACACTATCTTGATAAATAGCGTTTCCTCGATAACTCCTCTTCTATAGACATTCTTTAGAAAGTGTTCTTCTAGGGTAGCATACCAAGCACGAGGTGCTTAGTGAAGGCCATAAAAAGCTTTATCAAGATGTAAACGTAGTTTAGACGATCATGGTCCTCAAAACCTGGAGGTTGTTTCACATAGATCACCTCCTTTACTTTTCCATACAAGAAAGCGTTCTTCACATCCATTCGATACACTTTGAAATTCATGTACGAGGCATAGGCTAGAAAAAGATGAATTGCTTCAAGCCTAGACACGGGTGCATAAGTTTCATCGTAATCAAGACCTTCACGTTGAGAGAAACCTTGCACGACCAGTCTTTCTTTGTTTAGTAATCACCCCTTATCATCTTTCTTGTTTCTGAAAACCCATCTTGTCCCAATAGGTCTCTTGTTCTGAGGCATCTTGACAAGCCTCCAAACATGAAGTTTCTTGAACTGTAACAACTCTTCTTTCATAGCTTCAACCCACGAGTTTTCATTCAAGGCCATTTTCTAGTCCTTCGGTTCTACCTGTGAAATAAAACAAGCAAAAAGACATATGTTAGTGTTACCGGATATACTCCTTGATTGAATTCCAGCAGATGGAGAACCAATGATGTTGTTAGTGGGATGATTTCGATGGACAGAAATCTGATGAATGTCGTCGAAAATGGTGAAAGGCTCTGTTTGGAGATTTTGCAGACAGGTTCTCTATGGGATGAAAAATGCGAGGAGCACTTTCAAGAACATCAACGATTGATTGAATAGGTTCAGGTTGATCAACTATATTTTCTTGAGCAATTTTTCTTCCCAGAGATGTTCACAATATGGAACAGCAATGGTATTGATGGGAATTGTTGTAGTGTTGTTAGAATCACCAGCAGCAGGTTCTTTGATGGTAGTAGCAACTTGAACAGTTTCATCTGTAGAGGGAGGTGTGGCAACATATTTACCATGCTAGGAGCTGCTTAAAGGTCTGCCACGGGTTCAATCTGGTGTTGTTCCACATTGTCGACAAACTGAAAATAATCATCCGAATTCAGTTGAATCGGCAGTTTGAGGAGCATGATTGTCAAAAACTTGATTATTCTCTGGTAGGGTATCAATCAGTGGGGCAGTGGGTGGTGCTATTATGTTGAAAGGCTCAACAGGTAAACTCACTTTGGATAGACTATTGATAAGAGATTGCATCAATAGAGGTTTTGGTAAAGAAGATGGGACTTGAGTGTTTGCAGGTGGTGGAGTGTACATGCCATGAAACTGTTTGAACTCGTGCACGTATCAGTGGTATTAAGCTCTTACCATTCAACATTAAATGATTCCACAATCAGCTTGGTCTTCTTATTGTAGACACGAAAAGCAGCCTTGTTAGCAGCATAACCAACAAAATAACACTCATCTGCCTTTTCAGAAAATTTTGAATCAGGCTGAGCACCGGTATGGAGCAGGGTGCTGGGACTTCCAAATGTGTTAAAGTAGTTGACTTGCGGATTTTTCTTGTAGTAGACCACATAAGGAGTCTTCTTTAAGCGCTTGTTGATGATCACACGATTTTGAATGAAACAAGCAGCATTGATTGCTTCACCCCAGAAAAATAGCGGAAGTTTGGAGTCTTATAGCATTTTTCTAGCAGCTTCAATCAATTTCAGTTTCGACGTTCATTTACACCATTTTGTTGTGGAGTGTAAGGTGCACTAAAGTGGCACTCAATTTCATTTGAACTACAAAAGTTATCTACAAATCTGTTGCAAAACTTAGTTACGTTATCGCTTCTTAAACACTTCACCTTCATGTTCGTCTGCCTCTCCACCAAATTAATAAACTTGATCAGAAATTGGGCGGTTTCGTACTTTTGTCCTAAAAGGAGTACTGTCAATCACAAATTTGTGAGACACTCAACAGATTGTGGTTTAGTTGCTCCACCAAATTGACTTCATCAAACGTCAGGATCCGATTCGATACTCTTCCACGTTTTGTGATATTACCACCCACGTCTCCGGCAAAAGAAACGTGTCCACCATTAAACGATTTAACGTCGAACAGTAAGGACTCGTCTCATGTCATGTGTCGGGTACAGCCATTGTCTAGGTACCAAATATTGTTGACAGACCTTCTTGGCTGACCCTACACATATTAACAAATTATTTGGACATGGGTTCTTGAGACTCAGTTGTCTCGGGAATGTTTACCATAAAATTATTATCTTTTATTGGCGTGACATCAATTATGAAATTTTGGGACATGTCAGAATCAGAATATCAGCTCTTAGGAATCCATGCACGTGCAGATTTCTTGGTTTTGGAAGATCTTCTTGACTGTCTTCTTCTTGATTATAAAACAAAATCCTCACATTTCTCAATCCTTGGATTCCTTTTCTGATTTCTTTTTGATGCATTTTTAGACGTTTCTGTCTTAAAACTCCTTTTTGTTCTTTCCTTTTTGGTTATCCAGAAACGAGGTTTATTGTTTTTTTATTTCTGGATCTCACGTCCATATCACTGGCAGAACTATTTGATTGATCATTTCTTGTTCTTGAACTTGGTTTAGCTCTGGAACGGAATTGATTAAACTGACTGTTCGTTTCTCTTTGCACTTTATGCCACTTCTTTCAATGACTTGAAAGGTGAGACCGGTTACCACGCACATAAAAAAGTCTTTTCCTGTCATTTCTATAGAATTCGTCTGAACTATAATGCATGAGTCGTGGTGAATAAGGTGATGCTTAGAATGGAACAAACATGTTATCTGATCTCTAAACCCGATCATCAAAAACATTTGAATAGAATGAGTTGACATAATCTTGTGGACAATAACCATAGTAGCTATTATCAAACTGATTGTAGAGTTGAGGTTGATAAAATTGATTAGGTGATTTATACAATTGTTTCTATGAGGTGGAACATATTTACTTGAAGTACTAGCCTTTTCCTTTTCAATACAATTTTCATTTACTTTATCTCCCTCTACCTTCCGATCACTTGATGAACAACTATGTAAGTTTGTATTCACAGACACCTTTTCTTGCTCATTTCTATTGTAAACAATCTCATCAAAAACAGTTTCACAATCACTATCAGAAGTGGAAACATCATTTTCATTCGCAACATTAAGAGAAGTGTCAACATTAACACTCTCACAGATTACATGATTGTTCAAAATATTTTTGGAAGTATTATTATTACCGACCGGGTTAACAACAAATGTTTTTAGATTCACATGAGAATAAAATGTGAATTTAAAATCTTCTTATCTCCACAACCTTTGTTTGTTTCCACACAATCACTTTCTTTTACACAACCTTCCGAAGAAGATGAACTACCAATAAGACTGATTAATGGAAGAATTGGATCAACGATTTTGGGAACAGCAGGGACTAATGTAACAATTCCGGCAAATTCAGGTATACCCTAGCCGGGATATACTATTTACATGTTATTTAATATTGAATATATGAATTATAATGTGATTATACGAGTATATAAGATTCTCAGTACGAATTATACTCAAAATGTACAACTAGTCGTATCGGAATTACGATTAATCGATGAACGGTTATTGAAACCCGAACGAATCGGGAATTACATTATAGACGAAATATATAATGTTTAGTGATGTTTACGAAGTATTAAAGCTTCGGGATAAGTGAATTATAGCACAGAAAAAGGATTTCGATTTATTAGTACATCGGTATGATAAACGAAACCTTTAACATCAAACCAAGCAAGAGACGATCGATCAAGCCGAAAAAGATGCACAATTACCGACAATACGATGTGTTAAGTCATTAAATGTCATGGTTTAAGTTTTTAAAGTTTTTAAATCAGTTTTATATAAATTTCATTTTTAAGCCGAAAAACGACCGTTTTGGCCTCGTTTTGAGCGGAATTAAAAGTTTAACCGAGAAACGAACTGAACCAGATTATCCACAACATTATCCGGATTACACAATCCGAATGTGTGGCCTATATTTGAGATGTGGGCCCCACCCCACACCCTATCATGGACCGATCGGTCCACCTTAACCATAATAACATTTCATTTTCTTTTTTTAACATCCCAACCCCAACTTTCTCTCATCAATCTTCAACATTCATCCAAAGATCCAAGTCTTTAAGCAAGAAAACGAGGTATAGATCGAGTTATAATCGTGTTATTCTTCTTTTCTTGATTCATTTACAAGAAAATGAGGTTTCAAGTGAAATATGGGTGAAAACCCGAGATGAAACCGATTCTTGGAGGATCAAGTGATGTATACAAGTTTTACAAAGGATCTTGGTCCAAGAAAGTAGTTAAAAGAGTCAAAAAAAACGAATTTTTACGGTCAAAATCTTTGTTTTGATGTTTTAATCGAAACCATGAAAGAAATGGCTTGATTGTGGGTATAACTTGCTTGGTGTGGTGTTGTTGTGCTTGTAAGTGTTGTATCTAGTGGCTAGCAAATGCTAGAAACCAAGATCTTTGCGATCTAACACTAGAAAACACAAGGTAGTTCGGTTTTCGTATGATTTAGATAATTTGGACAGATTGTGATAGACCTAGAGTTGGGTCACGAAATTTCACAGAGATGATCTACACATGAAAATATGAGATCTGTGAATTTTTGGTAATTTTTGGATAAAGGATGAATATTTAGTGAATTTAATGCTCTGTTTTGGCCAAAATGGTGAAAAATAGCTAAACATCATGAAAAATTCTGGAAACTTTAAGATAAACTTTTTATAACATATAAAAGTCACACACAAAATTTCAGGTTCATTGGAGAAGTCTAAGTAGGCTTTTCGGTAAAACGAGTTCTAGGGATTTCTAGCTCGGTTTTGGTAAAAATGGCATGAAAAATGAGTTTTTAGTTCTGGAAAAATTACAGGGAACTATGTGGGTGACAGGGGTCATCCCAGAAAAATTTGGGATTTTTCGAAGGTCATTTGGTATTTTCGACATATTTGGTGTTTAAATGACGTTTAAAAATGGTTAAATAAATTTTAGATATGAAAATTAATTCTGGAAAAATTTTATAAAATTCCTTACTTTCAAAATATGGTTTGTACAAAATTTCAAGGTCCGAGACTAAACGGATATTTATTTGTGCTAAATGGAACTTAAAAACAAACTTTTAAAGCTTAAAACGAGTAAACCGGCGAAGTTCGCCTAAGCGAGCTGACTGGTGTTTGAAAACCTTAAAAATGGATGATTTTTATTAAACTAAGTTAATCAAGTAAAAATAAATCATCCGAAAATAATTCGGATGATTTGGGTAATTTTACCCGATTTAACCGTTTCCGGTGTATTAAAGGCGGAAACGGGCCCCGCGGCCAAACGGGGTGTCTAACCGAGCTCTAATTTCACCACCTTAATGAAAATATCAATAACAACTATTTTCGGGTCGTATGTGGTCAAACTCATTTTTTAAAAACATAAAGACGGATAACCGTGTTAGGCACGCAAAACGAGAAAACAAACTAATGATAGTTTTGACTAAAGAACTCTAAGTGATATCACAATCTAAGTCCTGAGAAGTGTATCGGGGTTAACATTGTCCCCGGATCGCGTACGGTACTGGGTTAACAGTGTCCCCGGACGTACCGGTTAACACGAATTTAAGTTATATTGATTGAAATGGTGTAGTAACGATTTGGGGATCGTATTACAGATCTGTACCAGTAGCCGTGCACCGTAATACATCTTTGCTCACAAGAAGGTGAGTTTTCACGAGCCCCTTTTTACTGAACTGTTTTAGATATTTTCCCGGGGCGGAAAGCATGTTTCTATCAAAGTGTTTAAGTACATGCTAATCGCATGGAAACGAATGTATTTATATAATGTTTATGGTACGGAAATCGTACGGTAATTTATTAAGATGGTAATTAACTGAGTTGCTAATATTGTAAGGCCCGAAACGGTGTTCTGGGTTAACAGTGTCCCCAGAGGTTATTAAATGTATTTCTGGGTTAACAGTGTCCCAGAGGATATTGGAAATGTTCTGGGTTAACAGTGCCCCCAGAGGTTATTAAATATGTTTCTGGGTTAACAGTGTCCCCAGAGGTTATTAGATATGTTTCTGGGTTAACAGTGTCCCCAGGGGTAATTTGATGTGTTTCGGGGTTAACAGAGTTTTCACTTGTGAACTCAGTATAATTACATCACTTATTTATGATTTTTATAATGAATTGTCATGGTTTATTTAAATTAGTGAAACTCACCAACTATTCGTAGTTGACCCGTTTTCTTTACATGCTTTCTGGGTACACTCAAATTGGAATGAGTGATATGTGTTCGATGCTGTGTGCTATTTTGTGGAAGTCTAGAGATCTATATTTTTCATTAAATATGTTAATGTACTATCGGTAACACTTATGTGATAACGCTTAGATGGTTATGAAACTCAGAACAATGTAATACGTTTTAATTAATGTAGTGGTGTTTTCTTTATAAACAATGCTGTTGATATCAGATGTGTCTGTTGCATCCTGTGTACGTTTCCACTGCGGTTACGGGGTGTTACAACTAATGTTTTTGTTTTTGGCATGTGACCAATACCATAGAACATTTCCTCCTCGGGTGGGGAATTAAAGCTAAAGTGAGGAAGGCTAGTATAGTTGTCATTAAATGGAGGTGGAACTTTAGTACTATCATTACCTATTCCTGTCTTTATATTTAACCCCAATGTGCCCCAACTATTCCATTAAGCTTTTCAGAAGCTAACTCAAATTTCTCAATGGTTATTTTCCTTTGGGCTAAATCTAGCTCTAATTTGACAATTTTAGCATTTAAATCAATCACACATTTTTCATGATGTTCAACTAGTTTTTTAGATTGAAAAAGTTTTTCATTAAGTTTAGCCATGTCATTAGTATGAGTTTTAATCTTAGTGGTGTAGATCCTTTTAGCTTTCTTAACTTCATTATTCTGACACTTAATGCCAAATATTTGATCTAAAATGGTAGCATTATGGTTTCTATAGTGCACAACTTTATTAATACAAGCTTGTGAGCAGAGTTTGTATACCTCGGGAATAAGAGATGTAGGTGTAGGTGTTACAACAGTAGAGGTTGATGAGGTGCTTGCCTGGTCAGTGAAGGCCATTCCAGCAAAGGTCAGAGGATTCTTCAACTCCTCAAATTGCTCATCCTCCCAATCTGGTTGAGTTGGTCCAGCAATTCTTGTAATCATGGCATTCGATCTCGACTCGAAGTTTCCCTTGGATCCACTTCCTTGACCGATTCTTGGGACACTTGACTTTGAGATGTAGTTTGGAATGTGCTTCTTGTCATATTTTTTAGCACCCTCATTATCCCACATCTCCATGATCTTGACATCATTTACGGCCATCAGTGTATTGGTGCATTCTTTAACAAAATGGCCAGTTTCGTTGCAGTTATAATAACGCAGCTTGTCTTTCTCAAAACCAATATTCTTCCCATCAACATCCTTGAAACTGTTCTTCTCATTCTTTTTCATGAAGTTTGAAGCTCGGTGAATGGCCATGGCCATTTGGTACTTCATGTCCATTTTCTTGAGATCTTTCTTGTTGATCTCGGGAAGATCTCCTTGTTCAAAGAAAGGAGGGAGCAGCTTTCCTTGCAATAACTGCTCGTGGCTTGCCATAAAGGTCTGAAACAGTGCCACATTGGAGTCATCAGGTGAGATGGTTTGTGGAGCAGGGTAAGCTTGATTGTTGGTTGATGCTTTGATTCCATGAGCCTTTAAGGCTTGTGCAATTGCTTTGTCAACTGCATTTTGAAAAGAGCTTGAGCTTGATGGTGCTTGAGGTACGGTAGTGGTCTTGAAAGAAAAATTTGTAGTGTGAGTAGAAGGATGAGCTTGACTTAGGTATGTTGTGCTTACACCTGATCCAGTAGTTATACTAGCTTGACTAAGAACACTAATGTGATTACCCATCCTTAATTTTTCATCCTTTTCAAATGACTTGATAATGGAGATCAAGTCAACAAGAGTGGTGATTTGAAGGCTAGTGGTTCTCTTGATTGTTATCACACTACTGTTCCAGGCATAAGGAAGGGAATTGAGCAACTTGTTGTTGATTTCAACCTGATCGTATTCAATGCCAGCACTTTTGATCTTAGTAATCATGGTTTTAAATCTCTGAATGAGATTAGCAATTGAATCTCCTTGTACATAATTGAACATGTTGAATTCTCCCTTCAACATTCCCTTCTTGTTGTTTCTGATCTCAATATTTCCCACAAACTTGTTTAACAATGCATCCCAAAGCCTTAGCTGTGGTGTAATCTCTCAAGGTTAGTGCAATTTCACGTGAGAGGCACACACTAAGAACACCGAAGGCTCTGTTGTCTTCAATAAGCAATCTTCTGTCAGTAACATCATAAGCACTTACGAGAACTACAACAAAAATGGCTTTTTAGTACGCACAAAAGCGTCCCAAAATGCTATTTTATAGGACCTTTCATTTAATAGGACCAACGAAAAAAGCGTTTCATGTAAATGGGTCGTAATAAGTCTCGGAACTCAAAAAGTGTCATAATATCCCAAATAAGATTACGAAACCAATTTTATGGTCGTATAAAATATTCATTAACAACCCAAAAAATGTCCCAATAGAAACATATTAGGACACATTTACTATGTTTTAACATGTGCTTACCCACCTTTAATCTTTTGATACACAAACAAGCGTCCTTAAAAATTAATTTATAAGACCCTTATGATGTAACATTATAGGTACTTTAGTACCAAGAAAAAAGTCCTTATATCCCAAATAAGATTATGAAACTAATTTTAGGGTCGCATATTATGGTCGCATAATATATTCATTAACAACATAAAAAGCGTCTCAATAAAAACATATTAGGACACTTTAACAATGTTTTGACATGTGCTTACCTAATTGTAAACTTTTGACACACATACAAGTGTCCTTAAAAATTAATTTATAGGACACTTATGATGGAACATTATAGTACCAAGAAAAGGGTTCTAATATCGCAAACAAGATTATGAAACTAAATTTTATGGTCGCATAATATGTCTATGAACAACTTAAACACCGTTCTAAAAAAACATATTATGACACTTTTACAATGTTCTAACGTTTAATAGGACAAACATTCGAAGTCCTAACAAATCATATTATGCAACCCTCTTTTAAACGTCCACACACACAATTTTACGATACGTTTATGGACATCTAAATATTGCAAGAAATAAAACTTCATTATATTAAATAAGCTTGTTCATAACGAAAACATTAAACATAAATAAGTTAAAACATTATCCAACATAAGCTCTTGTAACATTCAACAAAAAAAAAGCAATAAAAGAAACAATCACCATAAAATCCCGAGTCATATTGTGTCCTCAATCCTCACGGACTAACTATAAATAAGCCATCTATGTATAAGCATTAAGTTCCATGTTATTAAAATTATTCGTATTACAAGTTTAACAAATACATACCGAGACGAATGGACAAGGCCATGCGATGGATGCACTAATACAATCTTGAATTGTTGAAAATAACCCATATGGTCTCACCAACTTTTCATCTGTTTTTATTGGTACTTGAACATTTACCTCACACCATTTTGATCCAATCTCTGTACCACCAACTAGCTCATTTGGGTCCACGCTCTTCACAAATCCTCTTGCTACATGCTCAGTAGGATTTAGAATGCTTTTTGTAGAAAACTTCATCTCCAACCTAGATTTTAGTTTTCAAAAAACAGTTATATATTAAACTCGAGTTATTATAGTGCAAAAATCATTTACAAAAAAGAAGGTTTTTCACTAGCAAGCTAACATTTTATAGAAAAAATAATCTGAAAAAAAACATCAATAGACTTGTTTTCTAGTGTAGCCCAATGTAACCGTTATTTAATCACCAACTTACAATCAATTTTTGGATAAGTGTACAAGCTAAAGATTTACCTCTATTTCGCAGCTTCTACGTATCCTAAGTCTAACAAAGTATCCAAATTACATACTAATCCTCTTTTTGACCCTATACTTTGTGCAAAATATAGTGACGTGCCTATTGTTTATCAAAACGATTACCAAATTAAGGTAACAATGAATATAGGGTTATGATTTAAGGGACAAATTGTGTTACGGGTTATGTTCAACGAGAAAGAATGGGTTACGAGCCCGTGCTACAGGTTACGGGTTATGCGTTTCGAGTTCATATTGTTGATTGTTAATTATATGATTGAAATAGATGGAAAATGCCCAACTAATATAGAGTTCAACCCTCTCAACTGCATAAAAAAGCAGATTATATATATTATTTCTAAGACACACATTTATTATTTCATTGTTATTTATAGACTACTAATATATAACTTTAAACAAAGAATATATAACTTTCTGGCGTCGGTAGCAACAACAATCTTTTTGTTTCTGAAAGTCAATCAACGGCTCTCACTGTGCTCTCACAGCTCTAAGAAGGCCAACAATTGCAACTCCACCTATTCACTGTAACGAAAAAAAATAGCATCTTATTTTCAAATAAAAATATCATAATAATTTAAATCAATTGTACCTGCGCGTAATTATTAAACATTCTATATCATCATCATCTCAAGTCTCTTAAAGTCAGCTACTGTTATTTTTTTTAATTTAATTTTAAATAATATACTCGTATAATCAGTTCCTGATCAGATGAACCATCTAAATACATGTGTTTAATAATTACAAACTAATGAGTCAAAGTAAACATGACCCATTACAAACTAAACATGACATGAATCAAAGAATTAACAAAATGGGTCAAAGTAGCCACCTTTGATAAAAAAAATTTTGAAAATATTTAATATATGAACGAGCATACAATAAAGTTTTTGCTCATTTAGTTAAATAAGTAAACTTGAACGCATGTCCCGATCCTTCATTTATGTCGGTGAACAATCATTCAGCTATGTTAGTTTATATTCGCTGATTTGAATTCGTTTATGCCGGAAAGTTTAAATTTGTCAAGTTAGATTACAACCATTCTCGAATTAATGTATAGTTTTTTTTATTTATGTTCGTTTGTGTCCGTTAGTGTCCATTAATGTACGTTAGAATAATCCGACCAAAACCGTAATCTTATATTTAAGAACTCGGCAAACATCAACAAAAAACAACCCGATATGAAACGAACCAGTAAACAAAAACCCAAAACAAAAATTTGACCTTTATTTTCCCTTTGCCTCTAAAACCAAATCCAACCCAAACAAACCCTCAACCATTTTAACGAAAACTAAAGTGTAAAGAACGAAGAAATATAGAAAGTATACCTCAACCATTTTCCTTATCTCCTTTTAAAGAATACCATGTTTATCATTCAAGCTGTCTATCAATCACATGTTTATAAAATTCAATTAAAGAGTCTTCATCAAAACATATAAGTAAACAAATTGACTTATTTTATAAACAACTAGTTTAAAAAAAACATACCTTATATTCCGGCAATTAAAGACGCTGAAAAAAATCCGAAAAGCCTGCAAACTAAAAAACGAAAGAAAAGAAAAGCGTCACATTGTACACCATCTAAATTAAATCAGCCTTCTAGTTCTAACAATAATCTAACTCATGACAATAATTGAAGAAACACTAAGTGACCCGGGGCAGATTACGGATAATCTGGGGCTTAAGTAATGTTTCCCACGAGGATGAGGTCCAGCAGAGAAGGTTGTTCTTCAGGTGACCTGCAAAACAGACACCGTAAGCTCGTCACTGAGAAGGGGGGGTTCCTCCTTGTGACCACCCTCCGGCGTGAGAATCAGACTAGATTGCTCTGAATATAAGTGTATATTGAGAGATTGCTAGATAAGATAAGATAATGAGATATCAGATGATGTCCTTACCATTCCAAGGAGTTGGAGTATTTATAGCCGAAAGTAGGTTTCCTAGAAGGTACAGCCGGCTGAATAGTATTCCTGTTCTACCAACAGTGGGCTACGCACAAGCCATGCTGGTTGGTGGATAGGCTGCGGCCGACAGTGACAAGGTCGGCTGTATACTGTTCCTTTACTGCAGGCTATGCACTGTTCCACCAACTGTAGGCTGCGCACGTCCCACAGTAAGGGTTGGTGAGTAGGCAGCGGCTAATAGTGACAAACAGTGCTAGAGGGTGCACCTCCTCGTACTGTTGTCGGTGAGCTGTCACCCTGTGATTGGTTCATGGGCGTCTGGCCAGATCGTCTGTTTTGCCCATACCTTGGTAGGTATAGTACAAAAGATCTTCCAGAAGCATACGGACTGGCTCATTTGGGCGGGAGTATTCCCGCCTTACTCATTCCTTCAGGTGACTACTGAAGTAGCAAGAGTTAGTTCCTTGTGCGTGTAGCCTTGCTATCAGTGCGGGTAGCCTTCCCTGATGGCTTGTATCCGCAGCTGCGGGGACAGGCGGAGTACTTCACCATTGGGAGGCTTTTCCTGCGGGAACAGCTTGCGTACTGCACGTAAGGACGTCACATCTCTAAGCATGGTGGGTCCTGCGGATCCAGTTGGTTTCTGCGCAGACGTCTCTCTTCAAGGTGAGTCCTGCGGGTCCAACTGGGCTCTGCTGGGACCAACTTTTGGACTTAAGCAAAGGGTTTTGAAAAGGGTTTAGTTTTAAGGTTTTCAATGGGGATTCTTCCCGCGGAAGTCCTAATGTCACTTGCAGAAATTCCCGACTTTCCTGCTTGATCTTTGGGTATGATACGGGTAGGTCTGTAACCTCCTCGCAAGTCAGGAGCGTTGAGTCCCACTTGTATGGATTCTCCATGAGGTTTTGGTAGTTTTGAACATAGTGATCAATTATGTTAAAACCACCAATTCCATCTTGGATCTTCAAACAATGTAGTTCTCGACGTTCCCGCTATACGGGGATGTTATTCCCGTTTCCGCAAGCGTGGCCCAGAAGATCCTTCCTGGTTTGAATTCCCTGCGGAGTGCTAAGTATGTGATGGGTTTTGCCTTGACACTGTACCCGCACTCGTCTTATGGTTACTTCCAAGGTATTCTTAGCGTCAATTCCCTGCGGGTGCTAAGTATGTGAAGGGTTTTGCCTTGACACTGTACCCGCACCTGTCTTACAGTTACTTGGTTGCCAAGGTAAGGGGTATTTTACGCTTACTTTTGAATCTTTTTGAAATTTTTGGAAATTCGAAGAGTTGGTGAAAGGATAAGAACAGTCCAAACCTCTGAAACGTCGTGCGACGGTTTCTTCTGACTATGTCAGGACGTGCAGGAAGTTATGGTGACGTGACAGTACATGGTCATTCCAGACGCTTTTTCAGGCGCGTGGGCGCGATTTTTTCGGGCGCGTAGCCGTGAAATTAATGGTACGCGTCCTTTCAACAGCTGTTGCCAGCTTGCTTTTTGCCACGTGTCATAGTTTCATTGCACCTTCGATTTCTCTCTCTTCCGCATTAAATTCATCGCATTAATTGCGATTAGTATATAAAGGGGGAGATGGTTCTTTGTAATCCACACTTTCACTTTTCTCTTCATCTTCAAAACGATTTCCAGCGAATACTCATCTTTTCAGTCGAGCATTCTCTTGAAATCGTTTTCTTCTTTCATATCTGCAAGATGTCGTCTCACGATCTTGAGTCTACAGCCCAGGAGGCTGGGGTGTACGCCGATGACAAGAGTACTGCTGGCGAGTGCCAGTGTGCTCTACCTGTCGATCTATATCAGTACATCGTTAGGAAGTTCATGCTCGAATCTCTCGAGCCTGAGTTTCCTGAACCCCATCAGACGGTGTATGATGCCCCCAGAGGCAAGATCGGGGTATATGCTGCATTATTTGTCTATGGGAATCTTAGGTTCCCGTTGACAAAGTTTGTGTACCGTGTACTGGAGAGGCACGGTGTGCACCTGACCGAGGTGCACCCGATGGCGATCGCGAAGATTCGCCACTTCGAGTGGGTGTGCCGGATTCTGGGCATTGAGCCCTTCGTCGACCGCCTGATGACCTTCTACTCTTGGAGGTGCATCCAGGGGTGGTATACGCTGATAACCCGAATCAAGGGTTTGAAGATTTGAGCAACCGAGCGCAGTCTTCGTTCGTGGAAGCGGGAGTTCTTCTACATCTCCGCTCGCGCCATCCCCCTTGCCATGAAATTTAAGAATGGGCAAGCTCTCCCAAGCCTTCACGCCTCCAACTACCAGGAGGCGGAATGGTTCTCGAAGATATCCCGAGTCCAATCTCCGGTTTACCGGTTTGCGGAGTCCGGGATGGTGATGCTCGGGATGAGCCGGGTGTGGAAGGATGCGGATGCGCGAAAGGTCCCGATCGTCCTCGAATACGGTTTGAACTCTGTTCCTTAAAGTATGCTCTGTTTCTTTTTGTTGATTTAGAATCTCTTCTAACTTCTTTCCTGTTTATTTCAGAGGGGAACGACTTGCAGTCGCTCCTGTATCCACGGGAGGCTGACAGTCCCGCTCGGATGGGTACTCGAGCTCTAGACGAGAACGAGTTGCCCATCCTAGAACAAACGGCGGATCGGTTCGTGGAGGTCTACCCGCTAGGCCATGAGATCCTGAGCGCCAGGCGGCCAGGTAAGGCGCTATTCAACCCTCGACCCCTCAATGTTGAAACCTCTGCTGGAATTCCTTTAATCTTATGTTCTGATGAGGAATCCGCAGATGGTCCTCCGTTGGTGCGGAAGAAGAAGGCTGCCGGCGGGAAGGGGAAGGAGAAGGTGGCCTCCACTGCCGATCCGGTGCCTCGGTCTGACTCAGAGGCCGAGAGCGAGGAGGTGGCGGGGAACCCCGGTGGTGATAAGACCACCGCTCCGGAGGCTGAGACGACTGTTACCTCCGGAGAGCCCAGGATGACGGTGAGCGGCGTGAAGAGGCCGGCTCCATCGGGTTCATCCCCGCCTGTCCGCACTTTTAGGCTCAAGAAAACCCGTAAGTACAAACTTTATTTTTAACTTCATAGTTTTCCATCATTAATACTTATCTTCTTTGTGCAGGCGTGGATGTTGACGCATTCCAGGGTGGAGCGCGGAGGAGTACCCCCCCGCCCATGACGGTAGGCTTGGTCAGCCTACCTGAGGCGACGACCCAGGCGGCTGCGCCTGCTTCCGCTGGTTCAGTTGCTCACTCCATTGAGCCAACTGTTCCAGCTGTGATGACATCACCGCCGGCTGTCAGTGCCATTTTTACCGCATCTTTCACTGAGCCGGCGGTTACTTTTGCTGCGGATTCCGCAGCGGCGACCGCGGCGGCCGCGGTGGCCTTCACCATGCCTCCTCCGTCATCGGCAACGACGGCCGATCCTTCAGGTATGCATGGGGCTTCTCGCCAACCTCTGCCTCTTTCCCATCTACCTGACCTCTTGGACGGATTTCCCTTGGGTTCAGGTGATGGGTTTGGCGGCTATCGGCCTGTTATTGACCCTACAGGTGCGTAGGGTTCTTTTGGCCTATTTTTTTTTTTTTTTTTTATATCATCTTTTCCTAACTGCTTTTTGTTTTTTGCAGTGTCGGATTCCAATGAAGTGTATGTTCCTCGATGGAACATCCGCCGAGGAACAACCCTTCGCACACCTGTGGAGTGCGTGGAGTGGGCTCGTCACGCAGCTCCCAGTGGTGCGTTGGGGGAAGCCATGGCTAGCTACCAGGAGGGTAGGCTAACCAATGAGCTTCGGGTTCTCCTGGCCCGGATGCAGCCGCGCGTCGAGCTGCTTTGTCGTGAAAACGACAAGTTAAAAGCAGCTCGCATTCAAGAAGTAGCTCAGGCGCGGGCTGTCCGGGAGGAGAATAGGAGGCTCTCCGCCGCGGCTGCGGAGAAGGAGAAGGCGTTCAAGGCCCTTGAAGTTGAGGTCCAGGCCCGTCTCGAGGCCCGTTCCAAGGCTGCCCAAGCTGTTAACGAACAGCTTCGGCTGGCTAAGGAAACTGCTAGGAACGCAACTGAAAGGGCCACCAAGGCTGAAGCTGTTGCTGAGCCTCTACGCCTCGAGAATGAGGAACTTAAAGCTAAATTAGAGGCGCTCCAAAAGGCTCATGATGCCTTGGCGATGGAGGACGCGAAGAAGCTCCAAGAGATCCTGGACCAGAGGGGCGTGCTTGACCACACCGAGCGGAAGCTAAAGGGCGTCGAAGAGGCCGCTGCAAAGGAAGTGTTGCTTGCCAACCTCAACAAAAGTGAAGCCGAACGCGCCTGTACCCAAGCTCAAGCCGCCCTCCAAGAAGCTCTGGTTGCCAAGGAATGGCTTCTTCGAGAAGCGTTGTCTCAGGTAAGCTTTTCATGTCTTTACGCTTTTCTTTGTAAATAGAAAAGGTTTTGATACTTGTATTTTCTTTTTGTAGGTTGTGCATCGGGTCTTCACGGAGACGTCTTATGACGATGCTATGAGCACAGCCCTCAACGCTTCTCATGAGGATGGGGAAAAGGCCGGCTTCCTGCTTGGTCTAGGATTTGTTGAGAAAGGCATCCCGCCTTCCAACTTCCCTTTGTATGATGTGGATACTGAAGCTGTTTATGACCAAGCAGTGAATCAGTACGCCGCCTTCCCGCATCCGGTGGTGGAGAAGGTAAACGAAGTCGCTGCTGCTGATGATGGGCTAACTATCCTTAAAGCTTTCCTTGAACCGCCACGCTCTGCTGATGGTGCGGGTCCAAGTGGAAGTGGGCCTGAAGCATGATCCTGAAGATCCCTTTCCACCATTAGCGTAGATTTTTGCTTTTGTATAGCTTCTTTTGTATGCGGGTATGCACCCAGCAATCTTTGTAATATTTGAATTTGATGGAATAAAGATTGTGTTAATTCTTTGCCTTGTTTATTTTACGCATGTTTTGATCTAACTTAGCAATTTCTTTAGTACTTATATAAGTTAACTTTTTAACGTGACAAATTATAAGTTTGTTTCGCTTCCTCTTTCATGATTGTGCGGGTATGACCGTCACTTACACTTAGGATGGCTTAACTTTACTTATATCTGACCTGCGTGGAAGTTTTCCTCATCTTTTCCTTTGAAATTTTCTAAGTGTTCAGAATAAGTTAACCTTTGGACGTGGTAGATAATAGGTTGAAGTTTTGCCTCCTTATTCGTGATTGTGCGGGTAAGACCGTCACTTGCACTTACAAGGATGACCAAAATTTACTTACATCTGACCTGCGTGGAGGTTTTCCTTAAAATTTTTACCGTTGTGTTTATGCGGGTTTTGCCGCCTTCCACACGTAACGACTTACTTCTTCCGCTATTTATGCGGTGAATACCGGCACATCAGTGTGAGAAGTTCATAAGTATAAAGGTAAGGCTATCAACACATTGTGAAAGGAGAATCATTTCCATTAGAAGTGGCTCTAGGACTTTTCTTTACAAGTTTGGAATTGATCTACATATAACATTTGCGTAATTGAGCTCCATTCCATGTTCTTGGGATGGGAGTGCCATCGAGCCTTTCGAGCCGGTATGCGCCCTTTCCCAGAACTTCTTTGATAATGTATGGCCCTTCCCAGATCGGGGCCAGCTTTCCTGGGCGTTCTTGGTTCGAAGCCTCGTTGTTACGCAGTATGTAGTCTCCTACATTGAAGTTGCAGAGTTTTACCCGCGTGTTGTAGTACTTTTGCATTTGTCGCTTGTAGTTCTCTTCACGCACTGCGGCTAAGTCTCTGCGTTCCTTGGTTAGCATAAGGTTTAACCGTCTTTCCGGGTCATTGTCTTCTGGCTGAATCAAGACCCTTGGTGAGGGTAAACCAATTTCGACCGGGACCATGGCTTCAGTGCCATAAGTGAGACTGAACAGGGTTTCTCCCGTACTGGCCTTCTTTAGCGTTCTGTTTGCCCAAAGGACGTGCGGAAGCTCGTCCACCCAGCCGGATCTGTGTTCCAAGAGTCTTTTCTTTATGCCTTCGACGATGCTCTTATTTGCTCTTTCCACCTCACCATTACCTTGCGGGTGTGCCACTGAGGTAAAGGTGTGGGTGATTTGAAGTTCTTTCAGCCACTGTTGTAGCTTCTTGTCAGCAAAGTTGGTGCCGTTATCGCTCACCAAATTCTGTGGAATTCCAAAACGACAAATAATAAATTCCCAAATAAATTTTTTGATATGTTTCGCGGTTGTTTGGGCTAAGGGTTTTGCTTCTATCCACTTGGTGAAGTAGTCGATGGCTACCACTAGGAACTGAACATTTCCTGCTGCTGTAGGAAATGGGCCTGTCACATCGATGGCCCACTTCTGAAATGGCCATGAAGAGGTGACTGGAACAAGTTCATTCTTCGGGCGGTGCGTGTTGGGTGCGTAGAGCTGACAAGACCTGCATTTTCTAATGTATGCCAGCGCATCCGTATGCATCCCCGGCCAAAAGTATTCCGCGTTGTTTAGCTTTGTTACAACAGCGCGTGAACCTGCGTGTACTCCACAGATGCCTTCATGTACTTCCCTTAGGAGGTAGTCAGCATCTTGGTTGTCCACGCATCTTAAGAGTGGGCCAAGAAAGTTACGTCTGTAAAGGATGTCATCGATGAGTTGATAATTCAATGCTTTACAGCGTAGTTTTCTTGCCTGTGTTTTTGACTCTGGTAGCGTACCTCCCGCGAGGTATTTTATTATTGGTGTCATCCATGTTTCTGTGCCGGTTTGGATGACACAAATTTCCTTGTGCGGGACCGAAGGTGCCTCGAGGAGTTCAATGCGGATGTCCTTTCCCAAGTGGGTGAAGGCTAATGATGCAAGCTTACTTAACGCATCCGCAGATTTGTTTTCACTACGCTTGACGTGTATGACTTTGCAGTCGTTGAAATCGCGCATAAGGGTTTTTGCTTGTGCGAGGTACAGGGCCATTGTGTCGTTCACGGCCGTGTACGTCCCGTTGATTTGATTGGCTACAACATGGAATCCACGTGGGCTTCCAAGTGTTTCACTCCCATCTTACGCGCAATTCTCAGCCCAGCCAAGAATGCCTCATACTCGGCTTCGTTATTCGTACTTGGAAAATCCAGTCGAATAGCGTAAGTGTATTCTTGGCCTGCTGGGTTGGTTAGTTTCAGCCCCGCGCCTGAACCCTCGTTACTGGCTGCTCCATCAGTGTAGAGTCGCCAGACATCATTGATGTCTTGTGCTGGAGAGGGTTGAGCCTCTTCCTGGCACTCTTTTTCCCGCGATGCAGGCACTTCTGCAATAAAGTCGGCCAAAACCTGGCCTTTTATGGCTGGTCTTGGCTTATACTTTATCGCGTACTCCCCCAACTCAATTGCCCATTTGGCTAGGCGTCCCGATAACTCGGGTTTGCCTAGAACGTTTGCAAGTTTGAAGTTGGAGAGAATGGTGATTGGGTGACCCTGGAAATATCGTCTTAACCTGCGAGAAGCGTGTATAAGTGCTAAGACTAATTTTTCGAGTGTAGAGTACCGGGTTTCTACGTCTGTTAGGATACGGCTGACATAATAGATTGGCATCTGGATGCCTTTTCGCTCTACTAGCAGGACTGCCCCGGTTGCTCTATCTGTTGCGGAAAGGTATAGGATTAACTCCTCTCCCGCTTTAGGTGCTGTGAGCGTTGGGAGTTCGATCAAGCGTGACCGAATCTCCTGAAAAGCTGCTTCTGCTTCTGGTGTCCAGCGGAAGTGCGTTTTCTTTAAACAGTTTCTCAACGTTGACACGAAAAGAAACGACTTATCCGCGTGGTTTGCCAAAAATCGATTAAGTGCCACTAGTCGTCCATTCAGTGTCTGAGCCTGTTTGATGGTAGTAGGTGATTCCATTTTGATAATGGCTTCGACCTTTTCAGGGTTCGCTCTGAAGCCATCTTTAGTGACGATGACCGCCAAGAACTTCCCTTCTTCCATTCCAAAGGCACACTTGCCCGGGTTGAGTTTCATGTTTATCTTCCTAAGCGTGTTGAAAGTTTCTTCGATGTCTTTCAACATCGCTTCTGCGTCAGGGCTTTTGATGACCAAGTCATCCATGTAGACTTCCAAGTTCCTCCCAATTTGGGCATGAAACTGGTTGTCCATCAGGCGTTGGTATGTGGACCCGGCATTCTTAAGTCCGAATGGCATCATTTGGTAACAAAATGTGCCATCGGGCGTCCGAAAAGCGGTTTTGTCTTGATCATCAACGGCCATGTGGATTTGATGGTACCCCTTATACGCATCCAGGAAGCATTTAAGGCGAAACGGTGCTAACGAATCCACCTTAAGATCAATTTCGGGTAACGGATAACAATCTTTGGGGCATGCTTTGTTTAAGTCCTTGAAATCTATGCACATGCGCCATTGTTTGTTATTCTTCGGTACCATAACGGGATTTGAAACCCATGTTTGATATCTACTAACGCGTACGATGCCTGCGTCAAGGAGTTCCTTGACTTGGGTTCTACACGCGTTAGTTTGTTCTGGCCCCATTACTCTGCGCTTTTGTACGATTGGCGTAACAGCCGGATCGCATTTAAGCTTATGCTCTGCCTTACTTCGGGGTACACCAGTCATGTCAGCTGGTGTCCACGCGAAGATGTCAGCGTTTTTCTGTAATAAGCGCTTGAGTAAGGTGCGTGTGGGATCAACAACTGTTGGGCCAATGGAAACGGCCTGGTCAGGGTATTTGCCGTTGAAGGCCCATCTTTCTGGTTCGGTGATGGTTGGTTTAGCCATCTTTGGTTTGGGTTTAGATGAGACAGATGCGATGTATACCTGGGGAATGCCGGTGATCATCGCTACACCCTCAGCTGTTGGCCATCCCATCATGCCGTGGACTGAGGATACCACGGCGTTGAATCTTGCCATCCCGTCTCTTCCGAAGAGAATGTCGTATGTGTGGTGTGGCTTCCTCATTACGACAAAATCCACGTCTTCTGTGCGTGAGTGATGCCCGTCCGTAAGAGTGACGGGGAAAGATAGGATACCCAGGGGGGTGTTTGTGCTGCCATCGAACCCTTCCATCGAGGCGTAGATCGTTTCCAGGCGTTCCTTGTCTTCGTCATCTAGCTTATCGAAGAACTGCCTGTACATCACCGTTGACGAGGCGCCGTTGTCAGCAAGAGTGCGAGAAGTGATGTAGTGCCCCAGCTGGCTTTTGATGACGATAGGGCCTTCTTTGCTGGGTCCTCCTGGCACTCGCGGGAAGCGCACCTCAGCTTCCTTCCACGCGCATGGTTCTGTCGTTCGCCTTTTTCTTCCTCTGATCTTACCATGAACCATGTTGATGCTGATGTCAACGGGCTTTCGTCCGTTGCCTCGGTACCGGTTATCATTCCTTCCTCCCTTCTTGATTGATGCCACAAGGTGTGCAAGTCTTCCATCCTTGACGAATGTTTCAACAATATCCTTCAAGGATGTACACTCTTCCGTACTATGACCTTTTGTCCCGTGGAACTCACAGGATTTGCTCTGATCCGCATTAGGTCGCTGCCGGATCATTGGAGCTTTTGGCCATGGTAATTTTTCAGTGGCAAATATCTCCGTGACGCTTTTGGTGAGTGGCGTCCACCGGTGTTTTCGGCTTGAAGGGTGTGTGTTATCTCTTCCGCCAACAAGAGGGTGAGAGCTGGATGAGGTGTCAAAGTTTACCCTTGACTGCCAAATACCTAGCTTCCTCTTTTTGTTCTGCCGGGCGATCCGAACATTGTTTTCTCTAGTCCTTTGCGTGTAGAGGTGTGTACTCTGGGGAAGATCCCTTCCCAGTTGCTTCTCCGTCTCGGCAAAGCGCTTGGCCGCCGTCATGATGGCATCCCATGTGGATGGCATGCCGTCCTTACCCGTCAATGTGCGGATAAGCTCTGGGTATTCGGCGCCCTGGATGAAAGCGGCGCGAACAAGATCTTCACGTATGTTGCCCAGACTTAGCTTTTTGGAGTTGAAGCGAGTGATGAAGTCTAGTAAAGATTCATCCTCCTCTCTAACGCAGTTGAGGATCGTCCACTGTTCTTCAGTATATTTCCTTTGTTGGCTGAAGTGTTGGCTGAACTTGTTCTGAAAGTCCGCCCAATCATAGATGTGGTGGACCGGTAAACGATCGAACCATGCCCTGGCCGCTCCAACCAGAGTCATCTGGAACATATAACACCACGTGGGTTCCGTCCAGTTACTGACGGTTGCCCCCGCAATGAATCTGTTCAAGTGGTCGTCTGGGTCGGATAGACCATCATAAGTGCCGATGTTGGACATTTGTTTGGCACTTCTCGGGGCGATTGCTTCCGCAATGTCCCTTGCAAACTTTGACTTTCCTGCATTTGCAGCAGTTGGTCTAAAGGTTTTGGAGAAGTCACGCGGGTTTCTCTCCGCATTCGTTGGTCTAAAGGCTTCCCCAAAATTCCTTGTCGGTTGGAAGTCCGTTTCCTTACGCTTCCCTTTTGCCTTATGGCGAGGGTTTGCGTCGGTATCGGATTCTTCCCGCTCATCGTCTGAGTACTCGCACTCACTGTTCATATTGAGATGTTGGCGAGTACTGCCGAATTCGTCAGCCTGTTGAACTGAACGCAAGCGTTCATCCAACTCAGCTTGGAACTCTTTCTGACGTGCTTCGGCCCACGCCTTGACTTGATCTAGTGTTTGGCGAGGGACCCTCGTCCGTTTCTCCAACTGGGCATTAGTGAACCCCAGTGAAATATTGTTTACTGCACTTGTCCCGGCTTGGGTAACCGGGGTAGTGTTCGTAAAATTTGTATAACCGCCGGTGTTCCCAGTTGCTGGGGTTGTGGTCACCGGGGTTTCTTGGTCACTTACTGGCCTTGGGACCGGAGTAACGTTAACCATTTCTTCAGAAATTTTGAAAAAACTAGGAATTAGTTCTAGCTTTTATGCACGGATGGCGCCAATGAAGAAACACTAAGTGACCCGGGGCAGATTACGGATAATCTGGGGGTTAAGTAATGTTTCCCACGAGGATGAGGTCCAGCAGAGAAGGTTGTTCTTCAGGTGACCTGCAAAACAGACACCGTAAGCTCGTCACTGAGAAGGGGGGGTTCCTCCTTGTGACCACCCTCCGGCGTGAGAATCAGACTAGATTGCTCTGAATATAAGTGTATATTGAGAGATTGCTAGATAAGATAAGATAATGAGATATCAGATGATGTCCTTACCATTCCAAGGAGTTGGAGTATTTATAGCCGAAGGTAGGTTTCCTAGAAGGTACAGCCGGCTGAATAGTATTCATGTTCTACCAACAGTGGGCTACGCACAAGCCATGCTGGTTGGTGGATAGGCTGCGGCCGACAGTGACAAGGTCGGCTGTATACTGTTCCTTTACTGCCGGCTATGCACTGTTCCACCAACTGTAGGCTGCGCACGTCCCACAGTAAGGGTTGGTGAGTAGGCAGCGGCTAATAGTGACAAACAGTGCTAGAGGGTGCACCTCCTCGTACTGTTGTCGGTGAGCTGTCACCCTGTGATTGGTTCATGGGCGTCTGGCCAGATCGTCTGTTTTGCCCATACCTTGGTAGGTATAGTACAAAAGATCTTCCAGAAGCATACGGACTGGCTCATTTGGGCGGGAGTATTCCCGCCTTGCTCATTCCTTCAGGTGACTACTGAAGTAGCAAGAGTTAGTGCCTTGTGCGTGTAGCCTTGCTATCAGTGCGGGTAGATGGCTTGTATCCGCAGCTGCGGGGACAGGCGGAGTACTTCACCATTGGGAGGCTTTTCCTGCGGGAACAACTTGCGTACTGCGCGTAAGGACGTCACGTCTCTGAGCATGGTGGGTCCTGCGGATCCAGTTGGTTTCTGCGCAGACGTCTCTCTTCAAGGTGAGTCCTGCGGGTCCAACTGCGCTCTGCTGGGACCAACCTCTTCAATAATAATAGCTAAAATGTACAGCTAGATACATAACAACAAACTTCTTATAATTGGCAGTCTATCAGTCAACAATACACAAACCTATAGATGCAGCAACTTTGAAACAAATAAGTCAAAACTTGAAACTGTGACCTAATGTCGATAATGCAAGAATCATAAAAAACAAAATATATCACCCCTAAAACACAAAGCACACATCGAAAACCTAAAAAATATGCAATCACACAAATATTAAGCAGCCGATGAAATCTCTTAAATCTTTAATTGGACCTAAGACTACAGCAGCAAAAGACATCAACAATTCCAACTGCACCACAATAGATTACGAAGAATCAACGCAATTGCAAAAAAGGAAGACCGAGCTCGTTCAATTCCGATTTCATGTGTTTCTAACCACTACTTCAGCCGATTAAAAGTTAACCAATTAGTGGAAAATGGCGTATGGCTAATACACATGTCAGAAACCTAAAAGCGATTCATGTTCTTAAATAACCTAACTGGACAACTAGTAATAGTAATAAAACCTTGCATGGACACAGACTCGAACACAAGCTCTGAATCTGAACGTTATCGTAACAACACCTAACATCCACCAGCCAGGACCAAAATTATTTTACAACTCGAAACTGTGTATTATGGTAGTAACAAAGATATCCCAAAAAAAACAACATTGTGGCACCTAACTTCTCAATTATACCAATTAAATAACGGACAAGTAAACAAATTGACGTTTGTTGTACACAACTAAGTGTCACTCCATCTAACACATATTAAAAAGCTCCAGTAATTGATCAACAAGAAAAAAACAAATAACATATTCACACAACACCTAGTAGGCATCCACATGTATCAAATAACTAAAGAACCGACATGCTCCAAATAGTTATTCTACCATATAAAAAGCTCCAATAGTTACCTTTTTGTGAAATTCAGACAAAAAGCTTCGTATTGATGGAAAAGTACCTCTTTTAGGGTTCGTCGTTTGGCCGGTGAAGATAAAATTGATGACATGGTTCGTTTAGGGTTGGCTATGTGGTTCACGGATTCAGTTTGCGAAGAAGAAGACGATGGCGGGTTAGGAGAATTGAGAAGACAATGGCAGACGTTTGATAGATTTGGGGCTTATGGCTTGAAGTTTGAAAGATTTGGGAAAAAGGAATGGCGGGTTACAACTTAGAAGACATTGACGGGATATGAAATTAGATAATGAAGTTATACATGGGGCTATGTGCACTGGACGGGCCTGAAAACGAATCGAACGTTCGGTAAACTGTTCGTGTTAACATTATGCGGGAAGTTCGTTTATTTAATTAACGAACGAACAAGAACAAAAAATATGTGCTCGTTTAATTAAACGAACGAACATGTGTTCATAAACGTTCGTTTATTTATGTTCGTGTATGTCTACTTATTTATGTTCGTTTATGTATTAGAAGAAAATAATTAATAATATCTAGATGAGTAATCTACTTAAAGGTTTTCATAATTGTTAATTTGTGTTTATTTAAGTGTTTTCATTTATGTTTGTTTGTGTTTATTTACACTTGTTCATATATGTTCGTTTATCTTTATTCAGTTATGTTCGTTTAGATTTTAAACAAACGAACACAAATGTCCATTTTAAAAAAAACGAACATGAACACAAATATTTGTTCGATTAAGTGTTCGTGTCCAAGTAAAGTTAAATGAACGAACATGAACACGAGCATGCCCTTATTCGTGTTTGTTCGATTCGCTTACAGTCTTTCATTATTCACAGTGATAAACATACCGGTCTCAATCTCTAGGCTCTACCGATTTTTATTTGTGTTCATGAACACATTCATTTTCTTAACGAACACGAACATAAAATCTCGTTCGGCAAGTATTCGTGAACCATTCGTGAACACGATATTTCATTAAGGAACATACATGAACAAGGCTTATCGAATACCATCTTGTAATATGACGATTGGCTAGGATACCAATTTACATTAAAAAAGAATTATAATAAAAATAAATATTGATAATAACAGATAACAAAATGACAAAAGAAACAACAAAATTGTCTAAATCGTATTAATGTAAAACTTGCAAGGGTGTATGTTTATTAAAAATGAATGGAAGAGGGGAACATTTAGCAGCACCCTTAATTTAATACCTCCCTATATGTGTTAGGCAGCTTTGAAGAAATTCGAAGAAACGAGTGAGCTAATATAAAAGGGAAAATTTCCAAAATAACTTAAGAGGGGAGAAAACATTCCAAAACAGCTGGGTTTTTTTTCCAAGATTTTATTAAAATCTCTGTAAATCCATCGGCTCAGACGCATTTTGAACGAAAACCGTCGACTTATACGACTTCTATGAAATCCGTCGTTTTATAAATTCGACTTTTTGAAACCCTTCGTTTTTACCAAATTTCACAAAACCCGTCGTCAGAGCCGACGGATTTGAAACACGTGACAAATTTTTATTGGCTAAAACAAAACTTATCGACGAAAAAACTTGTCTCCGTCAACGAGTTTTGACGAGACTTTTATGAAAACTTAATAAAAAAAGGGTTATTTTGGGATTGTCTCCTATTTTGAATAATTTAGAATTTGTTTCCAAAATAAAAGTTTCTAAAAATTTGGATATGAATTTTTGTATGTATATAAAAATTTGGATAGTCGATTTAAGTTGAGAAATGGTTGTGGATATGTGGTCTTTGATTTGAGTAACACTCCTATGATCATCAATATCTAGGTGTTTGACTTTGATATGGTGGTTTAGAAGCGGTTCTCTAACTAAACAGCTTTAACATGTCGATGCATATATATATTATTTGATTAGAAGTGGTTTTGGTTGGTGACCGCTTCTAAGGTGAAAGGTGACTCGCTTCTTATAACTCCTTTTATAACTCATATATCAAGTTTTTTATTACGGTGTATTACAATAACATCAAAATGGTTAGACGTCATGTAAAGGTTAAAATTATAAGACCCAAATGTCAAGTGTCATATTAAGTTATGTTATAATAAAACTCTAGCGAATAAGCATCCTATAAAACAAATGTTTTATGACTACAGTATCAAGTGTCCTATTACGGTGTATTATAATAACACCACAATAATTAAGCGTCCTATAAATGTTAAAGTTATAAGACTCAAGTGTCAAGTCTTTTGTTAAGTTATGTTATAATAAAACTCTAGCGAATAAGCGTTCTATAAACCAGATGTTTTATAACTAAAATATCAAATGTCCTATTACGGTGTATTATAATAACACCACAATTGTTATGCATCTTATAAATGTTATGGTTATATGACCATAGTGTAAAATGTCCTATTAAGTTATGTTCTTATATGACTTCGACTAGAAAGGGTCCTATAACACCGAACATTTATGACTTAACTACAAAGTGTCCTATTAATTTATGTTATAATAAGACCTCCAGTGATAAAGTGTCCTATTACATTACCACATAATAGGACACCAACAACTACATGTCTTATAAATTACTTTATTAGGATTTACATTTTAAGTGTCATATTAAGTTATATGATAATACGTCCCCAAAGAATCATTCATCCTATTAAATAACTTTTTAGGACACCGGTTCTGTAACGTATATTGTAAAAGGACCCCAAATGTTCATTTGTCCTATTAAATATATTTTAGGACCCTGTTTTACAAGTGTCCCACATAAAAGGTCCTAAAAAGCCCTTTCTGTTGTAGTGGAGTTTTGTAAATTCTCCATTAGCATTAGTAGTTATGGGACGATATGGACCTTGTTCAATTGGTCTAACAAGATTATAATCAATGATTTTAAGGTAGTTTTGACATCTTCACTTGAATTCTTCAAAGTCACTTTCCCAAGTCATTAGCTTTGAAGGTTTTGTCATAGTTCCGGCCTCGTTTTCAAACATCACGCAACTCCTTATGGCTTCGTGTTAGTGCACGGTTTTGCGTCTTGAGTCTTTGTAATTAACGTTAATGTTTTCGTTTAATATTTAATGTCATAATTAGTTTTATTATTGTCTAGTTCGCTATATTTATGGTCTAGTTCGCTAGGCGATGTTAGCGAACTAAGACTTAAGCTTATTCCCTCCTGATTCGTTAGGGGATGTTAACGAATCAGGGGGTGTTTCGTTATTTAAGTGTATGTAACTAAGCGAACTCTAGTTCGTTGGGGGATGTTAACGAACTAGGTTCGTCTTCTATTTATACGTGAACACTGTTCACGCTTAATAAGAGTTTTGAGAGAGTTAATTATCCAAACCCGGTCAAAACGCTCTCTCGATCTTCAACCTAATATTATACAAACAATTGATATATACTGATAATACATAAACATATACAACACTTAATCTAAGGTAATTATGAGCTAGATCTATGTAAACGTATTAATCGATTATACACAGATCTGAGATCTGTTATTGTTATTGTTACTGGATTGATATGAATCAGGAGTTCTAACAAGTGGTATCAGAGCTTTCGGGGCTCAATTACACTTGAATTGGTGTTTAATTAGTTTTGATATTGGTAATTTTATGTTTGGGTTAATTCGAATCAATTTTGTGTTGAATTGATTGAATTATGGACAAATTGGATTGAATTTGAGTTGGTTAAGTTATTGGAATGGTTTTGTGAATTGGACTTGAGTTTTGGATTGGTTTTGGAGTGTTTTGATATCGGTTTGGTTTAAGGCCGAAACAGAGATGATGTGTTGGGATAATTGAGTTAGTTATCGGTGTTAATTGGTTAAGAGGTTTGGTGTATTGGATTTGCGATTGTATTACGAGTTTTTAGTAGGTTATTCGTGTGATTTGGTTAAGAATCGAGGTTGTATTACAAATTTACGTATTCTGGGTTTCTGGGTTTAGTGTTCATCAAATCCAGATTTCTGGAAATCTTCTTTGAAGAATTGAAGATTTGAAGATGAATATGATTCGCTATCATCTTCATGGTGATTCGTTTTATTATTCACTTTGATTCGTTATCTAAATTGGTTGATTCGTCATAACTTTCAAGTGATTCGCTAGCCAGTTCGTATCATTTGTTAGTTCGTGTCATCTGATTCGTTACTTGGATTAACTGATTCGTGCGACCCGCGTCCACTTTGGGATTTGTGTCATAACAACCTTTACCACGTGGCATAAGGTGTCAGAGTTCGTTATAAACGGTTGTAACAACCTGATTCGCTATAGTTTGATTCGTTATCAACTATAGCCAATTCGTTATCTTATTTCGCTAAGAGTTCCTTAGTGATTCGTTACTGATTATCCTCTAATTCACTAAACTAATCCTTTGTGATTCGCTTGGTCAATTCGTTAAGTTGACTATGCATTGACTTTTTGATTCGTTAACCAATACTCTAATTCGTCATCTAATTCGTCATCTGTTTCGCCATCTGATCAATCTTAACTTTGTTAAGGGTTGATTCGTTAGATACTGTTCACAGTTCGCTACAACTGTTTGCAATTCGTTACATTTACCATTCGTTAATCTTATTCACTTGTTAATTCGTCACACTTACATCCTTGAAATTTTTGAAACTTGTCAAAAATGGCTGGTATGTATGCATTAGCTTCTCAAAATATGTTGATGCAACAAATGTTGCAACTTGATACCGAGATAGGTTAACATTCGAAATGTCCAAGATTGATGAAGTTCAGTGACTTTGCCAAATAGGAACCTCGGTTTCGTGCTCATTTAGGATCAGTTCATCCTGATTGTTCATACTGCTTAGATGAAGTCTATACTGTACCTATGATGGGAGATGAGACTATTGGTTTTACATCAAAAGCTATCTCACGGTATTCTGTTGAAGAAAAGAAAGTATTAGAGATAGAAACAAAAGCTTATTCTACTCTAACTATGGCTTTGCCTGAGAATATTTTTCACCAAGTGGGTAGTATAAAAATATGTGCTTCTTTGTTTCAACATATTCAAATGAGAAATATGGGTAACACGGCTGAAAGCAAAAAGGTGATGCTTAAGTTTCAATTCAGAAACTTTAATTTACTAAAGGGTGAGACGATTGAAGAAATGACAACGAGATTCAATCACTTATCGCTGAGATGGACAAGATGAAATTAGATGTCTCTGAGAGGGATAAAATTGACACTATTAAGAGTGTACTCCCAGGTTCTTATTCTACATTTTTAATGGTTCTCAAGGAAAACAATTATTTTTTGAATGAAGATTTGACTGCAATTGAATTCTTACAGAAGATTGAAGCCAGAGAATATGATCTTAAGTAATAGAAATCTTCAAAAGAAAGTCAAGATCCTTCTTTCTATGGTGGTAGTATGCCTCTTAGTTCAACCATCTCTCCATTGACTGCTTTTCTTACTCAAGCGGCAAGTGAGAATACAACTACTCTGTATAGTGATCCACGAGCCTGTTTTTATATAGCTGGAAGTACTGGATCTTCTGGTATTTCTAGATCAACTGGAACTTCGGGAAGTTCATCCAATACAACTCACTATTCAGCACCTTCAAATGTCAACATGAAAGAAGCTGAACAAAACTTTGCTTTTCTATCTGCTTTCATGACTTCGTATGAAAATCTGGTTAGTAGCAAAATTGCCACTAGTGATTTAACTGATGAAGACTATGATCAGATCGACCCAGATGACTTGGAAATCATGGATTTAAAATGGAACATGGCGATGATTGTTAGAAAGGTGGAAAGATTCATGCAAAAAAACGGAAAAGATCTTCCCGCTCTAAAAAAAAGTTGGGGTTTGATAAGTTGAAAGTGAAATGTTGCAATTGTCAAGAATTCGGTAATTTTGCAAAAGAGTGTGACAAACCGAAAAATGAGTATACTGGTCCTCGTGGTCAAATTTCAAACTCTTCAACACCACGAGATAATGATGCTGAAAAGAAACCATCAAGTTCCGGGTCACAAGCAATGTTAGCTAATGGAGATGATTGGTCACAACGACTACTGTGTAATGATACCCAAGCAAATCTGGCAATGATTGGGCTTACTGAAAATGTTCAAAAGGATAGTGGAAGTGAGCTGTCTTCTGATAATGATTCTGGATCTGAGTCTGATGAGTCAAGTAAAGATCTTCCAATCAATTTTGCTTGTATGGCAAAAATCAGTGATTCTTCCACATCTGCTTGTACAGCCAAACAAAATGAGGTTAGTAAATCTACTTCTAAGGTGTCATGTGTTGATTGTGATTATAATAAATCTAAAATTGATTCATTAAAACTCCAAAATGATAATTTGCTAAAAGAGATTGTGTCCTTAAAAGACACTTATAGGCAATCCTTAACATCTCAAATAAATTCAAGGGAGAAAATTGAGGCTTTGACTATAAGTAATCATGATCTTAAAGCTGAGTTATCTATGAAAATGACAATTAATGATCAAAAGTTTCAAGAAATTTTGAAACATCGTTCAAAGATAACCGAGCTTGAAAATGAGGTTCTTGAGTTGAAGAACAAATTGGGTAAATTTCGAAATTCATCTTTTCTGTTAAATAAAATTATTGAAGTTTCTAGAAAACAAAAGGATTCAAAGAAAGGTATAGGTTTTGTTGAAATTCCACCACCATTTCACAATGATTATAAAATTAATCATTTTGCTCCAACTGAAGAAGATGTTATTCTTAAAGAGCCTGTGATTTCAGAAAATTCTAAACCAAGTCTGAAACTGTTAAAACCCAGTCTGTTTCTCATAAACCTCATGTTCAAAGTAACAAAGTTTTTGTTGAAAATGTTGATAAATTTATCATTGAGGATGTGTTTGAACCTGAAATTATACACAAGAACAAGAACATTCCAAGTTCTAATCACGTACTGTGTGAACCTCATGAACTTGAGGAGGTTGTGTATGGTTCGCACACAACTAAAATGAAACAAGATTTGTTTGTCAAACCAGTGAAGGTTAAGAGACCAGAAAAACCCAAAATTTCTGATGAGGATTTGTTGCGTTTTATAAATCCTAATGCATTTAAGCCTTCATCTGCTCGTGTTTTTAAGTTAAAGGGGATGGATACGATGTTCACTGAAAAAACATTCCTCTTAGTATCATTAAACCTGAACTGATTGAGAGTGTGTTTTACAATGAAACTACCAAGGTTCGTGAAATTTAACGTCAATATGCTCATGCAAAAACATCAGTTTCATCAGATCCGATGACAAGAGCAAAGCAAGTTTTAAAACAAGCTAAACAAGTTAAATTTGTAAAATCTACCGGAATTGACACGTTGAAAAGTTTTTCGAACTGTTCTAATTTAGATTTTTACTTGAAAAAGAAATCTGAGTTATCTAATGATTTTGCTAAAAGCATGACTAAAAATGTGAGTCATCAGTCATCATCTGTGTCACATGTTCCAACAAATTCTCAACATAATCATGTTGATATGCGAAGTTGTTTTCTTTGCGGTCAACAAGGTCATGTAGTAAGAAATTGTGGCCAGAAGAATTATCAGACTCTTCATCCTTTTACAAGGACCATTCCAAACCGATTCCAGTGGTAAAGGAGATTCTGAAACGACCAGTGTCGTGTGATTATGATACTCATATTATGTTTTCGAATATACATCCTTGAAAAGTTGTTCATGTGAATGAAACTCATGGTTCAGTTAAACCTAAGTTTATTCCTACTGAACCACTATGCAAAAATGTTAATTCAAATGTGGTTCAAGCTGCGTATCTAAGACGAAAGTCGAAGAAACCTGTAACTTATTCTCAAGTTGCTGAACAACAATTGAATGCAACTAAGGTTACCTTTTCTCAAGAAAACCAAAAGGTGCCCAAGACTGAGGCTTTAGCTGCCTTTTTAAACTAATCATTTTCTTTTGTGTGTAGGGTTCATCCAAGACCATTTCTGGTGAAAACTGGATCATGGATAGTGGATGTTCTCGTCATATTACTGGAAATCTCAATCTCTTATCAAACGTGAGAAATATTCAAGGGGGTTATGTGGCGTTTGCTGGAAATTCTGGGGGTATGATTACATAAGAAGGTGATGTTTCGAATGGGAAGATTACATTTGAGAAAGTTAACTATTGTGATAAAGTGGACCATAACTTATTGAGTGTGTCATTAATCTGTGATAAGCAATACACTACAGTATTTACAGATAAAGAGTGTCTTATTCTGAAACCGGGTTATGTGGTTCCTGAGGACTTGGTTGTCATGCGATCACCACGATCAAATAATATTTATGTCTTGAATATGAATTCTAAGGTATCCACATCGATCGAAACGTGTTTTGTCTCGAAAGCAACCGAGAAAGACTCAGTACTTTGGCATCGAAGAATGGGTCACATACATGTTCGAAAGATGAATTATTTAATGGCAAACGATTTAGTAGAGGGGGTGTCGTTGAAAAATTTTAAGTTATCTGATCACTGTGTTGCTTGCAAAAAGGGCAAACAGAAGAAGAAATCACACCCATCTAAATTGTTGAATTCCATTGATACTCCACTTGAACGACTTCATATGGATTTGTTCAGTCCAGTGAATCGTGCGCGTATTTCTTGAGACTGGTATTTGCCTAGTTGTGACTGATGATTATTCGAGATAGTCATGGGTCTTATTTATGAGTTCTAAAGATCAAACGCCTGTTTTGGTACAAAACCTTATCACTAAAATCGAATCACTATACAAGCAAAGGTGAGGAGAATTAGGAGTGATAATGGAACTGAATTAAAAAACACTATATTGGATTTTTTTTGAATTCAAAAGGGAATTCACCGTGAATATAGTGCACCATATGTACCTCAACAAAATGGCGTTGCTGAAAGAAAGAATAGAACCTTGATTGAAGCTGCAAGAACTATGCTTGCTGATTCTAAGCTTCTTGTCCAGTTTTGGAATGAGGCGGTGAGTACGGCCTGTTATACACTCATTCGTGTTCTAACTGTTAAACGACTCAAGAAGACCAGTTATGAATTATTGAATAATCGTAAGCCTAACTTAAAGTACCTAGAACATTTTGGGTGTCCCTGTACTATGCTGAAAAAGGATGTGGGTAAATTTGAAGAAAAAGCCATTGAAGGGTATTTCTTGGGGTATGCGTCACCTAAGAAACGGGTTTTTAATTTTATATCTGGTTGTGTTGAAGAATGGTACCATGTTGATTGTCAAAAGTACACTACTCCTCCACAAGGGAAAGGTCCCGACTGGATGTTTGACTATGATGGCTTATTTAATTCATTCACTCCATCAACCGATCATCCAGATGAAGATTTAGTTCGTGCTTATTTTGAAGAACATTTGGAAATTCCAAGGCTCGCAAATTCAAATGATGTTGAAGCTCCAATTGCTGCTCCAATTGACGAACCTGATAATGAATCTCCTGTTCATGATGATAATGCATCTACTTCATCTGATGATAATACTGTTGTGGATCAAGTTATTGCACTTGACAGTGATGTTTCATCTCTTAAATTGGGTGAACATTACACTAATTTATTTGAAAATGTTGTTGTTTCTGAAAATCCTACTCTCAGGATTCATAATTACCATCCACAAGAAAACATTATTGGAGACCTTGATGTAGGGGTTCAGACACGACATCAAGTTGCCTCTTCAAGTGACAATAATGCTCTATGTGCTCATGCTGACTTACACGCATCTGAAATTGCAACTTTTGCTAAATTTACTTGTTTTCTATCTCAAGTTGAGCCTACAACTTCTCGTGTAGCTCTGCAAGATCCTTCTTGGGTAGAAGCTATGCAAGAAGAATTACAACAATTTGCACGTTTAGGTGTTTGGGATCTTATTGACAAACCTGCTAGAGTCAAGAAGGCAATTCCGACTAAGTGGGTATATAAGTGTAAGAAAGATGATCGTGGAGTAATTGTGAGAAACAAAGCACGTCTAGTGGTGCAAGGTTTTCATCAGCAAGAGGCTATTGATTATACTGAGGTGTATGCTCCAGTTGCAAGATTAGAGTCGATTCGAATCTTCCTGGCATATGCTGCTTACAAGAATATCAAAGTGTATCAAATGGATGTTAAGAGTGCTTTTCTCAATGGTGAACTTCACGAGGAAGTGTTTGTTTTACAGCCTCCAGGCTTTGAAGATCCTGATTATCCTGACCATGTTTACCGATTAAACAAGGCATTATATGGTCTACATCAAGCCCCGAGAGCTTGGTATGGCACGCTCGCCGGCCATCTGACGGATAACGGCTTCAAACGTGGAACTGTTGACTGCACTTTATTTTATAAAAATATTGGTGATGATCTTCTGCTCGTTCAGATCTATGTTGATGACATAATCTTTGGGTCTACAAACGATACATTGTGTAAGGAGTTCGAGAAATCTATGCAAACCAAGTTCGAGATGAGTTCGAGGGGAGAGATTAATTTCTTTTTAGGGTTGCAGGTTCATCAGTCTGCGAAGGGAATCTTCATTCATCATATGTGAACGATGTCTTGGGCCAATTCAAGATTACTGCCGGAAAAAACCCTTCTACTCCTCTTCCCCTGGGTCACAATTTATCACTGGATGAATTGGAGGATACCATTGATCCGACCCTTTATCGTGCCATGATTGGTTCTTTAATGTATTTAACTGCTTCTAGACCCGATATAATGTTTGCTGTTTGTTTATGTGCTAGGTACCAAGCTAGTCCCCGAGTGACTCACCTGGCAGCGGTCAAGCGTATTCTATAATATCTACGGGGAAATCCTGACATCGGGTTATGGTACCCCAAAGATGATACTTTCGATCTTACCGCTTACTCAGACTCAGATTATGGAGGATGCAAGATCAATTTTAAGTCTACTACAGCGGGATGTCAATTCTTAGGAGGTCGGCTTGTTTCCTGGCAGTGTAGGAAGCTGACAACGGTCTCCACTTCAACCGCCGAAGCTGAGTATGTTGCAGCCTCGAGTTGCTGTTCCCAGGTTTTGTGGATACAACAACATCTTCGCGACTACGGTTTGAAGTTTCTTACTACTCCCATCTTGATTGATAACTCTGTTGCTATTAGTATCACCAAGAATCCCGTACAACATTCTAAAACAAAACATATCGAAATTCGATATCATTTTATACGGGATTGTTATGAAAAGAAATTAATTGATCTTGAGAAAGTGCACACTGATTTTCAAAAAGCCGATCTATTTACCAAAGCGTTTGATAAAACACGTTTTAACTTTTTGCTTGGTTTAAATGGATTGAAGACCCTTGCTGAGATCCTAAAATTAGGATAATTATCTTTACTTGTTTTATTGTTCTAGTTTAATTTTCTTCTGTTTTTAGGTTTCAGGGGGTGAATTCTAGAAAATACAAAAATATTATGTTTTTTGTTTGTATAGATAAAACCCAAAAACATTAGAAAACATAGAAAAATCAAAAATATTGTGTTCTTTCTTGTTTTTCTCTCTTGTTTTATTCTAATATTCGAAAACCCAAAAACATGTTAAAATTAGAAAACACCAAAAAGATTGTGATTTCTGTTTGTACAGAAAAATTCTGAAAAAGTCAAAAAGAATGTGAATTTTTCTTGTTTTGTAAAGAAAAATCCGAAAAGACAAAAATATTGTGCTTTAGTTTGTAAAGAAAAAAACCAAAAATATTTTTGCTTATGCTCGCTAAAAATTATGTCATTTGCTTCTCTTTTAAAGGACATATACTTGTATATGTTTGGTCCTGATAATTTCTTGTAAATCTTCGGGTTAGCCATTTACCTGACAAATGGATAGTACTTGGGGCATTTGTTAAGCTTTCTACTTTAATTTTAGCAGAAAATTTAGTCAGTTATTTAAGTGTGTGAATTGTGCTTTCATGTTTTGGTCATATTCTCTACTTGTAGATGGATAGGATAGCCATTAATTTATAAACTTAAATTAACTGGGGCAATTAAAATTATTTTGTTTTATGCTTCTCAAAATTTTGAGTTTTTGAAGCAAAAAGAGAAAATGATAGTACATTGATTATTTGACCCCAAATCCAGAAAGAAATAAACTTAAAAGACTAAGTGCTTAACCATTGGTGCATTGATAGGTCTTAAACAAGCTGATAGAGTAAAGTAAGTGATATAAACTTAAAGAAAAGTCAAATTGAAAGAGGTGTTAGTCTCTAGCAAAAGTCTCGGTGAAGATGGCAGAAATGTAATAACCGGTCATACTCAAGCCTAATAGTTGTTGTTCATCCAAAAATATAATAAAGCAAATAACAAGCGTTAGGATTCTGGATACTGTGAGACTTTATGTGGCTTAATCATCTGGGTATTCATAAGCATGAATATTTCACTCGCTTTCTAGAGCAAACCCAAAGTCATTAAACTTAATCACTACTGTACTCCGTACAATCTAAATTACTGACTTGATCAAAATCCGCTGTTAGTCATAAAATTGTTCCTCCCTTGCGTGCGTCTCAATACCAATAAGAAACGGACCCCGGGGGATACAATGTATGTAAGCCGACAGATGGACTCGTGCATACTCACTCACGGTAAAGGAAACTTGATGCATTACTCAAAATTTCACAATTGGTATCAAAATTTTTGATCAACACTATAATGGTTTAAGTCAAATTGGGGTGATTTGGCAAAAATCAAATTAAGCTTGAACCGAGATTAGGGGCTGATAGTTTCTGATATTCTGTGCGCTAATTGAACCATAAATCATATCACATAAATGCTCGAAGGTTTGTTATAAGACTTAAGTGGACAACAATATCAATGACCGACTTAACGCCAGTTGTAATATCGCTGAAATATAAAACTGTGATGGAAGGGCATTTTGGTCAATATGATTCTCTGCTCAAACTCAACAAAAACACAAAAATATGTACTGTTTTTGATAAATCATAGAAAAACACAAAAAGATTGTCCAATTTTTATGTTCGGGTGCTTCTTTGTAAATACATTCTTTAATTTTTTTTTTAGTTTTTACAAAATACCAAAAATATTTTATTCTTTTAATTTACATATTATTTAATAATTTTAAGTTATGTTTCGTAAAAGTGAAACGTATTTTAAGGTATTCAATTATCGAGATAAAAAGGTTCTCAGTAATGCTTTTAAGTTAAAATTTGATTTATTCACTATTTAATTCATTTAATTATTTAATTTAAAATTAAATAAAGTTTTAATTCGTTAAAAATCTACCTCGTTAATTATGGATAACGAACTAGGTGATTCTTTAGCGAACTGGTTCCTAGTTCGCTTACCTAATTCGTTTCTGCACTCTGTAACGAATCATCCCTTCTTTGTTATACATATTTAACGAATCAAGACACTAGTCATGTCTTGTTCGCTACTCTAAGGTAACGAACTGTAATAGCTAATTATCTAATTCGTTATTTATAATTCAAACGAATTGCGTAATTCGTACACCGTGTACCTCGGGTAGCGTGCTAGGCTATATAGGCCAGAAAAAGACGAACAGTCCTTCACTGTTCATCTTTCTTCACTCTAAAGACACATGTTTCAAATTTTTCTCTGAAAATCGACTTCCAAATTTCGATATTTCAAGGATATCTTTGTGTTTCTCAGGTATAGATGGTCACGGCGATGTGTTTTTCGTCAAAAATGATTGTGCTTTGATAGACGAGTTATGTACTTTTGTGGTCTAAGGGTTTTCCGAGTTCTTAAACCCTGTTTTGTTTATGCACCATTGTGATAATATAGATTATCTATGTTTCAATGTAATCGGAATGCGATTCCGATACCCTTGGTGGACTTTAATCGACGTTTGATTATAGTTTGCTGGGTTGAATATGTTTTCATGGTTTATGTGTTTCTGTTTGCTCCGGTTAACCTCAGTATCTCTAGGTTTTGAGTCTCAATCTCATCACCATGAGCTTAATAGTGTGTTTCCGAGTTCAAAATGCTCATTGTCTTGATTATTCAACGATAGTCATGGACTAATTGATTCTGGGTTCATATTGTTGACTATCTGTGTTCTTACTAATTTTGACCTTGACCATGAAAGTCAAAGATCAAGTCAAAATTTTATTGACCATTCGTTATCCTTAGAGAATTGGAACTGCTTCATGTCCAATTCGTTAAGGAAATACACGAACTAGCTCAACGAATAATTTAGTTCACGAATCAGATATGGATTCGTTAAAAATATAACGAACTAGATCCTTAGTTCGTCATTTTGAGTAGTAATTCGCTAAGTCTACTTCGTTAGCTAATTTACATGATAGCGAATCGCTCGATTCGTTACTAAATAGTAACGAATCAGTGTGATATTTAACAAATGACATTCAATTTTAATTATTTAATTAAATTTAAAATTCACTTTTAAATTAATTAGCGTATTTAAATCGTCTAAACGCGTAAATAAATTAAATACACATATCTTGTGACAATGAATACACCATTTATACATAACTAGACATATTTTGATGTTTAATACGTATTACGTCCTCTCATTCCAAATATCTGTTTCTATTTATTCAGTATAAATGGCTGATCAAGTAAATCAAGATCCAGCGATTGCCGATCAAGGGCAACACGAGCAACCACCACCAGAACAACCTCCACAAGATCAACCACCACAACAAGAACAACAAGACGACGTTATTTTACTACCATTTGACAACAAACATAATATATGTGCTTACGTGAATCAAGATGTTGCAGATTTGGATGTGTTTGGGGATATGTTAACTTTCTTAAGACGCTCAGTGATACACTATGCTATAACTGCTAGACCTAAAGTGTATCTGAGTATTATCAGGCAATTTTGGGACATAGCTAAGTATGTTGAGGAAGAAAACCACATTCGTGCTACAATCAATCAAACTCCGATTACAATTGATGTTGAGTTTATTCGTCGTGTACTTCATTTTGCTGATAATGCTGACAACCCTAGTGAATTCGATAGGACGCTGGTCAAGGGTTTATTCACACTCGTGCGTTATGGTGGCGACATTGATAAATCTATGTTGAATAAGAATGGATTATGTCCACCATACAAGTATCTTCTACATATTCTAATTCACTGGATGAGTGGTCGTCGTGGTGGGTTTGATGAATGTAGACTCAGTTTGCAATCAGCTTCTGTAGCTTTGATCCTGAACAAGCCATTTAACTTCTCGGAACTAGTCTTTGATCATTTGAAAGAACAAGTTCAGCAAACTGTTCAGTCCAAGAAGTTCTTAATGTATCCTCGCTTCCTACAGCTGATTATTCAAGACTTAATTCCCAATTTAGCCATTGATCCAACTCAGGTGAATGATGTGCTTCCTATGGAACACTTGAAAGCTGATACGGTGCATCGAATGTTAACTTATCGTAAAGAGAAGCCTCGGGATAAACGAATGATTGGCCACATAATTAATCCGAATTATGAATGTCCTCCTAATGAACGCTTGATCCATGACGACTCGGATTCCGAGCGTGAAGGGGGAGAAGGTAGGAACGATGATGATGGGAACGATGATGATGGAAATGATGGTGATGGTGGAGCTGGTGATGCTGCCTTTCAAGAGCAGCAGGAGGCAGTAAATGCTGCTTTAGCTGCCACCATTGCAGCTCAACAAGAAAGGAAAAGGAAAGGGAAAGCGGTGGAAACTGGTGAGCCATCAAAGAAAAGACATGTTCCAGCGGGGGCTGGGGTAATTATTGGTGTTCCACCACCACTTCAATCAACGCCTCAACGCTCAGCAGTGCCGCCTACTACTAACACTTTGATGCTTACATTGACGACGACGTTGGTGTCCTATGAAAGGCTTGGTTTAATCCCTCAAATGGCGTTATCTGAGATACCAAGGCCTCCTGCTACATTATCTACCGTCCCTTCAACACCATCGATGAGGCCTCCTCCTCCTCCTCCTACTCCACCACATCCTAGTGATGTCTCGTTTATACGAATCACTCGACCTCACGGACCGATTCAACCTGTTCATCCCTCACTATACAACTTGTCATCAAACCGTCAGACTGAGATGCTGCTGAATCTTCTCCACCTTTATGAAAACAAAATGACAGCTGACCGTAAAAATCAAGAACGCCTCATGGAGAATCAACGACGGATGATGAGCTATATATCTTTTTGTCAGAAGGAGACTAAAGCGCTTCGGGCGATTGTTGAGTCTCAGGGGTGAAAATAAAGGAACAAGAAGAATTGATCTTACAATTGACTTGCAAAGAAGATGCCCTTAAGAAACTCAAAGATGATGACCAAGATCCTGACGAGTCTGGTGCAGGAGGTGAGCCTAAAAACTCGCACGGTTCATCTTCTGGTGCTGGTACAAGTGGCGGTGAAGACTCGGGTAAACAGATTATTATATATCAGGATCCAACTGCTGCTAAGCCTATTGAGATGATTGTAGCTAACACTGTGATATTTATGGATGGATCGGGGATGGTTAGGAGTGTGGTGAACTGAGATGAGATAGAGGTTCATGAGTTTTTGGATAGGTATCCGACACGGGAGTAGATTTCTATATTGCTTGGGCAGAATGACGATCAGTTGACTGCCTTAGAGACTGAGCCTGATATCGAGGTGGTGAATGAGGAAGGTATATCGGATGATCCGTCAATTCAGATGAATAAGGACTTTAGTTATGAAGATGAGGATGTTGAGATCGAAGATGTAACTGCTGAGGAGTATCCGGACTTGTTTCAACACACTAATGTTGATCAAGGTGCTCCGGTATTTGATGAACAGACAGTTAAAGCGACAGAAGATGAATTGGAAAAGGTTTTGAAGTGTAAGCGGACAGTTCAGTCACTTGAAGTCATAATTGATGATGATATTGCAAGATGGTTCAAACATCAGAAAGTTGGTAAAATCATCAGTGTATATCGATACGTTGATCAAGAACGTAAAGACACTGCTGCTGCATGGGTTAAAGAAAACCAAGTGACCTTCTTCAAGACTGTTTCCAAGGTACATGGTGATATTGTCTCATGGCTCTATGATTCTGAGCTTAAAGTATGTATAGTTAAGTGTGAGAAGGGGGTCCAGTACTACGATACGATAATAAATGTTCTTACTTTGCCGCGGTGGGATGTTCGTACCCTCGCGAGACGTCCATTTATCAATCGTGGGGGTTATCGAACAGCCGAGTGGTTTCACCAACACTTACTGTTCGAGGTCAATCATGGCTTCAAGTTCTTCAAGCCTCAGGTCCCTAGGCGTAAAAGTATTGACGAGATTGATCCTATGACTGGCTGGAGGAAACTTGTCCTAAAGGTGAAGCCGCCAAAGACGATGAAGCAGGTTCCTGTGAAGACGATGCCTCAAAATATGTATCTATCGTTCAACCACTGGTACTATGACAATCGTACTGGCGAGGCTGTCATTGTTCTTGGTAGAGGACTGAAGACTGAGCTCATCAAGATAATCGACCCGATGTGGTTGGTTAATTTATCAGAGACAGACAATAACTGGCTCCACATGAAGCAGATTTTGTTCGAGCGCCATGAAGACTACGACCTGGCTATGCAATTCCAACGAGTTGTTCGTGTATGTCATCAGCATGGAATTCATAGTTGCAGAGACTGGAAGTCCAAGCGCTTCAAGTAATTTAAAGACAAAGAGCTCAAGACGAGGAGGTGTCTGTTAGTGCACGGTTTTGCGTCTTGAGTCTTTGTAATTAACGTTAATGTTTTCGTTTAATATTTAATGTAATAATTAGTTTAATTATTGTCTAGTTCGCTATATGTATGGTCTAGTTCGCTAGGGATGTTAGCGAACTAAGACTTAAGCTTATTCCCTCCTGATTCCTTAGGGGATGTTAACGAAATCAGGGGGTGTTTCGTTATTTAAGTGTATGTAACGAAGCGAACTCTAGTTCGTTAGGGGATGTTAACGAACTAGGTTCGTCTTCTATTTATACGTGAACACTGTTCATGCTTAATAAGAGTTTTGAGAGAGTTAATTATCCAAACCCGGTCAAAACGCTCTCTCGATCTTCAACCTAATATTATACAAACAATTGATATATACTGATAATACATAAACATATACAGCACTTAATCTAAGGTAATTATGAGCTAGATCTTTGTAAACGTATTAATCGATTATACACAGATCTGAGATCTGTTATTGTTATTGTTACTAGATTGATACGAATCAGGAGTTCTAACACTTCGTCTCTAACTTCTTCATTTGGATTGACCATTGCTTAAACAACTTCAAGATCAAAAAAACACAATCTAATTCTGTTGAAAATCACAAGTACAAGGTATTCGAATGAAGGGTAATTGAATACAGGGTGATCGAATGTAATGTAATCAAATGCAAAGTAATCAAATGGATAAGCAGGTTCTTGAAAATGATTAGGTATAAAGCAATCAAATGGCTTGATTCTCTAATCGAATGGATGAATCTAATCGAATGAAATTAAAATCTAATCGAAAGGACTATTCGAATCGAATGAGGATTCGATTCGATTAGGAGATGACTCGATTAGAAAGTAATCTGGACTCGATTCGATTACTTTGGAGATTCGATAGATTATTTAGTGTTTGTTTCATTTATTAGGTTGACTTGATTATATTCATTTATTCTTGAATTCGATTAGATCACCCTTTATGGATATTTACAAACACCAAAATTTTAACACTTTGTAACACCAAACTTGAAGATTTGAAGCACACTAACACTTGAATCTTGAACACTAAACTTGAAGATATGAACTTTTGAACACTTTTATGAACCTGTAACCCACAGAGGCTCTTGAAAAGCTGTCTTTAACACAAACAAGACTAAAATCCAAGGTTGTGACCCAAGATCTCTAGTAGAGCCCGAAAGCTCGGATACCAATTGTAGGTCCCTAAACGACCACCGAATGGTTTTTCTCTCGATAAACGTGTCGAGGCTGGTGCGGTGAAATCAAATTACCGAACATAAATAATAAGCATAAAGATAAGATATGAACGATCTCGTTGTCGGTTAAAAGATTGGATATATTAATAAAAAAAACCGACCCCACCCAAGGTGAGCTACCCTTGGGTGGGTGATTTCACATTAAGAAACACACACATAAAATAGAAACTAAAGTCCTATTTATAGCTAAACAAAAATAAACTAGAAGATCTCCCGTTGAAGTTAAACGTGCGTGCCGAAGCTCTCATTTTGTGTCCAATTTTGCTCGCTGACATTAACTATTAACTTGACCGTAAATAAATAATGGGTTTCGTAATTTGATATCGCAAGTCACAAATATTGGCCTTACAATCAACCCCTTGGCTTGTGATATCAAAACATCGTCGAACCGTGTCTCGCATCTTCACGAATCAACCCAGTAAAGCCGAAACCTCTTCAATGACCCCCTAAAGGTATGATCCACCGAGGACAAAAATCAAATGAACAAAGCTACTTATTTCCTCTTTAAGTCCAAATTTGTATCCAATTTCTTCAAAGTTTCTCAACTTCTCGAACACCTCAAAAATAATATAGAAATAACACGCTTTGAACACGATCCAACAATGACGAAGACCCAAACGCCTTTGACTTTCTTCAGTTGGTCAACATGATAAATAAACGACTTACTCGACATAAACCGTCTCCACATGAATTTATCCACCATAAATATAATCTAGCTGGCAATAACAAATAATATGGCTTAGACAAAGTGGCCCAGTCAAAGTCCAACAACCCCAAAAGGCTAAAACAACCCAACTATCCAAGTACTTCATTTTAATGGAAGCCCACACTTCAAACCCAGGCCCATTCCTCCATATCCATAGTAGGGCATAAGGAAAAAAATGATAATGTTTCAGCCTCCAGATCTCATTACCGCCGGTGACGGCGCCGGAAATAAGATTCTGGTCATCACAACTTCCGCCGCCTTATGTTCCGGCCACAACAGCCAACTCCACAAACCACCTTCGCAACTTCCTTCATGGCCACCGTCTCTCAACTTCCTTAAAACCAACATATAAACTAGTCGTTATTCGAATCATGGTGAAAACCACACACACATATATATAATAGTTATTAAAATTGATAAAGATTTTAATATTTAAAAAGGGTTTTAATCTAAAATATGTTTTTAAAATTTACCATGATAATTAACATATTAAAATATAGTATAAGTTCAAGTATTTTATATAAAAAATTATATTTTATATAAATGTTATTACTAATTTAAAATAAACCTTTATTAATAATAATATATATATATATATATATATATATATATAAACACATTAAACGTATTTTTAGTTTAAAATAAACATTTAAAACAAATCTCTTTATATAGACTATAAAATTTTTATAAATTTATATTTACATATTTTATATAATTAAAATCATATTATTTATGATAAAACTTTTATAAGTAAAAGTGATATTACAAAATAATAAAATTAATTATAAATTAAATTAATAGATAATTTTCATAAGACCAGCTTTGCACATTAAACGTATTTTTAGTTTATTCACACGGGACTAGTTTTGCACATTTGTATTATATTGTATTCAAATTAACTGGTGTTTTATTCACTAAACCTTGTGTTGACAAAACTATTTTTTATACGCATATGTAGGTTATCATTTTAATTGATATTTGGATTGGAGAAGAATTTAGAGTTATTATTGTTAGAAGAATGAATCAAGACTTAGGTTTAGATTTTGAATTATTAATTATCTTGTTGCTTTAGTTTTAATTTGATGTACTTGGTTGTTTGGATTTATATTGAATAATTAATTAAATGTAATAGATATTATCACTTTTAATTATTGCATGATAGTACCTTGAGAGCTGTGAGCAATCAGCTCACGCTCCGGCGTTTCCGCCATAGGTTGGGGTGTGACACCTAATGAATGAACACGATTAAACATATGGGGACAAATTCGTTATTAACTACTCTAACGAATGTGTCTTACATTAGCGAATGTGCCTTTATACAATTACCAAAATACCCCTTATACTTTATATAAAGACCAAATACATTAAAACAAACACCAAGATGCAAATCATGTATCAACATCCCCCAGTCCATTGTTTTCCCGGGTACAGAAGATCGATGGTGGGCTTGAGCCACCCAACGTTGTCTATGATCGCGGATATATAGAAGCGCCTTTTGCCACTAGGTTACCCGGGTAGCCAACAGTGACGGATTAGACATCAAACTCAGCGGTAAAGTAAAAAAAATTACCATTCTTCATGATATATTTTAACACATGGGGTGCAGAGTTCTCCTTTTCAGTTTTTAAAAGCTTGAAAACAAGCAATTACATAATCTTTTTTTAATTTATTATTATTATTATTATTATTATTATTATTATTATTATTATTTTGATTTTTATTATTATGAATTCCTTAAAGTTTACTTACCAATAAGCGATTTGTTCTCACATATCAACTTTAACACCACAACAAAAAGAGCTTTAGAAAAATAGTATTTAGATTCACTATGACCACGAAATGATAAACTATTTTCTAAAAATAATCTTTAACTACGAACTGAACCCAATAATCGATATCAATTTGCAATCTTTTTTTCCATACTACGCTTAGTGGCATTCTTCTCATAAGATCGCTTTTGATTCAAGAGATTTTTACAGTTTTTAGCCGCCTTATTATGAACACTATAAACTTCCCCCAACATAGTCTTTTAAGGCACTCGGTTTACTACAATTATAACAGACTCCACTTACAAAAGTTTCTCTTCCACCTTGATTATCAACACTTTATTAAACAAGTAATAGCATAAGCAATATGTTTTTTCATGTTTAGTGCTATAAACATAAGCAATATGTTTTTTCATTCTTCTCTTCGCATCTATTTGATTAGGATGAGAACTGCAATAGGTGGTAAATCAGAGGGGTCCGAAGGAAAATCATTCAAAATGATTGTATTTCGTATTAAAGGGCTTGAAGCCGAAGGAATATTTAGACCAATATTATCATTTTCTTGCATATCATTCTCAATATTTGAACATGGACATATACCATCATTTTCTTGTATATCATCAACAATATTTGAACTTGGACTTGGAATATTTGAATTAAGTGTTGGATCAATATCATCATTTTTCTTTTCTTTTTCATTTAAACAGATTGCTAAAGTGGTTGTTGAGCCTGTTTCTGTTTGATGTTTCTCGTTCACGAATAAAAGAAGAAAACGGTTAATGAGTTTTATTTGCTTTGGTCTTTAAACTTGTTTGGGTTTTAATTAATTTGAACTTTTAAATTGGTTGAGCTTTAAAAAAATAGGGGTAATATATTATTTTTTCCAGGGTTTGCGAAATACGAAACAAACCAAAAACAATTAATTTATTTGCACTGCCGACGAAAAGTTAAAGGGTAGCGAATATTACCCCGAGTTGTGAACTCCATCCGTCCCTGATAGGCAAGATTTTTTCATTGGTTACAAAAAAACAACAAATAAAACAATATATTGGAAATGAGGGAGTCAAATGGATATATGTTGGTCATAAATTTGTCTTGGGCCATCTCTTGGGCATACAAATGAGCTGGAGGGCTCTATTCTTAAAAGACGGACCGAAGCTCTACAAAATAAGCCTCATACGAAGAGACTGATGGCTCGGATACGTTACCAAGTTATAAAATGTGGAAAAGTAAATAAAAGCGCATAATTGTATTAGAACATGTTTGTGATTGAGTTTAAGAAATATTTATTAGTTTTTTCTAAAAACTATTTTAAAAAGCCAGAATTTGAGGCTTTTGAAAAGCTGTTTTTTAATTTTTTTAAAAGCTAAAGTAAAAAAGTTTTTTGTGCCAAACAGATTTTAAATTATTGGCTTTTTGAAAACACTAATAAACTAATAAGCATTTTTCAAACTCAATCCCAATAAGCATTTCATTTCATTTTAATCCGTGAGTGCACCTATAGTTCTTAAACTATCATGGTAACAGTAGCCGTTATCCATTAGTAATTCCTTGATGATAGTCTGTTGGAAATTACATTACTCGCACCCTGATCATTTCAAATGAAGTATTAGATGGAATTTAGACAGAACTTTTTGATGGTTAAAGTCGTTAATTATATATACGGGGCAGCGGGTGATATTTAAATATGGGTCAGGTCGACTCATCAACACTATTGTTTTTCCCATTTTCTTAGTTTTATAACAAATACATGACAAAAATACTACAAATCTACACTGACTTTCACCCTATATCAGATATTTTCTTATTAGTTCTACACGTTTAAGAAGATTAATATAATAAAAAAGGATTCTTTCTAAAGAAAATGAAATTGCAATTATCGTCTATAAAAAGTAAGACAACTCGTTTATACCTGATAGTTATAAAAAAGTAATATTACAATGTAAATGATATAGTACTAGTAGAAGTGTCCGCGCGTTGCAGCGGGACTCGACGGGAATTTGGTTGATAGTTGTTCGGTTCGTTATGGTACCCTTATTCGCTATAGTTAAATTTAGATTCGATGCAGTTTATGCGAAAATGCTTAGATACACCTGATTATATATCATTAGCAAAAAATGAATTGAACACTGAAGAAACACTAACCAGACCCCGGGCAGATTACTGGTAACCTGGGGGTTGGAGAGCTGTTTCCCACGAGGGGTTAGACCCTTGGAAGATGGTTCTTCTGATAACCTGCAAAACAGACACCGTGAGCTCGTCACTGAGAAGGGGGGGGTTCCTCCTTGTGACCACCCTCCGGCGTGAGAATCAGACTAGATTGCTCTTTAAATATAAAAGTATATTCAGAGATTGCTAGAGCAGATATCAGGTATATATGATAAGATAAGATGTTGTAAGATGATCATACCATTGGGGTATTTATAGCCGAAGGTAGGTTTCCAAGGGGTTTAGCCGGCCCAACACGCTACCAACTGTAACCTATGCACGTGCCCTGCCTGTGAGTGGTGGATAGGTAGCGGCTGACACAGAGCAGGCGTGTCGTGCACTCTTCCTCTTCTGCCAACTACAGGCTAGGCACGTGGTATGGCAGGAGTTGGTGGGTAGGCGGCGGCTATTGGTCACAGTGCTGTGGCGTGCTGTCTGCCATGCTGCTGTCAGTGAGCTGTCGCAGTCTTGGTCAGATCTTTTGTCTGTACCTCGTCAGGTATCACACAAAAGATCCTCCATCATACGGACTGGCTCATTTAGGCGGGAGTTTTCCCCCTCCCGCCTTTGCTCATTCCTTCAGGTGACACTGGGGAGAGTTAAGTGCCTAGTGCGTGTAGCCATGCTGCGCGGGTGGCCTTCCCTCATGGCTTGTATCCGAGGCTGCGGGAACAGGCGGAGTCCTTCACCATGGGAGGCATTTCCTGCGGGACCAGCTTGCATACTGCGCGTAAGGACGTCACTTCTCTGAGCATGGTTGGTCCTGCGGATCCAGTTGGTCTCTGCGCAGACGTCCCTGTTTAAGGTGAGTCTTGCGGGTCCAACTGGGCTCTGCTGGGACCTACCTCTTCAAGTCCCCCCAGTCCAATGTTCTTCTCATGCGTGTTTAATAAAGTGAGGTGAACTTTTGGACTTAAGCAAAGGGTTTTGAAAAGGGTTTTGTAAGGTTTTCCATGGGAAGTCCTTGTCACTTGCAGAAATGCCCGAGTTTCCTGCTTGGTCTTTGGGTATGATGCGGGTAGGTCTGTAACCTCCTCGCAAGTCAGGAGCATTGAGTCCCAGTTGTGTGGATTCTCCATGAGGTTTTGGTAGTTTTGAACATAGTGATCAATTATGTTAAAACCATCAATTCCATTCTGGCGCTTCAAACAACGTAGTTCTCAACGTTCCCGCTATGCGGGGATGTTATTTCCGTTTCCGCAAGCATTGCCCAGAAGATCCTTCTTGGTTTCAATTCCCAGCGGAGCGCTAGGTATGTGAAGGGTTTTGCCTTAACACTGTACCAGCGCTCGTCTTACGGTTACTTTACTTCCAAGGTTTACTTGGCTTCAATTCCCTGCGGGTGCTAGGTATGTGAAGGGTTTTGCCTTTACACTGTACCCGCATCCGTCTAACGGTTACTTGTTTGCCAAGGTTTACTTGGCTTCAATTCCCTGCGGGTGCTAGGTATGTGAAGGGTTTTGCCTTTACACTGTACCCGCATCCGTCTAACGGTTACTTGTTTGCCAAGGTTTACTTGGCTTCAATTCCCTGCGGGTGCTAGGTATGTGAAGGGTTTTGCCTTTACACTGTACCCGCATCCGTCTAACGGTTACTTGTTTGCCAAGGTTTACTTGGCTTCAATTCCCTGCGGGTGCTAGGTATGTGAAGGGTTTTGCCTTTACACTGTACCCGCATCCGTCTAACGGTTACTTGTTTGCCAAGGTTTACTTGGCTTCAATTCCCTGCGGGTGCTAGGTATGTGAAGGGTTTTGCCTTTACACTGTACCCGCATCCGTCTAACGGTTACTTGTTTGCCAAGGTTTACTTGGCTTCAATTCCCTGCGGGTGCTAGGTATGTGAAGGGTTTTGCCTTTACACTGTACCCGCATCCGTCTAACGGTTACTTGTTTGCCAAGGTTTACTTGGCTTCAATTCCCTGCGGGTGCTAGGTATGTGAAGGGTTTTGCCTTTACACTGTACCCGCATCCGTCTAACGGTTACTTGTTTGCCAAGGGGTAAGGGGTATTTTCCCGCTTACTTTTTAATATTTTTTAAATTTTGAATTTTGAAATTCGAAGAGTTGGTGGAAAGATAAGAACAGTCCAAACCTCTGAAACGTCGTGCAACGGTTTCTTCTGACTGTCAGGACGTGCAGGAAGTTATGGTGACGTGACAGAACATGGTCATTCCAGTCGCTTTTTCAGGCGCGTGGGCGTGATTTTTCGGGCGCGTGGCCGCGAAATTACTGGCACACGTCCTTTCAACAGCTGTTGCCAGCCTGCTTTTTGCCACGTGTCATAGTTTCATTGCACCTTTGATTTCTCTCTCCTCCGCATTAAATTCACCGCATTAATTGCGATTACTATATAAAGGGGAAGAGGGTTATTTGTAATTCACACTTTCACCTTTCTTCTTCTTCTTCTTAGTGATTTCCGGCAAATACTCCCCTTTTTCAGGCAAGCATTTTCCCGAAATCACTTCTCTTTCTGCAAAAATGTCTTCTCATGATGCTGATGACCAGAAGACTGCTGGCGAATGCCAGTGCTCTCTTCCTGTCGATCTGTACCAGTATATCGTCAGGAAGTTCATGCTCGAGTCTCTCGAGCCTGAGTTTCCTGAACCCCACCATACTGTGTACGATGCCCCTAGTGGCAAGATCGGGGTTTATGCTGCATTCTTTGTCTACGGAAACCTTAGGTTTCCGTTGACAAAGTTTGTGTACCGTGTCCTGGAGAGGCACGGTGTGCACCTGACAGAGGTGCACCCCATGGCCATTGCCAAGGTCCGGCACTTTGAGTGGGTGTGCCGGATACTGGGCCTTGAGCCCCTCGTTGACCGTCTGATGACCTTCTACACTTGGAGGTGCATCCAGGGGTGGTACACTCTTACAACCCGTATCAAGGGTTTAAAGATTTGTACCACCGAGCGGAGTCTTCGCTCATGGAGAAGAGAGTTCTTCTTCATATCCGCTCGCGCCATCCCCATCGCCATGAAGTTCAAGAATGGCCAGGCGCTTCCGAACCTTCCCGCCCTCAACTACGAGGAGGCGGAATGGTTCTCGAAGATATCCCGGGTCCAGTCCCCGGTTTTCCGTTTTCCGGAGTCGGCGATGGTGATGCTGGGGATGAGCCGGGTGTGGAAGGCGGCGAATGCGGATAAGGTTCCGATCGTCCTTGAATATGGTTCGAACTCTGTCCCTTATGGTACGTCTTGTTTCATTTTGCTGACTTCGATTTTTTCTAACTTTCTTGTTGATTTCAGAGGGGAACGATCTTCAGTCGCTCCTGAACCCGCGGGAGGAAGATGGTCCCGCGCGGATGGGTACTCGTGCTCTGGACGAGAACGAGTTGCCCATCTTAGAGCAGACCGCGGGTCGGTTCGTGGAGGTTTACCCGCCAGGCCAAGAGATCCTGAGCCACCGACGGCCAGGTAAGCCTATCTTCTACCCTGAACCTCTCAATGCTGTGCCTGCTGCTGGAGTTGACATTTCTTCTTCTGAGGAATCCGCAGAAGGTCCTCCACTGGTGCGGAAGAAAAAGGCTGCCGTCGGGAAAGGCAAGGAGAAGGTGGCCTCTACGGCCGACCCGGTAGTCCTATCTGACTCGGAGTCAGATAGTGCAGAGGTGGCGGGGAAGCCCGGTGGTGAGGAGACCACCGCTCCGGAGGCTGTAGCTGTTACCTCCGGGGAGGCAGCGACGACGACGGTTACCGGTGTCAAGAGGCCGGCTCCATCGGGTTCGCCCCCGCTCGTCCGTACGTTCAAGCTCAAGAAACCCCGTAAGTACCCCCATAATTCTTGTCTAGATTTGTTGTTTCAAATAAAGTTTTCTAACACTTTTGCTTGTGCAGGTGTGGATGTTGACGCATTCCAGGGTGGAGTTGGAGCAAGTATTCCCCCGCCAATGAGGGAAGGCTCGGTCAGCCTTCCCGAGGCGTCGACCCAGGCGTCTGCGCCTGCTTCCGTTGGTTCCAGCCTTCCTGAGGCTGTTCCAGCTGAGAAGGTGTCTCCGCCGGCCGTGAGTGCAATTTTTACAGCATCTTTCACGGAGCCGGCGGTTACTGTTGCTGAGGAGGCGACGCCAACAATGGCTACCACAGCGGCTGCCACTATACCTGCGCCACCGGCACCGACGGCCGGACCATCAGGTACGCGCCGGGCTTCCCGCCGATCTATGCCACCTTCCCGTCTGCCTGACCTGTTGGATGGATTTCCTTTAGGTTCAGGTGATGGGTTTGGCGGCTATCGGCCTGTTATTGACCCTACAGGTACGTAGGGTTCTTTTTCCTTTGTATATTTTTGTCATCTTTTCCTAACTGCCTTTGTTTCTTTTGCAGTGTCGGATTCCAATGAAGTGTATGTTCCAAGATGGAACATACGCCGAGGAACAACCCTTCGCACCCCTGTGGAGTGCGTGGATTGGGCTCGCCACGCTGCTCCTCATGGTGCGTTGGGGGAAGCCATGGCTAGCTACCAGGAGGGTAGGCTAACCAATGAGCTTCGGGTTCTCCAAGCCCGGATGCAGCCCCGCGTCGAGCTGCTTTGTCGTGAAAACGACAAGTTAAAAGCAGCTCGCGCCAAAGAAATATCTGAGACGCGGGCTCTGCGGGAGGAGAACCGGCAGTTGGCCGCTGCCGCCGCCGAGAAGGAGAGAGCATTCAAGGCCCTCGAGGTTGAAGTCCAGGCGCGACTCGAGGCCCGCTCCAAGGCTGCCCAAGCTGTGAATGAACAGCTTCGGCTGGCTAAGGAGACTGCGCGAAACTCAACTGAGAGGGCTGCCAAGGCTGAAGCTGTTGCTGAGCCGCTTCGCGAAGAGAATGAGCAGCTTAAATGCAAATTAAAGGCTCTTCAGCATGCTCATGACGCCTTGGCAATGGAAGATGCCAAGAAGCTGCAGGAGATCCTTGACCAGAGGGGGGTGCTTGACCGCACTGAAAGGAAACTCAAAAGCGTCGAAGAGGCTGCCGCCTAGGAAGTTCAACTTGCCAACCTTGATAAAAGCGGAGCCGAACGTGCTTACAAAGAAAGTCAAGCTACCCTCCAATGGCTGCTTCGAGAAGCGTTGCCTCAGGTATCTTTATCTTTTTCTTTACGCTTTCCGCTCGTAATTAGAAAATGTTCTAACTTGTATTCTTTTGTAGGTTGTGCGTCGGGTCCTTTCAGAGACCTCTTATGACGATGCGATGAGCGCAGCCCTCAACGCTTCTCATGAGGATGGGGAGAAGACTGGCTTCCTGCTTGGTCTAGGGTTTGCTGAGAGAGGCTTTCCGCCCTCCAACTTCCCTTTATTCAATGTTAATACTGAAGCTGCTTATGACCAAGCTGTGAACCAGTACGCTGCCTTCCCGCATCCAGTGGTGGAGAAGGTGAATGAAGCTGCTGCTGCTGATGATGGGCTAAACATCCTTAAGGCTTTCCTTGGGCAGCCGCGCTCTGACGGTGCTGGTCCAAGCGGAGGTGGCCCTGAAGCCTGATCCTGAAGATCCCTTCCCACTGCTAGGATAGACTTAGCTTTGTATAGATTTCTTTTAGGCGGGTAGTTACCCGGCCACTGTTGTAATATATCATTGAAATATACGATTGTTATTCCTTTCATTGGATTCTTTGCTTTATAAACTTATGACTTGCATACTTAGTTTAAAATAGCAATTTTCCAAGTGTTTAGAATAAGTTAACCTGTGAACGTGGTTGATGGGTTAAAGTTTTGCTTCCTCTTTCGTGATTGTGCGGGTAGACCCGTCACTTGCACTTAGTAGGATGGCATAACTTTACCCATATCTGACCTGCGTGTAGGTTTACCTATTGAGGATAAGTTAACCTTTGAACGTGGCTGATAATAGGTGTGAAGTTTTGCTTCCTCTTTCGTGATTGTGCGGGTAGACCCGTCACTTGCACTTAGTAGGATGGCATAACTTTACCCATATCTGACCTGCGTATAGGTTTACCTTTTCCTCTTAAGAATTTTGAACCGTCCCACGCGCGGTTGTTGATAGGTTGGTGCAGTTCCCTCGAATGATTCATGCGGATAGACCAGCACTTTCATATGGTAACTTTTTTCCCCTTCAACTGACCTGCGTGAAGGTTTATCATGCTTTTTGGGTTCGTGCGGGTAGGACCGCCTTCCCATGCAATGACGTTTTTTGTAATTATGCGGTGAAAACCGGCATATTAGTGTGTACAAAAGTATAAATGTAAATCATCAGCTTCGACGTTTGAAAGAGAATCATTTCCATTAGAAGTGGCTCTTGGCCTTTTCTGTACAAATTGGAATTGATTACATGCAAACTGTGTAATTGAACTCCCTTCCATGTTGGGACAGGAGTGCCATCGAGCCGACACGCACCTGTTTCGGGATCTCGTTCTTTACGCAGCATGTAGTCTCCATATTGAAGCTGATTTTTTATTCGTGTTTACCCCAGCCATGGTTCCACACGCACCTGCCTGCCTGCTTAGCTTTTATTTCGCCACGAGGTGCGCGAGCGTCCCATCTCTGACGAATGTTTCGACCATGTCTTTTACGTCTATGCATTCTTCAGTGTTGTGGCCTTTTGTTCTGTGATAGTCACAGTACTTGCTCCGATCAGCATCGTGACGATGTCGGATTACTGGAGGCTTTGGCCATGGGAGCTCTTCAGTAGCAAATATGTCAGTGACGCTTTTGGTAAGTGGCGTCCATCTGGAGTTCCGGTGCAGCTTTACATTATCCCTTTCACCCAATCGGTGCTGTAAGCCGGATGAGGTGTCAAAGTGTGACACCCGGTAAATTCCCAATCCCTTTAAGTAATCAACCTAATAATTAGGTGATTGTAAATATTATGCGCGCCATGTTAGTCAGCGCGTGCATTTGTTATGTGCGCCCTGCGCGAGCGCGCCATGTTAGTCAGCGCGTGCATTTGTTATGTGCGCCCTGCGCGAGCGCGCCATGTTAGTCAGCGTGAGCATATGTTATATGCGCCATGCGTGAATGTTTTGGCTTTATGTTTTCATGTAACTTAAACGTTATGTTGTCTATGGGTTGACCATCCCGCATGATGCTAAGGCGGGTGCATCCTACATCGTTTATGCGCGTGCGGAAGGGAACTAACCTCCCCGCATGGCGGGGAACATTGAGAGCTAGTTTGTCTGAAGCTCCAAGATGGAATTGACTTCAACATGACTGATCACTATGTTGAAATACCAAGACCACCTGGAGAATCTACAAATGAAACTCAATGTCCCTAACTGCGAGAAGGTTACGCACCTACCCGCAGCAAAGAAATGTCCTTCACGCAGAAAGCTATGCGCACAGAACACTTAGTCTATTCTCCAGACATAAGGAGATTACTCCCGCCCAAAAGGAAACAGTAGCGTGTTTCAGAGATTTTCCACTTTTTTTACTGTACACTGACAAAAGTACCTGAAAAAGCACATTTGAATGTTTGCAATGGCCCGTGCTTAAGTATCAATTCCCACTCGCGCGCGCCCGGCTGTTTCCGCCGCTCAGGGCCGGGTGTGACACAAAGTTTACCCTTGACTGCCAAATGCCTTGCTTCCGTTTTTTGTTCAATCGGGCGGTGAGGACGTTGTCCTCTCTCGTCCTCTGGGTGTAAAGGTTTGTGCTCTGCGGAAGGTCTCTACCCAGTTGCTTCTCCGTTTCCGCATAGCGTTTGGCTGCTGTCATGATGCCATCCCATGTGGATGGCATTCCATCTTTACCCGTTAGGGTGCGGATAAGCTCTGGGTCCTGCGCGCCCTGGATGAAGGCTGCGCGAACAAGATCCTCGCTGATATTGCCCAAACTTAACTTCTTTGAGTTGAAGCGAGTGATGAAGTTTGGCAGAGATTCATCTTCTTCCCGTATGCATTTGAGGATTGTCCATTGCTCCTCGGTATACTTTCGCTGCTGGCTGAAGTGTTGGCTAAACTTCTGCTGGAAGTCTGCCCAGTCGTAAATGTGGTTAACCGGTAAACGATCAAACCAAACCCTAGCAGCCCCCACCAGCGTCATTTGAAACATGTAACACCACGTGGGTTCCGTCCAGTTGCTGACGGTTGCCCCTGCTATGAACCTGTTCAAATGGTCGTCTGGGTCAGATATACCATCATAAGTGCCTATGTTGGGCATTTGTTTGGCACTTTTTGGGGCAATTGCTTCCGCAATGTCCCTTGCAAATTTGGACGTTCCCGCATTTGCAACGTTCGGTCTGAACGTTTTGGAGAAGTCTCGTGAACTTCCACCTGTATTTTTTGGTTTGAAGGCTTGTCCAAACTGCCTTTTCGGTTGGGGTTCCGTTTCCTTACGCTTCCCTTTCGCCCTGTGGCGAGGGTTTACGTCGGAGTCGGATTCCTCCGAGTCAAAGCATTCGAACTCGTCGGCCTGTTGCACGGAACGCAAGCGTTCGTCCAACTCAGCCTGGAATTCCTTTTGCCGTGTTTCCGCCCATGCCTTAACTTCATCAAGAGTTTGGTGGGGGAGCCTTCGTTTCTCAAACTGGGTATCAGTGGACCTCAGTAGACGATCTTTTACTGCACTTGCCCCAGCTTGAGTAACTGGGGTAGTGTTCGTAAAATTTGCTTCACTTGGCCCGACTTGGGTAGCCGGGGTAGTGTTTGTAAAAACTGTGTTGCCGGTGTTCTCCCCAGTAGCTGGAGTTGTGGTTACCGGAATTTCTCTAACCATCTTTGAAGTTTGAAAAAACTGGAGAAAAATGTAGTTCTAGCTTTATGCACGGATGGCGCCAATGAAGAAACACTAACCAGACCCCGGGCAGATTACTGGTAACCTGGGGGTTGGAGAGCTGTTTCCCACGAGGGGTTAGACCCTTGGAAGATGGTTCTTCTGATAACCTGCAAAACAGACACCGTGAGCTCGTCACTGAGAAGGGGGGGGGGTTCCTCCTTGTGACCACCCTCCGGCGTGAGAATCAGACTAGATTGCTCTTTAAATATAAAAGTATATTCAGAGATTGCTAGAGCAGATATCAGGTATATATGATAAGATAAGATGTTGTAAGATGATCATACCATTGGGGTATTTATAGCCGAAGGTAGGTTTCCAAGGGGTTTAGCCGGCCCAACACGCTACCAACTGTAACCTATGCACGTGCCCTGCCTGTGAGTGGTGGATAGGTAGCGGCTGACACAGAGCAGGCGTGTCGTGCACTCTTCCTCTTCTGCCAACTACAGGCTAGGCACGTGGTATGGCAGGAGTTGGTGGGTAGGCGGCGGCTATTGGTCACAGTGCTGTGGCGTGCTGTCTGCCATGCTGCTGTCAGTGAGCTGTCGCAGTCTTGGTCAGATCTTTTGTCTGTACCTCGTCAGGTATCACACAAAAGATCCTCCATCATACGGACTGGCTCATTTAGGCGGGAGTTTTCCCCCTCCCGCCTTTGCTCATTCCTTCAGGTGACACTGGGGAGAGTTAAGTGCCTAGTGCGTGTAGCCATGCTGCGCGGGTGGCCTTCCCTCATGGCTTGTATCCGAGGCTGCGGGAACAGGCGGAGTCCTTCACCATGGGAGGCATTTCCTGCGGGACCAGCTTGCATACTGCGCGTAAGGACGTCACTTCTCTGAGCATGGTTGGTCCTGCGGATCCAGTTGGTCTCTGCGCAGACGTCCCTGTTTAAGGTGAGTCTTGCGGGTCCAACTGGGCTCTGCTGGGACCTACCTCTTCAAACACAATTATGTACGTATTTAAGCTTTTTTTTTTAAAATCAACGAACGTAACTGAGGTAGTTGACATAAAAATGCATAGACACACAAGATTGTAATGATGAATCAAAATACATAGGTGTTCATGTTTTGGGTCAACCCAACTATAATCCGTATAAAAAGTTTTGCTTTTTGACTCATGACTCGAATCTTAGCTCGATTAGTCATTATCATTTCTTCAATATTGCAAAGGACATAGTTGTTAAAAAAATATGTATGAACACTTATAAATGTAAAGAAAATATGAAACCTAAATATGTTGTAATCATCAAACAAGTACCACTGTCTAATTTGGTAAAGCTTGCAATTTTTTTGGTCAAAGGTTATGTTGATGTCCAAGGTGCACAGTTAGAGGTCAGGGTTTATATCGGGGATTCAATAGTATTCGTTTTATACGAAACTAAGTTTCAACATTCCCGAAACATTTGTGTAGGTCCTACAAAAGTTTTCACGTCAAATGGGTTTAGTTAAGATGTCAAAACGGTCTTGTAAAACAGATTTACTGCCGATGTCCCAACCAGGTCAGCCTGTTTACAGACATCATTTTGTGGTCTTAAACGTTTTATATCGAGCCGAGGGTCTCACCGAAAGCAGCCTCTCTATCCCTATGGGGTAGAGGTAAGGCTGCCTACATCTTACCCTCCTCAGACCCTACCATAGCTTTGCTATTGGTGGGATATACTGAGTACGATGATGATGATGAAACGTTTTATATTTGTCTGGTTTTTGGACAGAAGTTGGATAACATCATAATTGATTTTGTGTAATTTTTCTTGAATTATCTGAATTCGTTTGATGTGGTTTTATGGATTTTTATCAATAAAATAGTATAAGAGCCCGCGCGTTACGGCGGAACACAACGGGAATTCGGTTCGTCATGGGACTGGTGCTTTATATAGTAAAATTTATATATTGTATAGTTTACAATAAAAAAATAAGAAATTTATCTTAATATAATAAATTAAACAAAATTTTCTTCCAGTTGGCGTTTCCAACTAACCAAATTTTCTTCATTAGGAGGTTTGATTTCAATGTTATACGGGAACACAGAAGTAATTCTTTCATCCAATTCTCGGTAATCTTTTTCTACGTCCACAACCTGTGACCCAATTAGCAGAACCGGTCCAGATATCCTTTGTAACATGTTTTTAAATAGGGTGTGTAATCTTGGTGATCTGCATAAAAGCTGCTTATTCGCCTAAGTGGCGCTAAGGAAAAGTAATTTACCTGGATTAGTTGGAAATTTTGTAGCAAGCTCTTCCATGGTCAACGAAGATGCGTTTCTCTAAGATTTGAAGGATTCGAGAACGCTTCGGTGCACCCTACAAATAAGAAACAAAAAATAGACATATATATATAAATTACTAACCATGTCGCGATATCATTATGAACCGAATTGTATAACATACCTAGATCCAATATCAGAAACATCGCTCAGTCTAAGTAACATCCCTGCAATACCAGAATATAGTTACAGTGTTTTCTTGGCCATGACGTCGAGTAATAAACTATGTGCAGAACAAGTGAAATTGGATACCTTTTGCCTAAATTTTGGTTTATAACATCGATGGTATTGACCCAAACAAGTTGGACATTCGTGCCAAGGTTGTTTCTGAGTGGACCTCGAAAGGCCCACAGAAACATGTTAACGAATGCAATAATACTGTAAACGAAATGCTTACAGTTGGAAACTTGGAATATTAAAAATAACATCATAAGCATATAACTTAACAGATCATTTAGCATTCTTCATTTTTGACAAAATTATGACAGATGAAGTTGGTTACCTTGATAGGTTTCGGGTGATCTGTATTATGTGCAACTGTCTTTAGTATACCAGCCATGAGACTGCTTCTTACAACCTATATCATTCAACTACTATATTATATACTTTCTTAAACAAAAGCGTAAAAGTGGAAATAAACAAACCTCAAAATCTGCAGAACGAGGGTTTCCAATAATAACCGCAGTTTTCTTATCATCTTTACGGTTCAACATGGAGAAATTCTCCTGGTAAGAGCATAAAATCCATGTTAACACTTCCGTATAACCACACAGTGCGATCTAAACAGAAAAACAAACCATAAAAACATATCAAGCACATACAACAAACAATTATTATTAGTTTATAAGTAAATGAGTCAAAACTATAAACTGAAATGATTAAAAATATGTACCTTTGTTCTAAGTAAGTCACTAAACTGATTCAGAGGCAAAGGCTTCAAAGATGCGGGTATCTTCTTTTGAATGTTATTAAAACCATAAGCAATCGCCACGTCCTTTGTTACAAAAAAACAGAAAACTCATGTCACTTACAGTAATAGTAGTAATAATAATAACAGTTAATAATATTTATACCTCTGCCACGTCACATGCATGAAGAACGTACTTCTGGTTGGTGGAACCGACACAATAAAACTGCAGTCGTTATCTTCTGAGACAGATTGTTTCACATGCAACTGCATTTTGTGCAACAACCCAGCAACCTTATATGCCTCTAATGAGACGCCAGCTATACGATTAATGTGTGATATAGACACCTTCATATCATACGGTGATAACTCGTGGCAAATATAGGATTTTCCATCTGGATATGTTACTTCAACTGGGTCAACTTCAAACTTGTGTTCACCGTAAATCGAAAACATTGTAACCATTGTGTTGAAAACAATCTTCGCTTTGGTCAAATCAGTTGATGTGCATTCAATGAACACGTTTTTGGTCTTCAAAGAGGTAGCCGAGTGGGCTCCATTAATTATTGGTGGAAGAGACAACACGGTTCTGCACATATCAATTGGTAGTTTGTAAATTAAATGATCAAAAATACTTAAAATCAAAATAGAATACCTGTTTCGGTCATAAATAACAGGGTAAACAGGAGAGTCTTCAATTATGTGTAAGAATTTATTCAATTTCAAATCAGACTGCAAGTTCATAAAGCAAACATAGATTATATGCATAAAGTATAAACACATTCACAATTTCACGCACTCGTTAAAATGAAAATATACGCGTGAGTTACCTTGTAAAACTCCATCAATTTATCAGCTTTGAAAGTTTCTACCTATAAACGAAGACATATAAGATTTGTAACTTTCTAACATTACATGAGTTTAATTTAACGTATGCACAAATCAAGTAATGCATACGCTCCTTTTTACCTGTTTAAGACCATGTGTAGTCATAAAGCTCCACTATCAGGGGATATGCGCCACGTGGCGCCCAGTCAGAGTTATGGTTTTGTACAAAAACAAGTTGTAGTCATAACTCTCCACTACCAGGGGTTATACGCCACGTGGCGCCCAGTCATTATCAATTTTATTTGTTTTTTTAAATATTAAATCATTTAAATAAATTAACATAAAATTATAAATTACATTAAACTTCCAAATAAAAAATACATTAAATTAAATTAAAAAAAATACATTAAATTAAAAATAAAAAAACATAAATAATACTATTCTATCTCAAACCATATCCACCCACCTATATCAAATATGAACAACAAACACAAACACTCAATCAGATCTCCACCACCGGACCTCCAATCAGATCCCCACCACCGGACCTCCACCAACCGGACCTCCACCACCAGACCTCCACCAACGAACTCCGATCCTCATCCTCAAGAGCTTCCGGATCCTCATCCTCATCTGTTCATCCTCATCTGTTCAACGAACTCCGATCCTCCACCAACCGGTATATATCTCTATATATATATATATACACACACCGGATATATCTTCAACGGATAATTAATATAATTTTATTTTTTTTTTAAAACCCAACGACTCCAAATGGCCCCAACAGCTATTTTTTTGGATTTGTATGCCATTTCTTGCGTTTTGTATACAACGCAGCCAAAATAACATATCCCATAACGCAGGGGGGGCGGTGTACCCCCCGCGTTTTCGGTCAAAACGTTGGTGGCAACGTTGCCACTACACATGGTCTAAGCGGCTTAAACTCTATCTCTGATGGTGGCAAAGCCTGAACATAAAAAAGAAAAACAGATCAATTATTAAGTGATGAAAATTACCAAAATGACCTTTCTAAACTTGCAAAATCACAAACCTCATACATGAATGGGCCGTCTATTATGTCCAAGTCATGTGTTCCAATAGCAACCAAAGTTCTCCTAAAACATGAAATAATACCAACCCATATAATATAAGCGTTGCGTAACCCATATAATATATAGTTATATTATGTATACATACATACGTATGTGTATGTATTTTGATAAAAGAACTCCTACATTACCTGCATATATTCTGGTGAAGCTTATCTTGGAGGTCAATAAAGTTGTTATATCTCCCCTCATTGAAAGTTATACCCCTCAAAGCAGCACTAACGACAAACGGACGTATCACAGATGTCTGTAATAATATAAACAAAACAAAGATTAAATTATCTACAAATATATGAAAATAAAGAGTTTTTGCTACTTTAAGCAAACATACCTCAGGCTTTACATGCATTTTTGTCGAAACACGAAACGAATCTAACCTGATCCATGACGATGCTTCCACGGATTTTCGAGATGAACGAACCACGTCTTGATCTTCTTGTTCCTCTGCTGCGCCTGAGACCTGCAATTGTGAGACCTGCGATGGCCTCTCTGGGGTGTGGAGGCGACTGCTAAGATGATCTTGAAGATCTCTTGTTCACAGACACAAAAAGTGGTGATGGCTCTTACTGAGCATAACCCATGATAAGGAGGTGGAGACCTCCTTATATAGAGTCTCATGGCCACCATCATGGTACCCTAATTGGCCTAGCCCAGTTAGGGTTACCTCCACAAAACCCCCTCGGCCCAATAACATCGTATTAGTCCATGTAATGAAATAAGCCAAACATAATAGATTTAGGGTCGTAGAACCGGGTTTTAGTATCATACCCCTACAAGCCCCCCCAAGTCCAGTGTTGCTCCTGGGCGCGCAAGCGTCTAGGTTGAGCGCTGGACTTTATAAGGTGTGAGGCGGTTTTTTCCCTTTTCTTTGGCCTTGTCTTTATTGTTTGAGTTTTGAGAAGCTTTTTTCATGATGGTGACATGTTGTAATAAAAGCCTGCGCGCGCGGCGACTTACAAGCTATAATAATAATGAAGCTCGCGCGTGAGGCGACTTACGAGCTATAATAATAGTGGAGCTGGCGCGAGAAGCGACTTACGAGTTATAATAATAATGGAGCTGGCGCGAGAAGCGACTTACGAGCAAAAATAATAATGATGCCTGCGCGCGAGAGGCGTCTTACGAGCTTAGAATAATAAAAGCCTGCGCGCGAGAGGCGTCTTATGAGCTTTGAAAATAATAATTGAGCTGGCGCGTGAGGCGACTTACGAGCTGTGAAAGTAATAAAATTGGCGCGTGTGACACCCGGTAATTTCCCAATCCTATAAACTAAGTAATCAACCTAATAATTAGGTGATTGTGAATTTTAAGCGCGCCATGTTAGTCAGCGCGGGCATGTTATGTGCGCCCTGCGCGAGCGCGCTATGTTAGAATCAGCGCGGGCATTTGTTATATGCGCCCTGCGCGAGCGCGCCATGTTAGTCAGCGCGGGCATGTTATGTGCGCCCTGCGCGAGCGCGCTATGTTAGAATCAGCGCGGGTATTTGTTATGTGCACCCTGCGCGAGCGCACCATGTTAAGAACCAGCGTGGGCATATGTTATATGCGCCATGCGCGAGTGTATTGGTTTTATGTTTCCATAACTTTATATTGTCTAATGGGTTGACCGCCCCGCATGATGCTAAGGCGGGTGCATCCCAAATCGTTTATGCGCGTGCGGAAGGGGAACTAACCTCCCCGCATGGCGGGAACATTGAGAGTTAGTTTGTCTGAAGCTCCAAGATGGAATTGACTTCAACATAACTGATCACTATGTTGAAATACCAAGACCACCTGGAGAATCTACAAATGAAACTCAATGTCCCTGACTGCGAGAAGGTTACGTACCTACCCGCAGCAAAGAAATGTCCTTCACGCAGAAAGCTATGCGCACAAAGCTATACGCGCAGAACACTTAGCCTAATCTCCAGATATAAGGGGATTATTCCCGCCCAAAAAGGAAACAGTTGCGTGTTTCAGAGATTTCTACTTTTTAACTGTACAACTGACAAAAGCACCTGAAAAAGCATACTGTAACATGAAAAGTCAACTGTCAGCCACCCTACTCTCACCAACCACAGACCTGCATATCCTGTCCAAATCAAATCAGAATCTCTTATCCACTCCCTAGGACTAATCACCTCCACTTTTAAATAAATAATAATAATTTCCATACTTTATCATCATTACACCTAGATATGAAAAGATTACAATCCCCTAAAGCAAGGGATTGTGTTCCCTAAATCTTGCCTATAAATATGTAACCCAAACTATCACCCAAACACACTTCAAACCTCTCTCTTAAAGTTGCAAATTGCACTAATCATCTCCCAAGCATCCGTTTGATTTTCACTTCCGTTCCTGTTACTAGGTAAGCCGAGATTATAACCTTGAGAACTACTTTCCAACCCTTATATTCTCCTATTTCTTGATCTTAATATATATACTTCTTGTTATTTAATCGTATTCTAGACCTTCAATTCCGAGGCCAACACCAAGAAAACCCGAATCTCGATTAATCCCTTAACAAGAACCACAGGTGAGTCTCACAGCCCCTATTTTCACTGTTTTCACTATTTTTAAACTGTTTTCGGGGCGAGGGACACGTACTTAAATTATGTTTTATCATGATACTCTTACAAGCAATGCAAGCAATTATGTGTTTAAATAATGTTTTATTATGGTATATTTACGAGCAATGCAAACGGTTATCTATGGTTTTCGATGAGAGTGCGATACGAGTAAGTGATCACTTTACCATTGGAACTCTAAGGGTAGGGACTGCTGGTTTGATCCACCCACTCGTAGGGGTTGCACCTCTTACACAGACGAGTGCCTAGTATGTCACGGGGCAGTACTATGGGATTGAGCCCGCTCGTAGAGGTCGCTCCTCTTACGCAGACGAGCGCCTTGTTTTCCGGCACAACGTCCGCGCGTAACCCGCGGGACGGTATTATTCGCTCGTAGTGGCAGCGCCACTTACACAGACGAGCACGGTTTTTCAGAAGTGTCCGCGCGTAACCCGCGGGACGGTATTACTTATTTCGCTCGTAGTGGCAGCGCCACTTACACAGACGAGCACAGTTCCCAGAATGTTCGCGCGTAACCCGCGGAACGATTTTATCAGAATATGTTGTCAGAACTATGTTTTACTAAGCATGTGTACTAATGATGCTATCAGAATTATGTTTCAGAATGATTTTTATCAAGATTATGATGCAATACGATTTATCAAGTTACTAAAACTTGTGAACTCACTCAGTTTATACTGATTCAAATGTTTTACGTGTCTTTCAGGAGATAACTAGGTAGCGCATGGAGTCACACTTAGAGCACCTCACGCTGAACATCTAAAACTAGCTTTTTGGAAGATTTTAGTTCTATCCCTTCGATGCGCGCGGTTGTTCCCGCCGCGCAAGGGGGATATGGCGTGGAAATCTTCAACAGTTTTTATACTTGGATGTTTTTATGTAATTTTTAAACAATGTAATGTATTTGTATTAAACATTTCATGCGTAATGAAAATCTTACTTGAATGTTTGCAATGGCCCGTGCTTAATTATCAATCCCCACTAGCGCGCGCCCAGCTGTTTCCGCCGTTCAGGGCCGGGTGTGACAGCGCGTGCGGCGTCTTACGAGCCTGTAGAATAATGAGAGCCTGCGTGCATGGCGACTTACGAGCCGTAATAGTAAAGAAGCTGGCGCGCGGGGCGACTTACGATCTGTAATAATAAAGAAGCTGGCGCGCGGGGCGACTTACGAGCTTGTAGAATAATGAAGCTGGCGCGCAAGGCGACTTACGAGCTTGTAGAATAACGATAGCTGGCGCGCAAGGCGACTTACGAGCTATAATAATAGAGCCTGCGCGAGTGGCGACTTACGAGCTAAGAATAATAAAGCCTGCGCGCGAGAGGCGTCTTACGAGCTATAATAATAGAGCCTGCGCGAGTGGCGACTTACGAGCTATAGAATAATAAAGCCTGCGCGCGAGAGGCGTCTTACGAGCTATAATAATAGAGCATGCGCGAGTGGCGACTTACGAGCTATAGAATAATAAAGCCTGCGCGCGAGAGGCGTCTTACGAGCTATAATAATAGAGCCTGCGCGAGTGGCGACTTACGGGCTGTAAGAATAATAACAGCTTGCGCGCGAGGCGTCTTATGAGCTGTGTGAATAATAAATGCCTGCGCGTGAGGCGACTTACGGGCTGTAAGAATAATAACAGCTTGCGCGCGAGGCGTCTTATGAGCTGTGTGTAATAAAGCCAGCGCGTGAGGCGACTTACGGGCTGTAAGAATAATAACAGCTTGCGCGCGAGGCGTCTTATGAGCTGTGTGTAATAAAGCCAGCGCGTGAGGCGACTTACGGGCTGTAAGAATAATAACAGCTTGCGCGCGAGGCGTCTTATGAGCTGTGTGAATAATAAATGCCTGCGCGTGAGGCGACTTACGGGCTGTAAGAATAATAACAGCTTGCGCGCGAGGCGTCTTATGAGCTGTGTGTAATAAAGCCAGCGCGTGAGGCGACTTACGGACTACTTTATGTCACGCGCCATGTGCAGGTGTTGCATGCACGTGCGCGTAGACTTTGGTTTTGTGTTATGCGCCACGCGCAGATGTTGCTTGCGCGTGCGTGTAGACTGTGACATGCGCGATCATGCGATGCGTAAGCATGTGATGCGTAAGCATGTGTAATATGCGTGAGCATATGTGATGCGTGAACATATGGTGTGAGGATTCCCAACCCCTAAGTTTGGCGTGTAGCCATATGGGATCTTTAGGAGGATTCCCAACCTTGCAGTTTGGCGCGTAACCATATGGGATATTAGGAGGATTCCCAACCTTGAAGTTTGGCGCGTAGCCATACGGGATATTAGGAGGATTCCCAACCTTGGCGCGTAGCCATATGGGATATTAGGAGGATTCCCAACCTTGAAGTTTGGCGCGTAGCCATATGGGATATTAGGAGGATTCCCAACCTTGAAGTTTGGCGCGTAGCCATATGGGATATTAGGAGGATTCCCAACCTTGAAGTTTGGCGCGTAGCCATACGGGATATTAGGAGGATTCCCAACCTTGAAGTTTGGCGCGTAGCCATATGAGATATTAGGAGGATTCCCAACCTTGAAGTTTGGCGCGTAGCCATACGGGATATTAGGAGGATTCCCAACCTTGGCGCGTAGCCATATGGGATATTAGGAGGATTCCCAACCTTGAAGTTTGGCGCGAAGCCATATGGGATATTAGGAGGATTCCCAACCTTGGCGCGTAGCCATATGGGATATTAGGAGGATTCCCAACCTTGAAGTTTGGCGCGTAGCCATACGGGATATTAGGAGGATTCCCAACCTGGCGCGTAGCCATATGGGATATTAGGAGGATTCCCAACCTTGAAGTTTGGCGCGAAGCCATATGGGATATTAGGAGGATTCCCAACCTTGGCGCGTAGCCATATGGGATATTAGGAGGATTCCCAACCTTGAAGTTTGGCGCGTAGCCATACGGGATATTAGGAGGATTCCCAACTTTGAAGTTTGGCGCGTAGCCATATGGGATATTAGGAGGATTCCCAACCTTGAAGTTTGGCGCGTAGCCATATGGGATATTAGGAGGATTCCCAACCTTGAAGTTTGGCGCGTAGCCATATGGGATATTAGGAGGATTCCCAACCTTGAAGTTTGGCGCGTAGCCATATGGGATATTAGGAGGATTCCCAACCTTGAAGTTTGGCGCGTAGCCATACGGGATATTAGGAGGATTCCCAACCTTGGCGCGTAGCCTGATGCGCGCATGCACGGCGATAGAGGGGTGAGAACCCCCGGGCGTGCGTACATGGCGGCGGAAGTCTAGTAACTTCTGGATCTGCAATTTAAGAGTCCGATCTGCAACTTTAGACCTAAAATCCAGGTCTGTAATCTAGACCTAGATCTGTAAATCAGATCTGGACAGATCTGAAGATTCGGAGCAGATTTAAAACCATCACATATTCGGAGATCCTGAATCACAGATTCACAGATTCGGAGATCTGATCATTCGAATCACGGATTTTCCTTCTTGCCCTGATCTGGAAGCCTCTTTTTAGATCTATGGATCTTCTTGAGCTTTAAATAGAACAAGCTTTGAAGCCTTTTTCTGTAAACTTCCAGATCTGCGTTTTTCTTGGGAGAGATCTGACAGCCGAGATGAAGATCGAAGGGCAGTTCGTTGTGGTCCCACGGATGGCGCCAATGTCGAAACACGAAACGAATCTAACCTGATCCATGACGATGCTTCCACGGATTTTCGAGATGAACGAACCACGTCTTGATCTTCTTCTTCCTCGGCTGCGCCTGAGACCTGCAATTGTGAGACCTGCGATGGCCTCTCTGGGGGTGTGGAGGCGACTGCTAAGATGATCTTGAAGATCTCTTGTTCACAGACACAAAAAGTGGTGATGGCTCTTACTGAGCATGACCCATGATAAGGAGGTGGAGACCTCCTTATATAGAGTCTCATGGCCACCATCATGGTACCCTAATGGGCCTAGCCCAGTTAGGGTTACCTCCACAAAACCCCCTCGGCCCAATAACATCGTATTAGTCCATGTAATGAAATAAGCCAAACATAATAGATTTAGGGTCGTAGAACCGGGTTTTAGTATCATACCCCTACAATTTTCAACATGAATTCCTTATTAATTGTAGCAAGTTTGAAAATAGGCCAAAGTATTCGTACTTTTATTTTTTGTTTAAAAGATGGGTGATCAGTAGACATCCTCCCTGGATATATTTGGAAAAATATATCAATAGTTCAAAACGTAACCTTTGCCAAGCACACACCAGCGGGTCCAACTTAGAACATATTGTTAGCTAAACGGGCCTGCTGAGTTACGAGCGCAGGTCAACATACATACCTTTTTACTGGCCAAAACGGATTAGGTTGACTTTAGTAACGGGTTTAGGTTAAAAAATATTTGCACTGGTCAAAACGGGTCTGGTTGAGTTTCACTACGGGTTCACGTCAAAACATGTACTTTTTGACTGGTCAAAACGTGTCGGTTGTCTTTAGATTTATGGAACGTTACCGATACCCGTGTTTCATCAGGTGAAGTTGGACCCGGTGGTGGGTGCTTGGCAAAGGTTAAGTTCTTAACTATAGATATATTTTTCCATATACATGCAGGGAGGATGTCTACTGATCACACATCCTTTTTTCTTATTGTTGCTAGTTCTTCAATAACGGTTGATTAATGTGTCAACCTCTAAACTTCTAAGTTTTGGAACAAAGATGGTATTCAAGTAAAAAATTTGCAATAAACGAGGTGTTCTATGTGCAGGCTGCAAATACAATAGAGACCCAATCCATAACATCAAATTTCTTGTTTAGTTAGTTTTATGTCTGTGAGGAAGGGGAGGGAAGAGAGAAGAAAGAGTTTGAACTTGTGGATAAGATAGATAAATGACAAAAGGTTGTTGTGTGCATGAGATACATACACTATATATATTGTGTGTGCTCATGCACCATTTATTCATTATTAACATCCCATTGGGCTCCAAAATACATGGCCTTGGGCCCAAACATATAGATAAACATAAACCGACTAGCTAACATACATAATCGTTTAAGTAAACAAATACAAAAGACTTAAAACACAAAATGGGCTCTACAATCTCCCTCTAGTCTTTAGGATTTGTTTCATTAGCTTCCATCTTTAGTCGGATTCGGACTCGTACTCGAAGATATAGCCATGGTCTTGAAAGGGCTGCTTCTCAACAAGTAGACTGACGAACTTGTTGAATTTCCTAACGATAGCATTCGTATAGTCCCGACGGACATCTTCAATCGTGCACAGGGGTGACTCGAGAAGCTTGATCAAGTCAGCCCTGCAGAACCCCGCCAGTTCATGTTCACCAAAGAAACGAAGGTCATGTGATCGCTCACAGGGAATAATGACCTCTCCGTGAACATTGTCAAACTCCCAAGCAATGAAGTCATGAAGAAATTTGTCGTCAAAGGACATGCCATGAAAAATAGGTTCTCCATGATCCTCAGGCATCTTCCCTTAGTCGGGTTCTTGGTGATTGGATTAACTTCTTTAGACTTGTACGACCTACCCGGATTCAGAGTGAATCTAGGATAGTCATCCTTCCACTCATGACTCAGAAACCGCTTGAACCATCCTTCAAGAGTGCTCTCCTCTTCGCCTCGACCCACCGTCTTTCTAAAGTAGTTCATGTCCAGAATGGACAATGTGTGCATATCTGCATAAGAAAGATAAGTTAAGTCGTCGTTTTCCCTTCTAATGGCCTAACTTATGTTGTCCTTGTGTCATCTTGCGTAGAGGATTGGTGCTGAATCGTGGTAGGGCTTTAACCTCCACCTGATACTTCCCATCCTTCTCACACTGTAATACTTGATGCAATTTCTAGACTTTCTTGGAGTAGGTTTGGCAGCGGGAGTGACAACTTCTTCTTGAACTACGGGTTCTTCAATCACCCTTTCCGTAGTGTCCGGATTAGGTGAGTAGTTGATACCGTCGTCAAAGTCTTCTTTATTTTCTTCCACGACTTTCTGAACTGATGAGCTGGTACTGTAGCAGAACAAATATTAAAAATAGAGGCAATTTCAACCTCGACTGCAGCGTCAGTCTCACGAGTCTTCATGGCCTCACTTGGAGGTCCTTGTTCTTCGGCCTTATGTCCTTCAGTGGTATCACCATCAGCACTATCATCATCATTTCCATCACCACTACCACGAGCTTCATCATAGCTATCATACTCGTGGTCATCGTCCTCATCATCCTCATCTTCATTCTCATCATTATCATCGTCATCATCATCATCATCATCATCCGTCTCATCATCGTCATCATCACTATCACCCCGAATTGACTCCAACCCCCTAATGATTGATCAATACATTTTGAGCTTATATTATATATTTTCCAACTTTTCTTTCGAACAACTTTAAAGGTTGAACCATGGACTTGCATGTCATATGGACTTATAGACCTTCATATAACGTGTTTAGGAATTACTTGTTTGCCCCACGTTATGTGGTTCTAATATACCCCTTTTTGTTTGCTAATTTTCAACATTTTTGTGTTGAATTTAAATTTTTTTAAGCACTTTGCAGTATTTCTGCTTTATCATTTTGATTTCAATATTTGTATTTAAAGCAAGAACAATTTTATGGTGATCAATCACTAACGGGCTCGTGTATGACTAATTAATAACATTTTTGCCTTCATTGATATGACTTATATTGGAGTCGGCACCCGCTTCATGAGAGTGTAAGCACTAGCATAGGCAGAAATTTAAGTTTATTTCACTATGACACTTACTCATTTGTCAAGTCTATCTACACATCAAGCCATGATTTTGTTGTCTTTTGATCTACTCTTTTCATGTGCTAGGATCATTAAAGACAATTTTTTATCAACATTTTCATGGCTTATCATTTTCCAAAGGTTCGATTATTTTATCAAAAAAAAAAATTATAATTAATTTTTTTTAATCCGACTCCCTCTAAACAGGAGCTCCCTCTAAACGAGAGAACATATTTTTAAAACTTTTTCTGATTTTCTTAAAGAGGATAAAAAACTTTTTGACGAGTCAAATGACTCATTTTAGTTTTTCTTAAAAAACTGAAAATCTTTTTGGTGGGTTATACTTAACTCATTTTCTTCCTCTAAAATTGTAACATATTTGAAAAATATTTACAAATTTATTTCAAAACGACAAAAATAAAGATAAAATAAAATAAGTTTAAAAATAAAATTAAAATTTAATTTAATTTAATTTAAAAAAAATAAAATAAAGTAAAATTAAATTAAAAAGTTAAAATAAAATAAAAGTAAAAAACTAAAGAGAAAAAAAATTTTGAACAAATGAGATCATGCTGAATGACTCAACAAGATACAAAAATCGGGCACGATCAAAGGCTTTTGTAAATAGGTATGCAAAGTTGTAGTCAGTATGGATCCTTTCAATAATGACAAGTTTCCGGTCATAACAATCATGAACGAAATGCATTCTGATGTCAATGTGTTTTGTCTTTGAGTGTAACTGTTGCCTCATTATCACACTTAATAGGAGTGTTAAAGAAATTCAAACTGTAATCCAACCGCTGATGCTGGATCCATGTCACTTGTGAACACCAAGCAGAGACGGCAATGTATTCTGCTTTAGCAGTGGATGTGGATACGGTGACTTGATTTTTGCTTTGCAAAGAGATTAATCTCTCACCCAGGAACTCACATCCACCCGATGTTGACTTTCGATCAACATTGCATCCCCCATAATCACTATCAGTGTAAGCATGCAATACCACAGGGGAGCCTTTGGGATACCAAAGACCTAACCAAGGCTTTCCCTTCAGATATCGAAAGATACGCTTTACAACAATTAGGTGGGATTCTTTTCGGTTACACTGATATCTAGCACACTGTCAGACAGGGAACATAATGTCCGGCCTACTAGCAGTGAGATACATCAGGGATCCAATCATGGATCTGTAAAGATGTTTATCAACTGGAGTTCTTGATGGATCTGGAGCAAGCACAGGTCTGGTAGCAATTGGTGTGAGAAAGGGAGTGGAATCCTTGAAACCAAATTTCTGGACAATGTCATGAACGTACTTTTCATGATGAATTAAAATCCCGACCGCCTTCTGTTTAACTTGAAGACCCAGAGAGAAAGTCATCTCCCCCAATGAACTCATCTCAAACCAGTTTTTCATGACCTCGGAAAACTCTCTACACAGCTTATCAGATGTAGATCCAAAGATAACGTCATCAACATACACTTGGACCAGAATCTGATCATCCTTCACCTTCTTGATAAAGAGAGTTTGAACGATGACTCCTCTTGTAAAACCATTATTTAACAAATGTTCTGCTAGGGTAGCATACCAAGCACGAGGTGCCTGGTGAAGGCCATAAAGAGCTTTATCAAGACGGTAGACGTAATTTGGACGATCAGGATCCTCAAAACCTGATGGTTGCTTCACATATATCACCTCTTTCGCTTTTCCATACAAGAAAGCGGTCGTCACATCCATTTGATAAACTTTGAAATTCATGTATGAAGCATATGCTAGAAAAAGACGAATTGCTTCAAGCCTAGCCACATGTGCGCAAGTTTCATCGTAATCAAGACCTTCACGTTGAGAGAAACCTTGCACAACCAATCTTGCTTTGTTTCTAATAATCACCCCTTTATCATCTTTATTGTTTCTGAATACCTCTTCGTCCCAATAAATCTCTTGTTCTGAGGCATCTTGACTAGCCCCCAAGCATGAAGTTTCTTGAACTGTAACAACTCTTCTTTCATAGCTTCAACCCACGAGTCTTCCTTCAGGGCCATTTTGTAGTCCTTCGATTCTACCTGTAAAATAAAACAAGCAAAAAGACATCTGTTAATGATACCGGATATACTCCTTGTTTGGATGCCAGCAGATGGAGAACCAATTGTTGGAATCGATCTGCCCAAGACACATATTTGAGTTGATGTGGCTAGTACGTTATGATCCAAGTCGGGTCATACCCAACAACAAGTTAGACAAACGCCACGATACTTATTATTAGATATGATCTAAGTAATAAATATCAACACTTATAATATTTGCAATTGTGTGATAAGCAAATTATATGGATAATTTATATATGAGAGGAATATAATTTATTTGGATAAATAATAAAATGGTTAAAAGAATAATAACAATTGAGTTTGGGTTTTGGGGGGAAAAACCCCAATGGGGTCGGGCCCTCACTCCAACCCTCTCTCTCTCTCTCCTTTGTTGTTCTCAAGACCATGCAACCCCTTCCATTTGGAGATCACTTTTTCTTGGGTGAATAGTTTTACAACTTCTCACACACACACAATCCTCTCTTCTTTCTCTCCATTAGAGCCGAGAACAAGAAGAAGAACAACAACAAAAGGGTTTTGTTCTTGCAAGTGTTAAGGACCCTAGCAACCAAGGTGTTTGTTGAAGCTCGTTGGGTATACTAGCTTGAGGCTTCATCCATTGGAAGCTAGCCGTTCATATCATTCATTCCCTTTAGTTTTCTGGACTTGAAGGTATGTATGTTAACACCCTATGGTTGTGTTTTGATAGTGTGATAATCGTATATGGATCCTGGATTGGGTTTAACATAAACGGGTTTATGTGTAATGGTTAACAAGATTTAAAACTTTATTTCCGCTGCGTTTCCTAAAAAATGGTTTATTTTGGACTTTGATAATCTTACTAACACCCAACAATGGCATCAAGAGCCGCATATACGATTACATGCTTCAAAATGGGTTCTAAAGTGCTCGGGTTTGATGGTATTCTTTACCATTTTGGCTGAGAACTTTAGGCCTTTTGGTTGACCCTTGGTTTTTCAAGTTTGTACCATACATGCATGTGGTAAAAACTGGAAAAATTGGTTATTTGGTTGCCAAACCTTGTTTGGGCTGAATCTATGTTCTTCAGCTCTGGCCGAGAACACAATGGTTGGAAACCATGGTTCTCGGTCTGCCGAAGACACCTGAAACCCTGTTCTCGATTGGCCGAGAACTCATGGTTTGGAACCATGAGATTTCGGTTGACCGAAAACATGTTATCGGTTGGACCGAGAACTAATGGTTGAGAACCATAGTTCTCGGTTGACCGAAAACTAGTTCTCGGTGTTGACCGAGAACAATAGGTTCTCGATGGACCAAATTTTTCGGACCGAAAACTCTGAAGCTTTGGTTTTGGCCGAGAACTATGTGTTCTCTGTTTTAGGCCGAGAACTAAGGGTAAAGGGGAATCATTCTGGTCAAAGGTTGACCTGTTTGGTCAAAGGTTGACCTGATTGTGTTGGATGTTCATAACCTAGCCATTACCTTGTGTATATTGAAGAGACTTGTTGTGATTTGTTCATTTGTTTGTAATATTATTTATTCGGGTTTGTAATCTATTTATTCTTTCAAATGATTTGTAATAATAAGTAGAATAGTTGTATTTCTTTTATTAGACAAAAATGTATTAGGATATATTTTGCAAAAGAATGTGCAACTACAACACCATTTTGGTTGAAGCCCAAGTGGAAGCCCAAATAAAGAAGAAGGATCACAACTAGAAGTGAACGCTTGAAGCATAAGGATGCAGAGTCAAGTGGGAGTTCACCCGTCTCATACCTTGTGTCATGCTCGTCCCTTAGGAGAGACCTTATGACACACTGTTTCGGTTAACAAGTGTTGTTAAATTTAGGGTAGCTATGGTTATGAACATGTGATTGCATTTTATGCTTATGTGGTTGATTTATGTTTATTGTTTTATCATGTTTGGATGTTAACAATAAAATCGATAACTAGCATAAAAGTGATTCCTTTGAAATTATTAAGTTATAAAATTGGTTTTATTAACTATTAATGATTTCAAAATAAAATGGGTTTTATTAAAAGGAGTTTGAAAATTGGTTTTCAAAGGTACCATACATTTGATTGCATGCAAATGGAAGGTACATTAAATAGTTTTCCAATCTAGAATTTTGAAAACTTAAATCCCTTTTTAAAATAAGTTGAACACCATCCTTTTATACGACACTCGAGTCACTTGGAGACTTGATGTGGGATAAAGTTCACCTAACCACATTTAATTAAACTTGTGATCTTGAGGTGAATTTACAATACTTGTGGGATAAAGGTCACCTAACCACTTGTATGTGTAAACTCACACGTGTGTATAAGTATGACGACTTGATTTGGAAACCATGTGAATAGGGTCACCGAAGCATGGTTTACAAAGGAGTTGATGGGATTAAACATGCCAACTAAACATATTATGTTTAACCGATCCCATAAAACTAGAAGTTGCAAATGGTTGCAATTGTCAAACGTTGACTACCTTGTTAATTTGAATATGGGATAAAGGTCACCTAACTACTATTTGAATGAAATGTTGGGTTCTAGATTTTAATCAATAATTGTCTTGGAGACATTAAAGGGTATTAACTATTAAAATTTATTGATATCGAAAATACTAAATTGAACTTTGTTAAATTCTTTTATAGATGGCCGCAAACAATCCACAGAACACTATTATCCCACCCGTGCATAACTTATCACTAAGATCTATTCTGGATAAGGATCGTCTAAACTATAATAATTTCATAGACTGGTATCGAAACTTGAGAATTGTTCTCAAGCAAGAGAAGAAGTCCTACATTTTGGACGATCCTATTCCCGATGAACCCGATGTCAACAATTTGGATGCCTATGCGGATTGGTTGAAATAAACTGAGGATTCGATGCAAGTTTCTTGCCTCATGTTGGGAACAATGATTCCCGAGATCCAAAAGGATTTCGAGAATCATGGGGCGTATGACATGATAACCCAGCTTAAGGAAATATTCCTTACACAAGAAAGGGTGGAGCGCTTCGAAACGGTTCGAGCACTTCATGCATGTCATATGGAAGAAACCCAATATGTCTCATCTTATGTGCTTAAGATGAAAAGCCACATTGATCGGATTGAACGGCTTATTTGTCCCGTCTCAAAAGAGTTAGCCACGGATTTGATCCTAAATGGCTTAACTAAAAGGTTTGAGAAATTCGTTATGAATTACAACATGAACGGATGGGACAAAAGCATTGGTGAGCTTCACGCAATGCTTAAGACAGCCGAAGCCGGCATGGGTAAAATGGTTTTACCCATTCTTGCGATCAATGAGGGTGGCTTAAAGAAGAGGCATCACCCGGAACCAAAGGCAAAGGTTGCCGTTGGTAAGGTGCAAGACAAGAATGGGTTCAAGGGAAAGGCAAATGCGGAAACCAAACCTAAGAAGCTAAAGGTTAGCGCTGAGGATCCGTGCTTTGGTTGTGGAGAGATAGGTCACTGGATGAGAAACTGTCCGACCTATCTCAAGGAGTTGAAAGCTAAGAGGGATGCGGGGCAAACCTCAGGTACAACTTTCATGATCTATATTGATCTAAATATTATTTCTTCTAACACGTGGGTATTAGATACCGGATGTGGAACTCATATATGCAATTCATTGCAGGAGTTCAAAAGAAAAAATGATTTCAAGAAAGGAGATATTAGTCTCTTCATGGGCAATGGAGCAAAGGTTGACGTCCAAGCCCGGCGAGATTATGTTTTGAAGCTTCTAAATGGTTTGGAAGTTATTTTGAAAAACATTCTATATTCTCCTAGTTTGACTAGGAATATTATCTCCGTTTCTGTATTAAGACAATTTGGTTTTGATTTGAAGTTTGTTGACAATGGTATTTATGTTTTCATGAATAATGTCTTTTATTTTAAAGCAATGTTGTCTAATGGCAATTATGAATTAGTTCATGATAATACATCTATTGATAACTCGTTGTACCAAGCTAACACCAAAAGACTCAAATTGGATTTGAGTGAAACTTTTCTTTGGCATTGTCGCCTTGGTCACATAAACAAGGATCACATTAATACACTTCAAAAGAATGGTCTTTTGGAAGCGAATGATGATTCATTTGATAAATGTGAATCTTGTTTATTGGGGAAAATGACCAAGGAGCCCTTTAGTGGAACTAATGAAAGGACAAAAGACTTATTAGGTATCATACATTCGGATGTATTTGGTCCTTTTAAGACAATGACAAGGAATGGTGAAAGATACTTCATTACCTTTACCGACGATTATAGTCGCTATGGGTACGTGTTCTTGTTAAGACATAAAGACGAAGCCTTTGAAATGTTCAAAGTCTTCCCAAAATGAAGTACAAAATCAACTCAACAAAACAATCAAAGTACTGCGTTCCGATAGAGGAGGTGAATACCTCAATGATGCGTTTCTAGATCATCTTAGGAGTTGTGGGATTGTCTCACAAATTACTCCACCCGGAACACCGCAACACAATGGTTTTTCCGAAAGGAGGAATCGAACTTTAGTGGATATGGTTCGATCCATGATGGCTAGAAGCACATTACCTCTATCATTTTGGGGTTTTGCTTTGATCTCTACTGCCCGTATTTTAAATATGGCACCAACCAAGAAAGTGGATAGGACGCCTTTTGAAATATGGCATGGAAGGTTTCCATTATTATCATATTTAAAGGTATGGGGTTGTGAGGCCTATGTCAAATACAACACCCAAAACAAGATCGAAAACCGATCCACTAAGTGTATCTTTGTAGGATATCCCAAAGATTTGATGGGGTATTATTTCTACAGTCCAAACGAGCATAAAGTGTTTATAGCTTGAAAGGCTGAGTTCTTGGAAAGAAGGTTCCTTATGGAAGGAACTGATAGAACTGTGGAACTCGAGGAGGATCGAGAACCACAAGACGATACACGTTTGGTTGACACTAGCAATCAACAAGAGGTTGTTGATAATGATCAAATGGTCGATCAAAACACACAAAACGTTCACAAATCTAGTATAATTAGCACCCCACCTGAAAGATATGGATTTTTCATGAATGGATGCTACGTGGTAGATTCTGATGAACCCACCACATACCGAGATGCAATGTCACAATCTGATTGTGATAAATGGCTGGAAGCCATGAACTTGGAGATGCAATCCATGCATGATAACCAAGTATGGGACTTGGTTTTACCACCTCTTAATTCCAAACTGGTTGGAAGTAAGTGGGTTTTCAAGAAGTAAGCTGATATGCATGGAAACTTAGATACTTACAAAGCTAGACTTGTAGCAAAGGGTTTCACTCAAACTCAAGGGGTTGATTATGATGAAACTTTCTCGCCCGTGGCGATGCTAAAGTCTATAAGGATATTATTTGCCATAGCCGCATATTATGACTATGAGATATGGCAAATGGATGTCAAAACTGCTTTTCTAAATGGGCATCTTGAGGAAGATATCTATATGGTTCATCCTGAAGGTTTTGTTGGTCCACAACATCCTAATAAACTATGCATGTTAAAGAAGTCAATCTATGGATTGAATCAAGCATCTAGAAGTTGGAATCACCGTTTTGATGATGAAGTTAAGAAATTTGAATTCATCAAAAACGCTGATGAAGCTTGTGTGTATAAGAAGACTAGTGGGAGCATCATTACTTTTCTGGTATTATATGTCGATGACATACTACTATTTGGAAATAACATTCCAACCTTGGAAGGTATAAAAGCCTGGCTTGGAAATTGCTTTTCCATCAAGGATCTTGGTGAAGCCGCCTATATTCTGGGAATAAGGATCTATAGGGATAGATCAAGGCGGTTGATAGGTTTGAATCAAAGTGCATACATTGACAAAATCTTGAAAAGGTTCAAGATGGAAAACTCTAAGAAAGGTTTGGTACCTATTCAAAGAGGAACAATATTGAGTGCTTCTCAATGTCCAAGCTCAAAGGTTGAGCAAGACGGAATGAATGGAATCCCATATGCGTCTGCTATAGGATCCATCATGTATGCCATGATATGCACTAGACCGGATGTGTCATGCGCTTTGAGCATGACAAGTAGATACCAACAAAATCGGGGAACTAGCCATTGGATGGCAGTTAAGTTCATATTGAAATACCTTAGGAGGACTAAGGATATGTTTCTAATATATGGCTCTGGTGAGGAGGAACTCGTCGTAAAAGGTTACACGGATGCGAGTTTCCAAACTGATCGAGATGATTCTCGATCACAATCGAGATATGTCTTCGTTCTAAATGGTGGTGCTGTCTCTTGGAAGAGAGCAAAACAAGACGTGGTAGCCTTGTCCACCACTGAATCAGAATACATCGTCGCCTCCTTGGCAGCTCAAGAAGCTGCGTGGATTAGAAAGTTCATTGCCGACCTAGGGGTAGTCCGTACCATTCAGGACCCTCTAGAAATATTTTATGACAATGAGGGTGTAATTTCTCAAATCAAGGAACCCCGTGCACATCAAAAGACTAGGCACATTGAGCGAGATTCAACTACATAAGGGATGAAGTTGAAAAAGGAAAGATATGTATTTGCAAAGTTCACACTGATCAAAATATTGCGGATCCACTCACGAAGCTCCTTGAAATGCCGAAGCATGAGGGTCATACTTGTGCCTTAGGACTTCGATATTCTAGTGATTGGTTTTGATCAAAATTTTATATTTGGATATCGGAACAATTTTATTATAACTCAATCATATGGTTTTGGTTATGGTCATGTTCTTGAGTTATGTTCCATTTTAGCATGTTTAAATCCGTGAATAATTTGATTATTCTAAACGTCTGTAGTCAATCATAGTTGTGGGAACAAATTTGAAAGTAAGACCATTATGAATATAGCAAAGGGTTTGCTGCCAAGGTTCATAGATATTTATGGGATAAATATTGGACTGACCCGCCCTCAATTTTACTGCATGGAATCCTTGTGATTTGTGATCATAAGTAAATTTGAGTAAAGGCGAACATCATAGTATCCTCCGACCTGAGATACATATTGGGCCTTGATATTCACCGACTATTATACTTTGACTTAGTTCTTTGTTGCTCTGAAATATGGCAGTACATAAGGCTAAGCTCAAGTATAGTACAAGGTGATAGTGAGAGACGTATGTAGTCAATAGAGGATTTGTCTCTCTTATTCGTTGAGAGTTAAATGTCTAAGGCCTGATGAGTTAAATCAACAGAGAATGATCACTCTATGTCTCTGGATTTAACATGACATTTGAGACAAAAGGATAAATGATAGTTTCACCTAAATCATTTCAAGTTAGGGACTTGATGGGATAGTAAACCATTGTTAGGCAGTATTTGCTATTTGCATCAATCCTCTATGTATCTTGTGCGAGATTGTTGGAATCAATCTTCCCAAGACACATATTTAAGTTGATGTGGCTAGTACGTTATGATCCAAGTCGGGTCATACCCAATAACAAGCTAGACAAACGCCACGATACTTATTATTAGATATGATCAAAGTAATAAATATCAACACTTATAATATTTGGAAAATGGGTTTTCTAAATATTTGCAATTGTGTGATAAGTAAATTATATGGATAATTTATATATGAGAGAAATATTATTTATTTGGATAAATAATAAAATGGTTAAAAGAATAATAACAATTGAGTTTGGGTTTTTGGGGGGAAACCCCAAAGGGGTCGGCCACTCACTCCAACCCTCTCTCTCTCCTTTGTTGTTCTCAAGACCATGCAACCCCTTCCATTGGGAGATCACTTTTTCTTGGGTGAATAGTTTTACACCTTTTCACACACGCACAATCCTCTCTTCTTTCTCTCCATTAGAGACGAGAAAAAGAAGAAGAACAAAAGGGTTTTATTCTTGCAAGTGTTAAGGACCCTAGCAATCAATGTGTTTGTTGAAGCTCGTTGGGTAAACTAGCTTGAGGTTTCCTCCATTAGAAGCTAGCCGTTCATATCATTCATTCCCTTCGGTTTTCTGGACTTGAAGGTATGTATGTTAACACCCTATGGTTGTGTTTTGATAGTGTGATAATCGTATATGGATCCTGGATTGGGTTTAACATAAACGGGTTTATGTGTAATGGTTAACAAGATTTAAAACTTTATTTCCGCTGCGTTTCCTAATAAATGGTTTATTTTGGACTTTGATAATCTTGCTAAAACCCAACACCAATGATGTTGTTAGTGGGATGATTTTGATGTATGGGCATCTGAGGAATATCATCGACAATGGTGACAGGCTCTGCTTGAAGATTTACAGACAAGTTCTCTATGTGATGGAAAATGCGAGGAGCATTAACAAGGACATCAGTGGCTGATAGAATTGAGCCAGGTTGATCCACTAGATGTTCTTGAGCAATTTGTGCATCCCAGAGATCTTCACCATATGGAACAACAATGGCATTGATGGGAGTTGATGCGGTGTTGCAGAATCACCGGCAGCAGGTCCTTCGATGGCAACAACAGCTTGAACTATTTCTTCTTGAGAGGGAGGTGTGGCGACAGATTCTACCATGCTTGGAGTTGCTTGTAGGTCTACCGCGGGTTCAGTCTGGTGTTATTCCACATTGTCGGCAGACTGAAATAAGTCATTTGAATCAGTATCAGATACATCTTCAACTTCAAACATATCAGTTGAATCAGTAGTTTGAGGAGCAGGATTGTTAACAACTTGATTATTTTCTGGCAGGGGATCAGGTGGTGGTGCAACATGTGGTACTATTCTGTTGGAAGGCTCAGTAGGTAGACATACTTTAGAAAAACTGTTGATAATGGAATGCATCAAAAGAGGCTCGGGTAAAGAAGATGGAACTTGAGTAGTTGTCGGTGGTGGAGTATACAATATGCCCCGAAATTGTTTGAACAAGTAATCACAGTCAAACAACCAATATGGTCTCGTGCGAGTATCAGTGGTGTTAAGCTCTTGCCAGTCAACATTAAATGATTCTAGAATCAGCTTGGTCTTCTTATTGTAGACACAATAAGCGGTTTTGTTAGCAGCATAACCAACAAAATAACATTCATCTGCCTTTTTAGCAAATTTTGGATCAGGATGAGCTCCAGTATGGAGCACGGTGCATGGACATCCAAAAGTCTTAAAATAGTTGACTTGCGGCTTTGTATGTAGTAGACTTCATATTGAGTCTTCTTCAAGCGCTTGTTGATGATCACACGATTTTGAATGATGCAAGCAACATTGATTGCTTCACCCCGGAAGAACAAAGGAAGTTTGGAGTCAACCAACATTGTCCTAGCAGCTTCAATCAGTGATCGATTACGACATTCAACTACCCCATTTTTTTGCGGAGTATATGGAGCACTGAAGTGGCGGTCTATTCCATTTGAACTACAAAAGTCATCTACAGTTCGGTTGCAAAACTTTGTCGCATTGTCGCTTCTTATACATTTCACCTTCATTCTTGTCTGCCTCTCCACGAGTGTAATGAACTTGATAAAAAACTGAGAGGCTTCATCCTTGTGCCCTAAAAGGAAAGTCCAGCTGAAACGAGAACAGTCATCAGTAATCACAAGACAATGGGCTTTTCGGTCGATTGCAAATGGATGGATAGGACCAAACAAATCCATATGCAACAGCTGAAGAATGGAATCTATGGAGTTAATCGTCTTGGGCTTGTGAGGGAGCTTGTGTTGCTTGCGTTTTGAGCACGAAAGAAATTAATGCAAGAGAAAGATTTGACATGCAATCCTCTCACATGCTCACCTTTGACCAATTTGTTTAAGTTTTTGAAATTTACATGGGCAAGAAGTTTATGCCATAGAGATGAGTCGTTCTCTGAGGCCTTAGATATTAAACATGAAGTAGTCCTACGTGAGTAAGAGTTATTCATATCCAATATATAAGCATCATTATGCGTCAGAGTATGCATCAAAATCCATTCTTCTGGGACTTTGAAACCTGGTTTGAGAATCAAACATTCATTCTCAGTAAATAATGTGGAGTACTGTCGATTACAAATTTGTGAGACACTTAGCAGATTGTGAGTTAATTGCTCCACCAAATTAACATCATCAAACGTCAGGATCCCATTTGACACTCTTCCACATTTTCTGATGTTGCCTCCCATGTCTCCAGCGAAAGAAACATGTCCACCATTAAACGGTCTAACGTCAAACAGCAAGGACTTGTCTCTCATCATGTGTTGGGTACAGCCATTGTCCAAGTACCAAATACTATTGACAGACCTTCTTAACTAACCCTACACACATTAGCAAACTAATTAGACATGGTTTCCCGAGACTTAGTTGTCTCGGGAAGGTTTACCACAAATTTACCATCTTTTATTGTCGTGTCATCAATTATGAAGTTTTGGGAAGTGTCAGAATCAGAAGAACAGCCTTTAGGAATCCATTCACGTGAAGGTTTCCTGGTTTTGGAAGATTTTCTTGACTGTCTTCTTCTTGGTTTCAAAACAAAATACTCAGATTTTTCAATCTTTGGGTTCTTTTTCTTGTTTCTTTTTGGTAAATTCCTTGACTTTTCTATCTTGGAATTCCTTTTCGCTCTTTCCTTTTTGGTTATCCAAAAAGGCGGTTTACTGGTTTTCCTATTCTTGGATCTCACATCCATTTCACTGGTATAACTATCAGATTGATCATTTCTTGTTCTTGAGTTTGGTGTAGCTCTGGAACGGAATTGATTAAACTGATTGTTCTTTCTCGTTGCCTTCTATGCCAGTTCTTGCAGTGCCTTGCAAGGTGAGATGGGTTACCACAAACATAACAAAGTATCTTTCTGTTATCCGTATAGAACTCGTCAGAGCTATGATACATTGGTTGTGGTGAATAAGGTGATGCTTGGAAAGGAACAAACAAGTTTTCTGATCTATAACCCCGATCATCAAAAACATTTGAGTATAATGAATTTACATAATCTTGTGGATGATAACCATAATAGTTATAATAAAAAATGATTGTATAGTTGAGGATGATAAGCTTGATTAGTTTATTGGTAAAAAATGTTTCTATGTTGGGGTACATATTTACTTGAAGTACTAGGTTTTTTATTTTCAAAACAATTTTCTTTAATTTTATTTCCCTCTACTTTACCATCACTTGATGAACAACTAGATATGTTTGTCTCAACACACACCTTTTCTTGACATTTTTGTAATTAATAATCTCATCAAAAACAGTTTCACAATCACTATCAGAAGTAGAAACATCATTTTCATTCACATCATTAAGAGAAGTGCCAACATCAACACTCTCGCAAAGTACATGATTGTTCAAAATGTTTTTCAAAGTATAATTATTACAGACCATGTTAACAACAGATGGTTTTAGATTCACACTTGAATCAAAAAATGAATTTAAAATCTTTTTATCTCCATAACCCTTGTTCGTTTCGACACAATAACTTTCTTCTACACGACCTGCCGAAGAAGATGAACTACCATTAGGACTAATTGATGGAAGAATTGGATCAATGGTCTTGGGGACAGCAGGAGTAAATTTCTTTTGTTTTGGCATGTGTCCAATACCATAGACCATTTATCCTCAGGTGGGGAATTGAAACTAAAGTGAGGAAGACTAGTATAATTCTCATTGAAATGAGGTGGAATATCAGTATTATCATAGCCTATTCTAGTCTTTTGTCTCACCCCAATATGCGCCCCAATTATTCCATTAAGCTTATCAGAACCTAACTTAAATTTGTCAATGGCTATTTTCCTTTGTGCTAAATCTAAGTATAATTTGTCAGTTTTAGCATTTAACTCAACAACACGTCTTTCGTGATGTTCAACTAGTTTTTCAGCTTGGAAAAGTTTTTTGGTAAGCTTAGCCATATAATTATTATGAGTTTTAATCCTAGTGGCACAAATTTTTTCAGCTTTCCTAATATCATCATTATGACATCTAAGGATAAGAATTTCATCTATAATGACATCATTATGAGTTCTAAAGTACATAACTCTATCAATACAAACTTGTGAGAAAGGTTTGTGTACCTCGGGAATGATAGAGGTAGGTGCAGGTATTTCAACAGCAGGGCTTGATGAGGTGCTTGCTTCATTGGAGAAGGCCATTCCAGCAAAGGTTAGAGGATTCTTCAGCTCTTCAAATTGGTCATCCTCCCAATCCGGTTGAGTTGCTTCAGATGTTCTTGTAATCATAGCCTTTGAGTTCGGCTCGAAGTTTCCCTTCAATGAGATTCGTTGACCAATTCTAGGGATTCTTGACTTCGAGGAGTAACTTGGAACGTGCTTCTTGTCATTTCTTTTAGCACCCTCATTGTCAGACATCTCGGTGATCTTGATGTCATTAACTGCCATTGGTGGATTGGTGCATTCTCTTGCAAAGTGACCTGATTCATTGCAGTTGTAGCAACGCAACTTGTCTTTCTCAAACCCAATGTTCTTCACGTCAGAATCTCTAAAATTGTTCTTCTAATACTTTTTCATGAAGTTAGAAGCTTGTTGAACAGCCATGGCCATCTGGTACTTGATGTCCATTTTCTTGAGATCCTTCTTGTTGATCTCGAAAAGGGGAAACAACTTTCCTTGTAATAACTCCTCATGGCTTGCCACAAAGGCATGGAATAGTGTCACATTGGAGTCATCAGAAGAAATGGTTTGAGGAGAAGATTGAGCTTGATTACTTGTTGGTTTCTTAATCCCACGAGCCTTTAAGGCTTGTGCAACGACTTTGTCAACGACATCTTGTAATGAGCTTGAACTGGGTGGTGCTTGAGGTGCAACAGTGGCCATGAAGGCAGAATTAGCAGTGTGAACAGCAGGGTGTGCTTGACTCAGAAATGATGTGTTTATACCTGATCCAGCAGATATCGCGGCTTGATTAAGAGAACTGATATGACTACCCATCCTTAATTTATCATCCATCTCAAATGACTTAATAATGGAAGTCAAGTCAGCAAGGGTGGTAATTTGAAGGTTAGTGGTTCTCTTGATTGTGATAACACTACTGTTCAAGGCATATAGAAGGGAGTTAAGCAACTTGTCATTGATTTCAATTTGGTCATAGTCAATTCCAGAACTCTTGATCTTAGTAATCAACATTTCAAATCTATGAATGAGGTTAGCAACTGATTCTCCTTATACATGATTGAATATGTTGAATTCACCCTTCAGCATTCCCTTCTTGTTGTTTTGCTTCTCAATGTTTCCTTCAAATTTGCTTACCAAAGCATCCCAAAGACCTTTAGTCATGGTGTGATCTCTCAAAGATTGTGCAATTTCACATGTGAGGCAAACACTGAGAACACCAAAGGCCTTTTGATCATCACTAAACATCTTCCTATCAATATCATCATAAGAAGTTGTGAGCTTAGGAACTAGGCCATCAGCAGTGGTAGTTGTAGGATTGTATGGACCTTGGTCAAGGGGTCTAAAAAGAATATAATAAAGAATTCTAATGTAGTTATTAAACCACCATTTGAATTCTTCGAAGTCATTGTCCCAATTCATCAACTTTGGAGGCTAATTAGTAGTTCCGGCCTCGTTCTCAAACAACAAGTAACTCTTCACAGCTTCGTTTCTAACTTATTCACTTGTATTAGCCATTGCTTATAAAAACTCAGGATGAAACATAGACTAACTGATTGTGTTGAAAAACACAAGTGCAGAATAATCAAATGCAATGTATTCGAATGCAAATTAATCGAATGGAGAGTAGCTTCAGTGATAATAGTTAAGTAAAAAGTAATCGAATGGCTCACTAATCTAATCGAATAGATTAGTCTAATCAAATAAGACTCTAGTCGAATCGAAATGTCTAATCTAATCGAATGGCAATTCAATTTGATTAGGTTCTGATTCGATTAGAATGGAATCCGAATTCGACTACTTCTGTTATTCGATTAGATCACTTTGGATTCGATTAGAACTAGCAACTCGATTCGATCAATTTGAAATCGAGTAGAATAGGGATTCAATTACTATCCACACTCGATTCCAATAGGTTCTGATTCCATTATAACTATTCTTGTGGAAGGTACAAAATGTACTTTCTATCACCTTTTTCCAAAATGTCACTTCAATCACTTTTGAATCTTTATGGATCTAAGTATTTTTCATAATATAACCCTTTTAAACACCAAATTTTTGAATATTTGAGCCTCTTTAACACTTGAATCTTTACAAACAACACACAAACTTGAAACCCGAAGCTTGAACACGCAATATTATAAACTTATGAACACGTGTTGTGGCATTGAACAACCTGTAACCCACAAATCTTCTTGAAAATCCGTCTTTAACACAAACAAGACCAAAATCCAAGGTTGTGACCCAAGATCTACAACTAGTAGAGCCCGAAAGCTCTAATACCAATTGTAGGTCCCTTGGACGGATCAAAGAACATGAATACTAGTCTACTTGGATCAACCTCTACACTAGCTAGCGGATATCACTGGTGAGGACCGATATCTCAGATCTTGTTTGGTTAATTTTATGTTCGTGAGGGAGGAGAGGGAAGAGAGAAGAGAGAGTTTGAACTCGTGGATAAGATAGGGAAATGGCAAAAGGTTGTTGTGTGCATGAGATACACGCGCTATATATAGTGTGTGTGTGTGTGTGCTCATGCACCATATATTCATTATTAACGGCCCATTGGCCTCCAAAATACATGGCCTTGGGCCCAAACATACAGATAAACATAAACCGACTAGCTAACATACATAATCATTTAAGTAAACAAATACAAAAGACTAAAAACACAAAATGGGCTCAACCAAAGATTTGGTGGAGTTGCATAAGTCGAAGGGCATATCGTTAGTGAAACAGGAGATTCATAAATGTGTGGTTATGATTTGTTGTTGGCGAATATGGAAAGCAAGGAATGAACATATTTTTAATAACAAGAGATGCAAGGTTGTGGATATTGTAGCGGTTATTAAGGCGTATGATTTCCTATGGTATAAGGACAGACACAAGGCAGGGCCGGGCCAAGCATTTTGAGGGCCCAAAGCGAAGTGAAAATCCAGGGGCCTTTTCCTATAATTTTTTGTTCGTACTTTTGATGTTTATATATCGTGAAAATTATTACAAAAACACTTGTATAACGAACTTATATGGTACCTAATTCATTTATAAATAGGTTGTTTATTTCGGCTAAGTAAAGTTTGTTATCGGAAAGCAAATCAAGGTTGATTAAAGGAGTTTGACCTAAAATTGGTTTGGCTCGGATTTAAGAAAACAACCATTTACTATAGAATATGGAACCAAATTAAAGATTTGAAAATGTATTTAACAATTTTAGAAAAACAAATTCAAATATGTACAAGTAGATATATACTAAGTTGGACTTTTATATGCAATTTTTATTTGTTATCACACAAACCCATTGCTACCACTTCAATAAGATTGAATTATGAATCAATATTGTCAACGGATCTTAAAATAACATATATACATATATATCTTTTACAAAATTGAGGCCATAAATATATGGTGGCCCTAAGCAAGTGCTTTAGTATATTATACATAGGGGCCGGCATTGACACAAGATTTCGGTTAGCGATTGGAATTTTTGATGTAATTTGTATTTGATGTACCGTGAACTGCGGATGCCTCTCCCCTCCTTGGATAGTGGGTGATTTTTGCGTATGGTTTAATGAAGTTCAACTTTCAAAAAAGAATAATTAAAACACAACTTTCGCTATGAGCATCCATGATTAAACACAGAAAAAATCAATACATATTTTCTTGAAATCCAAATTTAAAACCTATATCTAGTAGCTACAGATGATCAATATCAACCGATGAAAAGAAAGATGAAATAGAAACACATGAACAAAATAAGAAATCCATGTGAACAAGCAACACCACCCTCAGAAGTATAGAAGTAGTAATAAGGGACGGAGGAGGGGTTTTGTTGTCCAACGCCACCACCAGCCGGAATCTGACTAGACGGGACAACCACAAGTTTTGGCGGCGGTGGTGGTGGTGCATTGGTGCCCATTGTGATGTAAGATGGTGGCGGACATGATTTAGGCGCCCGTGTTGATGTAGGTGTTGGTGGAGAGTAAGATTGTATTGGTGGTGTTGGATGGTATATAGGAGTTAAATATGGTGGTGGCTCCGAGCCAACGGACCGTGGCGGCTTTGAAACCGGGGATGGTGGTGGCTTTGTCTCCGAGGATGGCGGCGGCTTTGACTCGGAGGATGGTGGTGGGGAGCATATTACAGGACAGGTGCCACATTCACTAATGCAAAGTAAACTTGCATCTGGTGTTGGTGATGATATGACCCCATCAAATGTGAAGATCAGTAGGTAACACCATGCAAGAGTGCTATGAAGTTTTTCCATATATATGCATAAAATTTTGTACTATGTAAGATGGTGGTGTGTTATGAAACTTGCATTTTTACTTGCATTGTGACTTTATAGGCTCACATCGAGTGTGTATGTAATAAAGGTTCAAGTTATAGATGCTTCTATATTCCTTTTCTAGACAATTCTATATTAACATTGTTTCACAAGAATTAAGAATAGATAAGTGATATCTAATATTTTGACAATCAATTAAAGTATATGGTTTAATAACTTAAATAGGTGATAGAAGCTGTTATATTTTGCAGAAGAAATTTCAAAATTAAATTTGAATTTCATACATATATAAAATGTAGAATATGTACATAAAAAACATCAGAGCGATTTGGACTTATGTTCTTAATCTTTTAAATTTAAAATAAAAGCTTTATACTATGTTTCATAAACTTTTACACCGCTATATTTAATCTTTTTAAATATAACTTATAGAGTATGAATAAACAAAAATAATTTGTTGATATTTGTTTTGGAACTTCCTATATTAAATAAGGGATATATCAACAAACATTTTGTTTTTCAATTTTTAATTTTTTAAAAATTAAGGAAAAAAACAGCTATAATTTGTTTTGTGTTGTCTGCTCTTGCTGTTGCTTTTTGATACATATATATAGACGATGATTTAATACAAAAACTACAAAATTATTAAAACTAAATGACTAAATTTTTAAACTTTGATCGACTTACAGAAACCAAAAAAAAATTAATTAATTAATTAATTACTTATTTCATTTGAACCATATTTACCTACACAAGTTTTCTAATATTTTAACAAAAAAATGTATTTACAACTTAATAGGTAAATTTAGAAGAAACTAAGTATATAATTAATATACGGATGCAACTCTCTACACACACAATCTAGCTTTTGCTGGGTAATTCTGTCACACTTTATGCTTTCTTCTTTTTGTGCAAAGCATATATACTTACCTTAAAGACGTCCATTGTGCATCCAATCCTTTCTGATACTTTTATTTCATCCAAAGAATATTAATCATACACTCATATGTTAAAGTGATTATTAATTTACAGAATTAATACAAAAGTTGATCAAACGAAAATCATTAGATAAAAGAAAAACACACATTTTAACTATTGAATAAAATGTTAAAAGGCATCGGATATCTCAATTTTCATATTTCTCTTTAAGCGTGAATAATCATTTATATATTGTTGCGCCATTCATTTCCTAATTATGTATTATCTTAATGGATTAAAATCGGAATATTGGAGCCACTTTTTTCCTTTTAATCAACCAATTTTTCTACAAGTAACTCAACGACGCCGAATAACGATAGCATTGTTTTCAGTATAATCGATTTTGCCATTTAAAATAGGGTGGCGGCACAGCTTGTTACTCGTTTACATCTCTCTATTGTAATTGGATCTTTTTTGGTTGATATGTTTAATATATTAATTGCCAAAAGAAAATCCTTAAATAGTAAATGTTTTTATTAAATGAGTGAATTGTTAACATATTATAACAATAAATTTGATTTATTTAGATAATCGGTTGGTGGCAGGCTAGGTGGTGATGGCCCTAATGGGGTTTGGCGATGGTGGTGGGTAGTGGCGGTGGCCATGGTGGGCGACGGGAAGTGGTGATTAGGAGTGTTTAAAAAAATCCGAATCTGAATCCGTATCCGTATCCGAATTATCCGACTATCTTTATCCGAGCTATCCGAAAATTCATATTCGAGTAGTAATTATGAGATTTTTCGGATAGTTCGAATATCCAAACTATCCGAAATATTAATTTTAATATTTTTTTAGTTATTTATTAACTATATATATAACTTCAAACCCTAAAAGACCTTGTTCTTTACGCCGTTGTAATCTCAAACATTTGAAAATCTTCAATTGGCTTCATCATCAGTTAATGTTTTCAATCCCTAAATCTTTCACATCAAATGATCATTGTCAGTGCAACCGGATCTCGTATTGAGTATTATTTACTCTTACTTATGTGCTCAAATTCTGGCCGGCGGCCACCACTTTACAAGTCTGCAACCACTCCGTCGGCAACCACCTTCGTGGCCGCACCTCGTCATGACCACACCTTGCCGAGTCCTTTGTCTCTCCGCTAATCAAATTTCTTTTTCTTTATCTTACACTTTACTGCAATTTGTTTCGTTGAATTATTTGTTAGCTTTGAATAACATGACCTTGTTTATTCGCTTTTGTATATGGGGTTGAATAATTTTTGCAAATTTCTATAGCTTTGATTATTGTTAACGATGATTCAGTCCAAGTTTAAAGATTTTTTATTTATTTGGTATTTTTGGAATTCGGATATCCGTTTCACTATCCGTTCGGATATCCGAAATTTCGGATACGGATACGGATTCGGATAGTGAAATCCACTATCCAAAATGTTCGGATATCCAAAACTCTGGATATCAAATTTTGAACACCCCTAGTGGTGATGATGGCCAAAGGCGATGTTAAATAACGTTGGGTGTGTGGGTGGTGGCGGCGGTGGTGGTGGTGGGTGGCGGCGGTTGGGTGGTGGTGGTGGTAGGAAGGTGTGGATGTGATATAAGGTGAAAGAGAGAATGAAATTAAAAAATAGAAGAAGAACGGGGGGCATAATGAATTTTGGGTGCTTTTAGGAAATTGAATGGACGAGGTAATTGGTGATTCCATTCAATTAACCAACCAACCACCCTTTTCTTCCATTATTTCATAATAATCATTTCAATTCCGCTTCTCATTTGTGCATATCAAACACTATCTTACATGTAACAAAGGAAACTTATGTGGCATCCTGAAAACGTCCATGCCCATTTTACCAACTTTTAAGGTTGAAGGACCATTTTGTCATTATCCCAAACTTAAAGTTCATAACCTATTATGTAAGTAGGTAACTTTTAGATTAGACAGGTTATACAAAGGTCTGAATGGTCTATATCAAATATGACCTGAATATTAAGTTAACCCCTGAGACCGACCATTTCATTTGCCTGCTTTTTTCAGATGGTCCGCATAAATCCAATCATAACCCTCAAATCAAGCAGTAGATAGACTGTTAATTTTTAAACGATTCATCTAAAGATCCATGTCAGCGAGAGGTGTCAAATTCTATAAAAGCGTGTCGTGTGTCGATTATTTACTCATTCCTAACATTCTAGCCTGTAAATAACAAACTTGGCACGTCCATTTCATGCACAAAAATCTAATTAATCTCTCACGCACTCAAAATTTATCAAAAAAGGTAGTTTATGGTGTGTTAAGCAAGAACAAGCAAAGCAAAAAAGGTCCTAGCCAAGTCGGGATACTGATCGAGCACTCAAGTAGTTCTGTAAGTGTTATCAAACTCGTCCTAGGTCCTATGATAGCTTGGAAGTAAGGTATGGTGCACCTAGAACTCGTTTAAGTTAGTTTTTCATACGTTTAAGCCATGATCAAGCTTTAATCGATAAAACCTCTGTGTAAATTAGTAACAGAAGTAACATAAGTTTTTTAAACATGTATAAGTTCTTAGAACACTAAAACCAAACTTTTTTTGATGTTTAAACTAAATTAAAACATAAATGGGCGTGTATATATTGTTAGATGGACCATCTAGCCGTTCATACGGTTCGTCTCAAACGATTTTCATACAGGTCAATGTTGAAAAGTTATACAGCTTGTTAAAGGCATAAGTGTTCATATCACTAAAATAGACCGTTTAACTTATTTAACACCCCGCATAACCAAAGGTTTAGTCAAAGGGTCAAAAGCAGTTCATACAAATTGTCTCGATATTATACGGTCCGCGTAAACATAAATATTAATATTTTAATGAAAATTAAGTTTTGAACCTATAAACCGAACCAAAATTTATAAACGAGGTTTGACACGATAAAAGCAGGGCAGTTTGGTCTGCAACTAGTTCAAAAGATTATCCTTGTATTTATGTAAACCTATTTATTGTAGGTGAAGCATCTGATAAACAAAAGCTATAATGAACGGGTCACCATATAAATGAGAACAGGTGAATACGTTAAATATTTACAATAGTTAAAACAAATTTACTTATAAAGATAAGCATATTGTTTGTCTTAAAGAGTCAGTAAAACGTTTACATGAGATTACATGATCTCTAAAACGTTATAATACAAATAGAAAATAAAAGAAACTCAAATCTATTACACATGTTTGGATGCAAACATAACTAACTAGCAAGCATGCTATATGGCAGTCATAACCAATTCTCCAACAGGCGCAGCTCCTAGGGAACCCTTGAATTGTGTGCATATAGCAATGATAACAAACTCGAGGAAAAAGGATCAATTATCCCCACTAAGGTGTACATAAAACTATCTTTGTATATTTAGCGTACTTTAAAATATTTTAGAGTCCGTCAACGTTTCACCAGCATATCGTTGACATATTTTCTAAACATTTTAGGTAACTAAGTTAAAGCAGCAAGTACGAGGATTAGGAGTCATACCGGAGGATAGTTAAGCACGTATTCAGATGGCTTAAAATATGTTATAGATGAATCTTTGTATTTATAAAGCTAAACATATATTTTGTAAACTGATACTCGGGTATTTAATTCCCATTAAATTCAATATAAATTAATAGTTTATTGATATAAAGTCTTGACCGCTCAACAAATGTAACTCCGATATATTTACAACACAAGTACCAACTGACGGTCACATTTATTGACTGATGTCATGTGTGGGTATATAAAGAATGTTGATTGGTTTTCACAAAAGATCGTGTTTTAAATTTATAAAAATGATTTATACGAAAACTATATTTCACACAAACATGCAAGTGTACATATCGTATGTGTAGGAAGTATTGGTAAGGACCAAATATCAATCCACAAACACATAGTATTTCTAAAAATTAATTTTATTTTTAAATTAACCGAAAGTAATAATTAACATCCCGAATTTCTATGAATAATATTAAAATATTATTTGCGTTGGAAGAATTAATTTTAATTAATAGAAAAAATAATAATAATAATATAATAATAATAATAATAAAAGATGGTAAGCAAAAATAGATGGAATTAGATCATGGACTTAAAATAAAGATGGATTTAAGGATTATAAATACCCCTTAAACCCTAAATTTTTTCCATCTTCATCATTCTACACCTTAGCCTACAACATAAAAAACACACACTTACGCCAAACACTTTCTACATCATTCTAATCAACGATCCAACAGAAACAAAAGGTAAGAAATCAATTATCTCTGCTGACATAACATTTTAGAACCCAACACCGCATCCTCGGGATGCCGAATGAGCCGTTTGAATCTAGATCTAGCTTTAATCGGGTGTTTAATCAATAAAAAACGAGCTTAAGGGTCATCTTAGCTTGAATTCGGACACCCCGAAGCTACCTAGGTTATAAACAATCAAAATCCGGCCAACCGTTGTGGTTAACGGTGGCTGACGGTGTCAGAGTCTCTGAAAAACCCTAAAAACGCGTTAAAGATTAGCTAACCTGCACATATCAGGCGGATATGTGCCCAGGGGATAAGTGGGGAGCGTATATGTCTACACATACACATATACGGCGTATATGTATATACATATACGGAGGATATGTAAATATATATATATACGACGGATATGTAGGCAACACGTATATGGCGGATATGTTAAGCTCAACTTATACAGCGGATATGTGAAGCCCAACTTATACGACGGATAAGTAATTCTAACTTATACGTAGGATATGTGAGGTATATACGGGCGCATATGTATCTGGCGTGTATGTACTTATACGCTGGAAACATATAAGGGGTTTGAACGTCGGTTATATAATGAGGTTTTTAGTAAAGACTTATTAATGAAAATAAAAATTTTCCAATATGAACGTCAGCTTAAACCCAGCCAGGGGCTCTGCCCCTTGGACCCTGCTAGGGGCTGCCTCTCCTAGAACCCCGCTGCCTGGGGCGCTACCCCTGGACCCCTGTTAGCTAGTGGTTTCATTAACCTAGAAATATGATAAAAGTAGGGGTAGTTAAGTGATGCTTGTTAATTAATACATAGTTAGTCGTGCCCAACTCAGAAAAGGTGTGACCATAAACTCATAAAGAAACAAGATACATGTAAGTTTCTAGCCCATTTCCTTGTTATGTTTTCGGGGTTGTGTGCATACTTAATGTGATTAGTTAATACACTTATCTTAATTGATAAGTGTATGATATGTGAATGTGTATGAATGATATATGTATAAGGTTAAGAGTATGTATGAAAGTATATAATAGAATGTATATGTAGAGAAATGTATGTATGGCTATATGGAAAGAAGGGACTAGACTTCAATAATATCTGAGATAGAAAGGACCAGACCCTAATAATATCTGAGACAGAAGGGACCAGACCCTAATAATATCTGAGACAAAAAGGACCAGGCCCTACGAATATCTAAGATAGGAGGGACCAGACCCTACTAATATATGAGATGGTCAAGATAGTTATGCAAATAGTATGAAAATATAAAAGTAATAAAGAATGTATGAAAGAAATGTAAACAGGTCAAGTATATAATATGTATCTTCGGATGCATATATGTAAGTAAGAGTATGAAATATATGTTGCGTGATTAACCAGAACTCACTCGGCATAGCTGACTTTTAGTATGCACGCATGTAAATAGATTAAAGGAGCTGGCTTGAGGATGACACATGGTATGGACTGAGTGGCTGGCATCTAAAGAATAAATATATGATGTTTTATTTGTGATGTTTTAAGTAAGACAATCTGACTATTTTAAACAAGAATATCTTCCTCCAGTTTTGATGTAGTGTGGATAGGGTATTAAATAAGAAAAGATTTTTAAGTTTTTAAAAAGATTTATTTCACACAACGTCGAGTTTTAAATTTATAGAAATGATTTTTATCTTAGCAAAACCACACACATATAGGCAAGTGTACCTATTGTATATGTAGAATAGTATCAGTTGAACGAACTATCGATCCACGAGCACACTTGCTTGATTTTTACTACTTAATCTTTATATTTATTTTAACCGAAAGTAGATATTACAGTGATTTGGTTTGACAAGTAAGTTTAAAAGAAATTTAAAGAAATAAATTAAAGATGATATTTTGGGTTTTTATATTTTTAAGGAGATTATCAAGGATAAAAGTGTATCATCTTGGTAAGGACTCCTCTTAACTTGGTTTAACAATTAGTTAGTAAACATGTGATATGAGCTTGCTATAGTGATTAAATGATAATTAAAGGAAGAGATATGCATTATGCATAACTTCATGATCTCCACTTAAACATCATTTTATGTAAGCAAGTGGTTTATAAAAAGTATTTATAAGATAACTTACTTTAAATATGAGACAACCCCTTAAATTACTAAGTGAATTGTCCTTGATATTTTAGTAAAAATAACCTTTGTATTATATTTAAAATACAAATTAAGATTAGTTAAGTTGTAAAGAATTAGCCTTGAGTTACCAAGTATTAATTGACACAACTCTTGGACAATTATATAACTCGTGTAATAACCATCCAAGAGTTGTTTAAAATAGGTTATGTTGGACACTCACTTAACAAGTAATCAACCAATTTTAGTGGATGGACATCAGCAATATGTTTTCACAACATTGTCAATAATTTTCATTTTAAGATGATCAATTACTACTAATATTTCATTTGGTCAATATTCATATTAGGATTTGTGTTTTTTTCTCAACCAAGCCCTTAAAAGAACGACAGTTCTACGGCTTATCATCAAGCTTGGTACTTGGTGTCTCTTTTAAAGTTCATAACCGGTTACTTATAAGATAAGCAATTCCTCGGCTCGTCGTCAAGTTTGGCACTTGAGGTATCTTTTAAGAGTATCTAACATTCCTCATCAAGTGATAATTAAAACATAACCTATACTTATTATAAACAGATCACATGTTTAACTAATATTATTATTAAACTTCAATTAAGATTCATTATAAACCAAGATGATACTTTGAAAGTTTAACCAATAGTAAGCGTAATGTTATACATCAAAGTAACAGATACAAACATGATCAAATTATAACAATCTAACCAATTTGGATGTATAATCTTTTATGCTAATTACTTCTTTCAATAGCTTAATCTCCTTGATTTTCAAAAGTGGATGCTGGTGAAAAGAGGTGGTTGAAGTGGATTTAATGTTCTACAAGGTTTATTGAATGTGGAAGATAAGCATTCAATAGGCTGATCATGTCATCAAAACACGGCCATGTTTTGCTAAACACGGTCATGGTGACTTTTTTTTCATGTTGTAATTAATGCTCGTTGACAGATTGTACAGCAGGGAATTGAACACAGACGTGGTGAGTTAGGAACGGTCGTGGTCACTCTAGAAGAGTCCAAATTTGTCTTTTTCTCTTGTACTTTCAGCATGGGGTGTGTTTTGGTAAAACATGGTCATATTTAGCTTTAGAATCTTCTAGTTTGTTTTTTTCTCTTGTTCTTCTAAATATGAGTGTGTTGATGTTAACATGGTCATGTTATGACTTCCTAAATTTTGTCTTTTCTTCGTATGTTCTAGTATGGTCATGCTTTGATTCACCACGGGGTGTGTTGACTTTTTTTCACTGTTTTTTTCTGTTTTTCTTCGTTTTTTAGCTCGTTTCGTTCTTTAAGTTTATATTTACCTAGATATGGAAATTATAAACATTAGAGGTTATTTATTCTAATATAATTTCCGGTATTAAGCTTATTTGGAGATGTTTTAGTGCCGAAAAAATGTATACATTATTATACATTAGGTTTGTCCCAGCTTTTTTTCACTGAATTCAAGGAATTTCAAGTGTTTTTCTCGATGATTTTGTTAACTTTTTGCAAAGAGTTTGGGTCGGGAAACCGGGAATGAGATGACTCTATATACTCTAAGAAATATAATGTTGGTACTCTTTTAACTATTTTATCTATTTTCTATAAGTGTTTTGTTAAAAAATAATGTACAATTATTAGTAAACTAGTGGGTTATGCTCGTGCTCTACGATGAGGTGCGGGTTGTTTTTTAACAAAACTGAAACTGGTCATGTTATGTTGGTTAACGGGTTAACTTGGGTTGGATCACTCAAATATCAAAAGGCGAATACAAAAACATATCATTCAAAAATTTTCTAAAACGAACAACGTTCTACACACAAAAAAACACAAAATTGAACAACACATAAACCACAATAGCAACACAAATCGACCTTCTACTGTAAGCAAAAGCAACATATAAACATCAGAGTAAAACGTAATGGTCGAAGTTAGTGAAAAGGTGATGAAGAAAACACAAAGAATATAAACACTAATAAAGGAGCAAAAATGTAATCTCTAGGAACTAAAGATGTAATAATTAATTCTATACTCCTCCAAAACATGTATTCTCAACAAGGGACTAAAGATGCAAAAATATATAATTTGCTTTAACAAACGGTTTCATTTTATATATAGTATAATATAACAATTAGAGCATTCAAAACGTAAACCACCATTTTGAACGATGATTTAGACTTGGATGATGATATAGATAACAAATTACCTAAAAGAACTGTTGGTGCATTTTGTGGCCGTCGCTATGCAATTCTGACCAGCGGATCGCCACAGGCGAAGTTAGCACAACTTCGCCTTAGGCGAAGTTAGAACAACTTCGCCAACGGCGAAGTTGTAACAACTTCTGCCTTAGGCGAAGTTATCACAACTTCGCCTAGGCGAAGTTATGCACAACTTCGCCTACTGAAGCCCAGGCCCGTGAATGTTATCTATATATACATGTGTCATGTTTAGTTTTAGGGATCAAGTAATCAAGTAATCCAGTAATTCGTATTGTGTTATAGTTCAGTTAGAGAGAGCAAGAAAGTGAGAGTCGTGTAAGACGACCCGAGGTAGAGCTCACCTCGGGTCAGTCGTGTTTCTGTTTATGTTACGGTATGTAACGTGTTTTATTATTATATGAATCTGCAGATTTGATTATCCATTCTTGTATTTGTTTGTGTATTTGATCGTGTACGTGTTTGTGTTCTTCGTCTATACACCAATAAACGAGTCTAGGAGGATTCCGCACTCCTAGACCTCGTGCGGATCTCGTATCGATCAGCACCGGGACTAACAAGTGGTATCAGAGCCTTAGGCTCTTACGCTATGGTTCGAGATCTGCGTTTTGGTGTTTCTGGCACGTTTCTGTGCGTTTCTGGCCGAACAGCGCCGCAGGCGAAGTTAGTGTTCATCAGGCGAAGTTGCCGTCACTGTTCGTAGGGTTTCAGCGAAGATATAAGATCTGGCGAAGTTATGGACAGGCGAAGTTAGCAGCCAGGCGAAGTTATAGCCAGGCGAAGTTATAGCCAGGCGAAGTTACGAACAGGCGAAGTTGACTTTGGGCGAAGTTGACTTCTCGGCGAAGTTAAAAAAAAAAAAAAAAAAAAAAAAAAAAAAAAAAAAAAAAAAAAAAAAAAAAAAGAGTCTGGAACGCCCGCTTACACGAAAATTTGCCCAAGCCATTTTTATCAGTCGGGAAGTCTTCTGAAAAAGTTTGGCAAAAATAAATTTTTTCGGCAAAATTTCCGGGAAATTTTCGGTTAATTTTCGGGTCTGTGATGAAGATTTTTCTGGACATCCTATACAAGTTGATTACTTTCCAGAAAAAATTTGGTGACAGTGAAATTTTCACTGACTTTGGAGTTTTCGTCTATATGGCCAGGTGTACACGATTATTGTGAGACCAAAGATGTGGTTCCGTCAACGAGTGATCTTGTTATCTTTTGGTCTTACGTGTGAACAAATACGTGTCAACTCTGGATTTGGAGTTGATGTTCTGAATGGGATATTGTTTGGTACTGGATATTGACACAGATTCGGGTGTTTGTGGGCAATGAAATTGTTGTTGTTCGTGGTGACCAACCGAAGAAAGTCAAATTAAACTGAAGGTTTTCGTCATTACTGGATTGCGGTCAGAGCATATTATTTATGTTATTTTCAAGGCGTTCGAGAATTGGATCCTGAAACGTGATGCTTATTTATACGAGTGAAGATTCTGGAACAAGTTGGATTTAACCGGGAATTAAAGTGTCTATGTTCTTGATTGTTATCCCTGGTGATTGAAGATGCTTCGGATTAATTAATGGTCATGTGTTAGATTCTGTCAAGGTGGTTTTGTGATGAAATTGATCACCTGATGTTGAGTAGTTGAAGATTAAACCTTATCGTATGCCGACGAGTTGGTGAAGTTGTGGAGGAAGCCCAACTTCATGTGTTGGTGAAGTCAGATGGACTCACGTGATTGATTGAGATGATCTATTGGCACGAGGATGCATGCATTTCAAAGACCTCAATCGTTATAGTCGGAGAAGCTTACACTGAAGGGGAGATCTGATATGGAAGACGCTGGGTGATTGGTAGATTTGTGAAGCTACAGGACGGATTCAGACACGGCTGGTTGACTGCAAACAGGGATCATCAGTTAAGGGGGAGACTGTTGGTGCATGTTTTGTAACAGATGATCCTTTGTGTTTGTTAGAATTGAGAGCAACGGCCAAAGGGGAGACTGTTGGTGCATTTTGTGGCCGTCGCTATGCAATTCTGACCAGCGGATCGCCACAGGCGAAGTTAGCACAACTTCGCCTTAGGCGAAGTTAGAACAACTTCGCCAACGGCGAAGTTGTAACAACTTCTGCCTTAGGCGAAGTTATCACAACTTCGCCTAGGCGAAGTTATGCACAACTTCGCCTACTGAAGCCCAGGCCCGTGAATGTTATCTATATATACATGTGTCATGTTTAGTTTTAGGGATCAAGTAATCAAGTAATCCAGTAATTCGTATTGTGTTATAGTTCAGTTAGAGAGAGCAAGAAAGTGAGAGTCGTGTAAGACGACCCGAGGTAGAGCTCACCTCGGGTCAGTCGTGTTTCTGTTTATGTTACGGTATGTAACGTGTTTTATTATTATATGAATCTGCAGATTTGATTATCCATTCTTGTATTTGTTTGTGTATTTGATCGTGTACGTGTTTGTGTTATTCGTCTGTACATCATAAACGAGTCTAGGAGGATTCCGCACTCCTAGACCTCGTGCGGATCTCGTATCGATCAGCACCGGGACTAACAAGAACTTAAAATTTGATCAACCACCTAAAACCATTTTTTTAAACCATTTAAACCACCTAATCCATAAAAAAAATTCCCAAAACCACCATATCAGCGCAACATTATGTATAAAATTTTTCTCAAAAACCATCACTTTCTTCAACTACACCAAACTTTCGCAAAACTCCATTAAAAAATTTTATATATATGTACACACACAAAATACATGTATATATGTGTGTAAGTGAGAGAGAGAGAGGGGGGTGGCCCTCACTTTTCGTCCGTCTTCTGGCAGGCACAAACCCCACCCTTTCGGATAACTTTCTACTAACACTTGAGGTTTGCGACATCACGTTTGTTGTGTGCCATATTGGACGGGCCACAACTACGACCATAGCGTTATGGGTGTTCTTATTAATAATGCTTGAAAATAGAAGGTTACTTATAAATGCCCAGTTATTTATGCCGTATATCCGTGAATCACCTCGTAAAGTTTAAAAATGTAAACAACTAGAAAATAAGTCCCCGCAAGAAAATAAGTCCCCCGCAACGGTGGGTGTGGGGGGGGGGAGTGTGAGAGAAAACTAATGACGTGAAGTTGTTGCGGTTTCTGGATCGTTATGCCGAGGATGAAGGTTTTTGATGTAACGTCGAATGCATCGATGACTTTGGTGACAATTATTGATTTTCCTGTTTTGACAGTTGGGGTGAATGTCTTTGGAACTCCTACCATTAAAAAGTTGTAGAATGGTTGAAAGCCAAAATAACAAAATAAAAGACTATGATTAAGGCGTTAGAAATTGGTCTGTAATGTATTTTTTTTCTATAGTGAATTGTAATATATATAAATATAATATACTCTTATTCTGATTATCCAAATTGAATTTTTATTTATGTCTTGCTCATGAAATGAATGGTTCTGATAAACTTAAAATTCTCATGCAAATAGTTAAAGAAAAAGACAGTCAATGCCACACACCAATTCCCTCCACGTACCCAACCCATCATCCACGTGTCCAACACCCGACTGCCACATAACTCACACTCCATATAATAAATGTAACCATCTTCTTCACAGAAACACACACTAGCTCAACCAGCTCAAAACTTCATCAACAATGTCTAATAATAATAATTGTCTTCCAATTTGGGTTGTATTTATAGTATCTGTTTGTGTTTTCTTCCCACAATCAACAACAGCTTTGCATGGTGGTGGAAAGGTGGGAGATGGTGGCAGTGTTCCGGTGCCGGTGGCCGGAACACATGGGACGGTGGTGAGACAAGATCAGCGGTGGGTAGCGGTTTCGAGCGAGTTCGGAGAGATTGCGGGTGTGAAAGTGAGTGATGGTAAAGATGGATTCTATGATCTCCAGTTCATTACCATGGAACCAAACTCTCTTTTTGTTCCTGTGCTTCTTCATTCCGACATGGTTTTCTATGTCAAGTCAGGTACTTACTTCACATTTTAAATGGGTTATCGGGTCAACATGTTTAATTAACGATCGAGTTGCCCATTTAGTTATTAAATAAATATGTGTTGCCAAAACGACACATTTACGTAAACAAGTTAATTAAGCAACTTAACTCGATCACCACTATTTAGTTAAAACAAGTTAACCAAAAGAAGACCACTTACTAAACAAGTGTGACATTTAGTTAACAAGTTAACTCAAAGAAGGTACTGCTTACTAAACAAGTGTGACCCATTTCATTAAACATGTTAACAAGTTAACTAAAAGAAGACTACTTACTAAACAAGTGTGATCCATTTAATTATTAAACATGTGTGCCCAACGCTACCTATTTAGTTAAACAAGTTAGCCCAAAGGCTACTAGTTAGACAAGTTAATCAAAATACACTACTTATTTAGTGAAACAAGTTAACCCAAAAAGAAGACTACTTAAGAAATAACTGAGACTCATTTAGATAGGGAAGTTAACCGGCCGGAACACGGCTAGCCGAAAGCAGGCTGTGTATTAACTTTGGTAAATGTTACAAGCTAAAACCTAATTATGTGCCTTGTTAAATTTTCACCTTTTTTAACACGGTTAAAAAGGATGTTAATAAAAAAATCAATTGTATAACATGTCTTAAATAAATAACCATTATGGCCTCTTCTGTATTTGAACTAATAATAACACCGTTTCATTTAATCAGGAAGTGGAACGTTGAATTGGGTTGATCTTCAGAAAGAAAAGAAAAAACTTCGACAAGTAGACTTGAGAACAGGAGATGTTTATCGGCTCCGCACCGGATCTTTCTTCTACTTACAAAGCAACTTAGAATCCGAACGGCGGAAGTTTCGTATCACCGCCATTTTCTCCGACTCCAAGGAGGAGATACGAGTATGTATTTAAACTTCAAACTCAATGCTCAAACACCACACTTACAAAATATATGTTTCTATGCAGGAAGGATCATCGTTTGGACCCTATTCAAGCGTTGGCGATTTGCTGTTAGGGTTTGATAACAAAGTCCTTCAAGCAGCACTTAATGTAAGAAAAGTTCAAAACATTAAGACAACAAAGATACTTAGAAGATCACAACTTGCTAAACCTAAACTGTTATGTTTCTTGTTCAGGTTAACGAGGTAGTGTTACAGGAGTTGAGAAGTGGAGGACGACAACAAATGATTGTGCACGGAGTCTCGACCGCGAATGAAATGTTTGAGATGCATTATAGGAGCATGAGAGCCTTCCTCGGGCTTATTGGTAACGGCATGATTGAATTGAACAAAAATAAAAAGGGAAAGGCGTTTAACATCCTAGAAGCGAAGCATGATTTCGAGAATTGCAATGGGTGGAGTCTTGTTGTTACAAGCAAACAAATGGACACGTTAAAGGACTCTGATTTTGGTATCTTCTTGGTTAATCTAACCAAGGTTAGCACCCATCAAGAATTAATATTTTTTTACATACATATTTTGAAAATATTTACACAGTGATATTGTGTTGTGATGACATTAGGGGTCGATGATGGGGCCGCATTGGAACCCGATGACAGCAGAGATTGCAGTAGTTTTGGAAGGAAGTGGAATGGTTCATGTGGTGTGTCCGAGTACTGTAGACGAAGCGGAGTGTAAAAACTTGCGGTTTAGAGTTGAAGAAGGTGATGTGTTTGTAGTGCCAAGATATCATCCGATGGCTCAGATCTCTTTTAACAATGGGTCGTTTATTTTCTTGGGATTCACGACTACACAAAAGAATAACCATCCACAATACTTGGTTGGTTCAGCATCGGTTTTCCAGGTATTGGATAAAAGGGTGTTGGCAGCTTCTTTGGGTGTGAGCAACACAACAATGGATGAAATGTTATCAGCTCAGAGTGGTGCCATTATTCTGGAATGCACCTCATGTGCGGAAGAAGAAGAAAGGTTAATGGAAGAGGAAATTCAACGGGAAAAAGAGGAGGAAGCTAAGGAAAGAGAAGAGGAAGAAAAAGAGAGAGAAGCGGAAGAAGAAGCAAGGCGACAAGAAGAGGCGAGAAGAGAGCAAGAGGAGGCACAAAAGAGGGCTGAAGAAGAGGCAAAAAGAGAGCAAGAGGAAGCCCAAAAAAGGGAAGAAGAAATTGCAAGAAGAGAGCAGGAGGAGCAAGAGGCTAAGAGGCGTCAGGAAGAAGAGGAAGCTGCTAGAAAACAAGAGGAGGCGGAAAGAGAGCAAGAAGAAGCCCGAAAGAGAGAGGAAGAAGCGGCGAGAAGAGAGCAAGAAGAACAAGAGGCTAAGAGGCGATGGGAGGAAGAGGAGGCAGCTAGACAGAAAGAGGCGGAGGAAAGAGAACGAGAGGAAGCTCGAAGGAGGGAAGAAGAAGCGGCGAGAAGAGAAGAGGAGGCCAAGAGGCGACAGGAGGAAGAAGAGGCTGCTAGACAGCAAGAGGAGGCGGCGGAAAGGTGGAGACAACAAGAAGAGGAGGCAGCCACCAGGAGGAGACATCAAGAAGAGGAGGCTGCGAAAGAACAAGAACAGAAAGCCGAAAGGAGAAGGCAGGAAGAGGAGGAATTAGCTAGACAAAGGCAAGAACAAGAAGAGGCTGCAGCCCGTAGGCAACAAGAACAAGAGGCCGCAGCCCGAAGACAACAAGAACAAGAGGCCGCTGCCAGAAGGCAACAAGAACAAGAAGCCGCCGCCAGAAAACAAGAGGAGACCATGACACGGCAACAAGAAGAAGAGACTGCTAGACAACAAGAGGCCGCTAGACAACAGCAAGAAGAGGCTAGAAGGCAACAACAACAACAGGCTGAGGCTGCTCGACAACAAGAGGAGGCTAGAAGACAACAACAAGAAGCAGCTGAGGCTGCTCAACAACAAGAGGAGGCAATGAGGAGGCAACAAGAAGAGGAGGCCTCTAGGCAACAAGAGGCGGCTATGAGGCGGAAACACGAAGAGGAGGCCGCTAGACAACAAGAGGCGGCTATGAGACAGAAACATATAGAAGAGGCCGCTAGACAACAAGAGGAGGGTAGAGGATACGAAGAAGAGACGGTAACACAATGGGGCGGTGGTGAAGGAAGTGAACACCAACACCAAGCACAAGGTGAAGGAGAGGCTGCGATCAAGAAAGAACAAGAGATGGCACAAAGAGCAATAAAAGCAGATCAAGAAGCAGCCAGAAGAGAGGCAGGTGGTGGATTCAAGACCGAGTATGATGAGACAGAATTCGAGAAGCTCCATGATCGAGTTCATGTCTAATTTTTTATGAATAATAATGTCTTTTTATGTTGTATCTAGTAGTAGGTTTAATTGTTGGTTTTATTGCAGATCATTGTGGGAGTTCATGTCTGATTTTGGGTTGAATAATTTGTTTCTGTTGTCTAGTAGTTAAGACTTAATGGTTGGTTTTGTAAGTTGTTGCAGATCATTGTGCTTTTCTGGGTGCACAGGTTGTAATAAATATGTTTGTTCATTTGGTAACACTAACAAAGAAACTGCATAGCATTCTTAAATCCCAAATCCAACAAAATTGTCTTTTGAAACTTAAATGAAATATTCAGTTGAACCAGATTACCAGAATGTGACCAAATAATACCTTAGTTGCATGTGAAACCTAGGAATAGAAAGAATGACATGCATCCGGTGTCTGGGATATATTAATTTATAAAAGAAGTTCATTTATAAAAGAAGGCAACTTAGGATATAGAAAAAAAAAATGAATTACAAACACCAAGGAATAAGTGTTAACATACAAACACTAATTGATCCAGCGGCCGTAGCCACATGACTTATGGGAGGTTGTGAATTGATCAAGTTTTGGCTGGACCACTTTGGATGTTACTATTGGCTTGTTGTTGATCAGAAGTATTCAACACATCATGTGCTATACACGACCGTTGGGGGTTGGTTACATAAACGAGAAACTGATTGGTCATGACGGTTGACGAAACGCATTTCAACAAATGCAAGCGTTCATTGTATGTAGAAACGTTCGTAAGGGATGTAAGGTGAAATAGAGCCTGTCATAATCTTTGTACCACTTCCACGGTTTAATAACCTGCTACTAATTCTTCTTCTGGTAAATCAAAAGGTAAACGTTCACACTCGGCTAGAAAAACTAGAAACCCTATAGATTGAAGCCACAAATTGCATCCTAAAAACAATATTTTGACTATATTTCAACTATATCAACTGTACAACCGTACTTGAACGGTTAGATAATCATAGTTGATGATCATCATTGTTCTCATTCCTATTGCAAAACTGTACATGAAATAAACACTTTAAAGTTTTTTTAATTGTTTTAACTCATGTAAACGAGATATTCATAATAATGAAATATCCAATAATGATGACAGGTCCCACAATGAGCCAGCTAACACCAATCATCAGCTAGGCTCCCACCATCAAAACCTTGATGGCGAGATTATACCTTAACAGCCTCAGGAAATGGTTGCAGTTAACAGTGAGGCTGATGGCGAGGTTACCCTTGTTAGGAGTTTTACAAGAAATTCGTCCATACCAAAAATAATAATAATAATAATAATAAATAATGACTTCATCATTAAAAGAAAAGTTATATATGATATGAAAAAAGCGGTAAATTACTCCAAAATTACTTTATAGAATAATAACCAAGTTTCAGTTTTGTTTTAATCAGAAACTAGTGTAAAGTTTTGTTTTATTTGGGTCACTTAACTTTTGTTTAGTGTATCAATCCTAGGTATGTGACAGGTTATTTAGGTTTTTTTTTCAAATATTTTGACATTGCATAATATTTTTTAGAAATTTCAAAAATAAGTAAAAATATGTGAAAAAAAAATTTTTAAATTGCAAAAATGTGCAAAAAAATTTTGAAATAATGAACAAAAATTCACCAATTTCTTTATCATAATTATGGTTTTTTTAATAAAAAAAAATATCATTCAAAATTTTAATGGTAGAAATTATTAATTGCAATCATACCAAAAAAATAGAAACCTTTTAATTATATTGTCATAAAAGAATATGATTAAATGATGATAAAATAAAAAAAAGAACCTACATAACTTGCTATCCATGTCAAATATCTAGGATTGAAACACTAAATAAATGTAAAGTGACCTAAATAGAACAAAACTTTACACTAGTGCCCTGATTAGAACAAAACTGAAACTTGGTTACTATTTTATGAAGTAATCCCGAAACTATTCTTTGAAAATCAGTGCTTTGTGCCATGTTTAAATAAGTCATGTGAACCAAAAAATTACCTTCGAGCAAAACATTATTTTAATTAAGTAAATGCTATGAATGAAGAGGTAAAGGCGTTGAATAGAAATAACACATGGACCTTAGTTGACTTTCCAAATGATAGAAAACTAATAGAATGTAAGTGGATTTACAAAATCAAATACAAATCCACAAATGAAATTGAAATGTACAAAGCTAGACTTGTTGCAAAAGAGCAGTTAAAAGGAAGATGTGGACTCTGATGAAACATTTTCTCTAGTTGTAAAAAATGGTCACTATTCGATGTGTTATCAACCTTGTTGAAAAATCTCGTCTCTTTACTAGCTTGACATTAACAATGTATTTTTTACTATGGTAGTCTAAATGAAAAAGTCTATACTATAAGGTTTTTTTTTTCAAAGAATGAAACCAAAGTGCGCAGATTCAATATATCCTAATATGGACTTAAACAAGCCCCTAAAATGTGGAATGAAAAAGTAGTAAGTGTTCTTATTGAACACGGCTTTATTCAATGTAGATGAGTACTCCTCTGTGTTAAAATACGAATAACATAGTTATCACAGGAAATGATCAAAATGAGAAAACGAAAGTAGAACAAACTCATAAATCAAATAGGTGCTGAAATACTATCGATTGAGGTCTCTAAGGTCTGAAAATGGAATTTTGTCTACCTCAAAAGGAAATAATGTGTTGAATTATTGGCTGAATTTGATCTTAATGGGTGAAAGAAAAAACCAGTTTGACCACGTTGACCATTAATGGATTCAGTTATTAACAAATGTGGCCAAGCTGGTTAACCGATACTTGCATCTACATGTTAGTGTATGTCACACGTAAATCTTAAGAGGTCCAAGAAACCGTGTGAAAGCCGTCTAAAATGTTATCTTAGCATAAAATATATTATTATATAAAATTTATTATTTTCAATTTATATTGGTAAATGGTTTGTTTTGTTTGTTAGTAAAAAAATTATAAAAACTACAAAAACAAGTGTCCATAGTGCCACTAGAAAGATAAATGTTACCAAGTTTGAATTATCAAGTTGAGAATACAAATACTCACAAATGTCACAAACTAGATCAAAATTGTCATCAAGTATTGTATACGAAATCAAAGCATTCGCTTGAAATCTATTAAAATCATGATAAGTTAAAGTACGAATAACCAAACACAAAAATTGAAGTTTAGGCTCAGATTTCAGAATTCGCAGCTACTTGGCGTTCGATGTGTTGAGTGGCTTCCTCAATGGAAAGTAGCTGCTGCATTAACGAAGCGAGTTTTGCAACATTTTCTTCTTTTATATGAGTGGGAACCTTCTCCTCATACCCCTTGGCACCCATTGCCTTGTTTAAACTATCTTTTTGCCTGCAAAAATAATAAGACGTTAATAGAGTCGAATCAAGTTGAGAACATATAAAAAAAGCTAGCCAAAAAGACAGGTTATGGTCAATTGTCATGCCCCCCATATGTATTTTTAAATATTTTGATTATCATTGGAACTTTATATCATATTTGACAATTGATTTGAAAACACAAAAAACCGTAAAGTTATAATAATAAAAAATATTAAAAAAAAACCCTTTTAAGCTGAAAATAACAAACTTTGGCTAGAAAAAATAAGGGGTCCAGGCATCCAGCAATGGCAAACGGATAGAAAGTCAACCAAAGAATAATTTTAATACATACAACGTCCTAAATTGTTTTATTTAAATTTAAATTATTATTGCTATAATAGTGTTTCTGTTAAGTTAGTGCATTATGTATTTAAAAAGTTAGTCACATGTATTCTTCGAAATTAGTTTCATAATACGCAAACAGCATTATTACATGAAGCGCAATCTTCTCTTTGTTCATTCAGCGAAACAAGTTTATTACAACTAAATGATTTTATCTTAGTTTTTAGGAAAGTAAATATGATATTATAAAACTTGGAATAGATTTGAAACTGCCCCTTTTTCTAAATAAACATAATGAACGTGAGCAATTTAATATATATATACCTCTGAAAACTTGCATCATATCATATTTACCCAATCAAATAAACCCATTTTTAATACTCATAATTTCCTATTTACCTTTTTTATTTAACAGAGATTGTATTATGACCATTATCACTATATAAGGAGAGTTTTGCTTACTTCTGTAACTCTGTAAACTTAGCATTAAGCTTTTCCCGTTCCTTTTTAACATCAATAGCTCCTTGGTTCTTGAGATAAACCGAAAGTGCTTCGTTTACAACCGCCACTGTACATCCAACAGGAGCAGGGTCGTTTTCAGTGAGTACCTGCCAGATGTCAAAATAAAAAAATATATATATTATAATAAGATTTCTAAAAAAATTGCTTTAAAATCCATTAACATGTGACAAGTTCATCCACCTTCAAAGATGACAAGTTTGCTAGTGTTGAAACCTCCATTTCATGACGCCTTAAAAGGTCCGCAATTTGATCTGTTCGTGACACTGCGAAACCTGCTCGCCTGAAAAGATGAAAAATTCTTTTATATTAAATATTAAAAATAACTGACACAATCCAATCAACAGATTAACAAGTCATCATCATCATCATCATCATACTCAGTATATCCCACCAATAGCAAAGCTATGGTAGGGTCTGAGGAGGGTAAGATGTAGACAGCCTTACCTCTACCCCATAGGGATAGAGAAGCTGCTTCCGATGAGACCCCCGGCTCGATAGTAGTTTTGCATCAAGCCTTGGACATAAGGCACATAGCACTCAATCATCGGTACACCGGCTGATTGGTGCATGTACCATTGTTTTTCGGCTATCAACGCCAACACATGATGCCTGATTAACCTTCCGCCACTTTTAACGTTATTTTCACGAGATTAGTAAAATAACGTTAAAATTAGTGCAATTTTACTTTTGCCCACCCGAGGGTTCACACATATATACATTATATGTGCGCACCGCAAGCAGGGCGTACAACAGATTAACAAGTGAGCAACAATATTAAAACTGAAAATCGATGGTTTGGTTAACCATTTAAAATAAACGAATGAACATGAACAAAATTTTTGTTCATATAGTTAAACGAACGAACATAAACACATGTCTTGCAGCTTATTTACGTTCATGAACGTTTGCTTGCATTCAATAATTTTAATCTGTTTATGTTTGTTTGTTAATATATTACTTTTAAGGCCTTTGTTGTTCAAATTTAATTTTAATTGATTTTAACTATGTTCGTTAGTTTACCGTTAACAAAAGAACAGGAAACTTTCATTATATTAATGAACAAACATGAACAATAAAAACGCGTATGTAACTGTTCGGTTCGATCGTTTGTTCCGTTAACGTTAACTGAACAAACACGAACAGGGTTGTTTACATTCATGAACCTCTAGTTTACATTGCTAACAAAAACACGAACACATTCATTTCATTAAAGAGCAAACATGAACAAAACCCCGTTCATTTAATTGTCCGTGTTAACTGAACGAACATGAACAGGTCTGCTTACGCTCGTGAACCGCCCGTTTATTTTGTTAACAAACGAACAAGAACATGTTCTTAACGAATGAACATAATAAGAAAACCCCGTCCGTTTAATTGTTCGTGTTCAATCATTTGTTGTTAAAGTTAACAGAACGAACACAGACAAGAACAAGAAAACCACATTCTTTTGATTGCCCATCCGTGTTCGGTCGTTTGTGCCGTTAAAGTTAAATGAACGAACACGAACATGATCCATTTGTGTTCGTTTGGTTCGCTTAATAACACCACTTACTTCTCTTTTGTTTCCCCTCTGATTGATCTGAACGATTTCACTGCTGACTCAACCACTTCCATCTCATACTCTATCTGATCATTAGTCCAAGACTATAAAAAAACACAAAAAACAAAAAAATAAGTAAAGTGTCGGTTATAAGATATGACAAATGCTTGGTCAAAGTTGGTCAATACTTACCTCGACAACAGACGGATATTCACATATCATGATAGACTTTTCACGTGTAAAATTCTTTGATACTGGAAGTCGTTGCCATAACTCCTCAGTAACAAAAGGCATAAATGGATGGAGTAATCTCAACCCTGTATCCAAGCACACCCACAACGTATCTTGTGCATAACGCTTGGCAGATTCATTATTATCACCAAAGAAGTAAGGTTTAATAACTTCAATGAAAATATCACAAAGTTGAGACTGCCACCATGCATACACAGCACTTGATGCATCTGAAAACTCATAAGAGTCTAAAGAAGATATGGTTTTTGATATAGCTTTGTTTAGTACTGAAAGTATCCATTGGCAACTGAATGGCATCTTTTGTGGTTCTATTGTTGTTAGAGGGGTATAATCGTCACCAAGTTTACTCATGGCGAATCGCACAGCGTTCCATAGTTTGTTGCACCATTGTCTATATCCAACCACACGTAATATGTCCAGATTTATTTTATCCGACTAGAATCATGCAAAACACAACGTTACTATCTATAAGGATCAAACTTGTTAAATATAAAGGTCTAATTAGTTAGCTTTTCAATAATAAATTTTTGATGTGTGATAGCAAAACAAATTATCTAGAAATAATAAGATTACTTATTTACCCATCTTTTCAAAACTAAGTTAAAATTAATATTGGAAGAAAATATAACTACATAAATCATTTAAAATATAAAAAAAGATATTTAAACAAAGCAATTACATTTAAAAATAATTTTATAGTTCACTATATATATATATATATATATATATATATCAAAATGACCATTCTTATATATATATATATATAGGAATGTTCATTTTGGTAAGGCTGTTCAAAAAGCATTTTCCTAAAACCTGGCTCACTCATTTGGCTCGTTTAAATTGAACCATAAATATATTAATATATACATATATACACACACACACACATAATACTAAAAACTCTCTAGTTTATAAGATTTGCATCGTGCATGTTCAAAAATTATTATTTTCGCTATATATATCAGTGTGTAAAAAATATAACGAGGCGGCTTGACAAGCCACAATCTGCCTAGAATTATTTACTAGCTCGACTTTTCAATTGGTTAAAATAAACGATCTGAACCAATCCAGCTTGCTTAACTTCGAGCTAGAGCCCTAGCTCAAACTGGCTCGGCTCAGTTCGGCTCCCTTTACAGCCCTACATTTTAGTGGTTTATCGAAAAGTTCTTTACATATTAAGAATTTGTGAAACACTCAAAACAAATAATTAATACAACATAGAAATATAAAGATGGTACCTGAGCTGTGTAAGACACAAGGGCAAAACGAAGGGCATCAGCACCACATTGCTCAATGCCATTAGGAAAATCTTTCTTTTGACCCTCTTTTGCAACCTTCATCTCGGATGGATCCAAATTACCCTGCTCAAGTCGCTTAATAAGATCTTCCAATTTAATGCCACTTATGACATCAATGGGGTCCACCACATTGCCCAAGGATTTGGACATTTTCCGTCCATGTGCATCACGAATCATGGGATGTAAATAAACCTACACACAAACTTATATATTCAAATTAACAAAGAAATGCTTTAAAAAGAAATAGATATAAAAAATGGTCAAATGGATAGATAATAATACTCACTAGAAGTGCATTTTTTAAGCATTTGGAAAAAAGAGTATTACTGAAGTATATATTTTGCGTAATCATTTCTAACAAAATTATCGTTTATTGGGTCTATAAACTCACCACATTCAGTCAACCATTCATAAGAAATTCGTTTATGTTTGTATATTTTTAATAAATGAACAAACATGAACAGGTGTCTCGTTCGATCATATATGTTTGTGAACATCTGTTTATGCTCGGCTGTTTATGTTCATTCATTTACGTGCATTTATGTTTGCTAGGTATGTCTGTTTAAGTTCGTTCATGTTCATTAATATGCATTTTGTAAATTTTTAAGCCCATTAAAATTTAGTCTAATTATATTAACTATTTGGCCCAACATATTGTTGTTCAAGGCTACATTTTATTGATTTTAGATCATTTACATTCATTTAGTTACGTTCTCGTTTACCTTTGTTAATAATATATAGATTCATTTAAATTTTTAAGCCCATTATAACTTGGTCTATTATAGTAATTTCTTAGGCCCAACATATTATTCTTCACGACTCCTTTTTACTAATTTTAGATCAGTAAAAAATAGAACATAAATGCATCATTTGTTCAATTATTCGTGTTCAATCATTTATTTAAAATTAAACAAATGAACACGAACATGCCCCGTTCATGTTCGTCCAGGTCATATATAGGCCTGTTGGTTTATAGAAGAAATCAAAACCAAAAGGTTCACCAAAACGTGGATCAAAACGCTCACCAAAGAACAAATAAGCATGAACAAGTAAACCACGTTCGTTCAATTCTTCGTGTTCGATCTTTAATTCGATTAAAAGTTAAACAAACAAACAAACAACGCGAGCATGCACCAGATATATATGGAAACAGTCAAAATTAACAAAAACTAAACGAACCTTTTTGAAAGGTACATCCCCTCCCAACTTCATTCCAAGCATCACCATACGCGCAACCCAAAAAAACAAAATGTCATGCCCGGTTTCAAGAACAGAAGTCGGGTAAAACGTCTTCAAATCTTGGGTGTTATCAGGCCAGCCCAATACAGATAATGGAAAAAGCCCAGAAGAAAACCAAGTGTCTAGTACATCAGGATCTTGGGCCAATTGAAACTTTTTTCCCGGGAAAATTCTGTTAGCCTCCTCCTCAGCCTCTTTCTCATTGCGGGCCACCACCCAGTGGTCCGTGTAGGCCCCGAGTTCTTTAAGTTTATCATCTTCCAATGTAACGTACCATGCGGGAACACGATGGCCCCACCAAAGCTGCCTTGATATACACCAGTCACGAATATTTTCGAGCCATCTGAGGAAGTAAAAATTTAATATAATGTTTGAACGATAAGAAAAATGATATTATACTACGTATATGTATGATACCAATAAGGTGTAATGCTTAAAGTGAGCACTTGTAATAGATGTGACATCTTTTATCCGTTTATTGACAAATAGATAGATTCGGGTTAGGTTTAACATTTAGCATGTCAAGCGAGTAAAATCGAGAAACCAACTCCCCGAAAAGAGTCCAAACAGGTCAAAAACGCTGAAAGTTGCCCAAAGCATAACTATAATGTGTAAACTAGGGGTGTACATGAAACGAGAAAAACATCTGTAACTGAAAATACCTGAAATATTAAACTGATAAAACCGAACCCAAACAAAAACCACAGGTTTGGTTTTTCGTTTGTAATAAAAATCCAAAAAGGCCAAACCAAATTTATGGATTTTCATTTTTTATGTGTTTTTAGTAATTTATAAAAACTAAAAAAACAGTGTAAACCAAATAATTTTTTTTTGGCTAAATATTTTCAAGCCCAGATGACAAAACCGAACAGAGCCCAAAATAAAAACTGAAAAAACCAAAACAAAACAATTTTCAAAAACTCAATTCCACAAAAACCAAATCGTCGGTTTGATTTAAGCCCAAACAGACCCATGCACACCCCTATATAAACCTCCTAATCAATTTATTCACAAAATTAAATTATTATTGTTACAAAATTTCTGTAATCCCATACCTTCTCCATTCAGCAGCATATTGTTTTGGCATTATCTCAATTTTCCTATTTGTGTCATCCATAACAGCATCAAGAGCTTCTTTAGCTATACCATTGCAGTTAACATACCACTGTGGTTTAATCATAGGTTCAATCACATCATTGCTTCTAGAACATAACCCTAGCCTCATTTCATTTTTCTCTTCCCCTTTGTACAGTCCCTATATGCATTGAAAAAATATTAAAATAAAAAAACTGGAAAACATTTTGCCCAATTATAACTTTATGAGTAACATTATTGAATACCTTAGCCTTTAAAGCATTGGTTATAGCCACACGAGCTTCAAAACGTGGCAACCCAACAAATTCTGAACCTCCATTACTGTTTATCTTCCCGTCATCAGTGAAAATGTTGATAAATTCTAATTTATGACGTTTTCCAACCTCGAAATCGTTTGGGTCGTGTGCTGGAGTTATCTGCAATCACCACCTTCGAATCATCAGAAGTGGTGTAAACGAGCTTAGCTGCTCGTGAGCTACTCAATATTGACTCGCCAAAACTCAAATCGAGCCAAGCTTAAACGTACAAAGCCGTTTATGAGCTACTCGAGACTGGCTTGCTAAAAACTCAAATCCAAGTGAGCTTAAACAAAATCAAGCTTTATATTAAGGACGAGCTCAAGCTAAGCCAGCTCGTTTAATCGACTCGCTAAAACCTCGAACACAGCCGAGTTTAAACAAGCTTGAGCTTTTTATTGAGGCTCATTTAGTAAACAAGCTCAACCTTGAGCCAGCTCGTGAGCTTAAACAAGCAATTGTAATATGTGTACAAACTATGATTTTATATATATATATATATGTATATATATAATATATATATAAACTAATTATATAAAAATAAACAAAAGTTAAACGGCCCTAGCTCAAGCTCCCGTAAGTCAAACTCAAGCCTAAACAAGCTCAGGTTCAGTTAAGCTCAGCTCGTTTACACCCCTAATCACAAGACACAGGCACCAATAATATCTTTAACAAACATGGCAAAATGGTCCTTGTCAGACCGGACAGGATGTGTAACAAGTCAAAACAGGTTCAGTCAAACCGGTAACTTTAATATGCTTCAGGCTGGTTAAATTGACCCACTTGACTATTATGCATTCGACCCATTTGACACGTATCTATAAAACCCTTACGCCAGAACCAATCATTAAAAAAAACAAGTCAAAAACAGCAGCTCTCATCTTTAAACAGTATTTTACCTTCACTGCACCGGTTCCAAATTTAGGGTCAACGAGTATAGAATCACAAACAATAGGAAGTCTTCTTCCATTAAACGGATGATTCGCAAACTTTCCATGAAGATGTTTGTATCTCGGGTCATCAGGATGAACAGCAATAGCAGTGTCTCCAAGCATTGTTTCAATTCGAGTAGTAGCCACAACAATTTCACCAAGACCTTCCTCTAACGGGTATGCAAACGATGTTAAAACACCAAATTCCACCATGTTTTTATATCCAGGAACCTTTAGAGGTGTCTTTTCTTTAATATCAACATAATCAACCTGCAAATAAAGCAGTAAAATGTAAAATAAAGTAATTTGTTAGTTGTAAATGTGAAGAAATAAAAAGTAATTGTGTACCTCGATATCAGATACAGCTGTTCGCAACACGCAATCCCAGTTGACTAACCGTAAATCTCTGAAGTGAAAGCAAAAGATAAAACATCTTTAGTCAAATAACAAGTTAAGAAAAAATAATCAGTTTTTAAGAAACAAACATTCACAATAAAAAAATAAAAAAAACTCAAGTGAATACTTAATTTTGTTATGGATCGAAACTGGTAGACTTTAACAATTCTGAACGGGTCGGATCAAGTTGAGTTGACCAGATCACCCAAAATACTTCTTATCCCATCCTTCAATTTTTTTCAAACAGTAAGTTTTAAATTCAGTGACAAAACCATTTTATTACAGTAACATTCTAACTTTAATGCATAAAGTGATTTAAATGGTTGTACATAGCTTTTCGAAAAAATGGTTGTACATAGGGGTGTAACCGAGCCAACCCGGCTGATGAGCTACTCAAGATTGGCTAGTTAAAAACTCAAGCAATCCAACCTTAGACGAGCTCGAGCCTTAAAAGTAGCTTGTTTAATGAACGAGCCTTAGGTTCACATAATATAAGCTTGTTTGTGAAACAATATATAATGCTATCTATGAAAGTTGAAATTTAAAATGATAAAAATGTATATAAATTAATTAATAAATAATAAACAAGCCGAGCACGACCTCGAACCAGAAAAAACAACACATAAGACGAGCTTGAGCTTTAGAAAAAGAGCTCAAACAAGCAAAACAAGCCAAGCTCGGGCCTAGTCGAGCTCAGGCTCGGCTAGTTTACACCCCTGGGTGTCTTTAGACCCATTTGACCAGTTCCCATTTAAACTAAATGATTTAAATTGCCAATTTGGCGCCTTAGAGATATAGCATAACCCAATAACCCAATACAACCTGCTTGCATGTAACTGGATCAAAACAGTGAGCTACTGAGCACTAACATCAACGAGCAAAGCCCGTTTTGACAAAACACCATAAATGGTTAGAAAATTTGAACCTCTTTGACACCAATAATAACAATACCTATATATAAGACCCTCCTTATAAAGCCTAACAAAAGCTTCTGTTACAGCATTTGATCTTTTCTCATCCATTGTGAAACACTATCAAAAAACAGAACAAAAGGTTGACCAGTTTACAAACAAGCAAAATAAGAATTTTATTGGAAAACTTTATTTCTTTGTTACCTCGCGTGACCAATCTAAAGATGCACCCAATCGCCGAAGTTGTTTTAGTATTGTACCCCCATACTCGTTTTTCCACTTCCATACCTTACATCAATACAAAATTATGATGGAAACTTTTTAGAACTCAATCTAGCTATTATAGTGCACCGGTTTATAATTAATAAGTATCACTTATTAGAGAATAATATGATATAAAGAAAGTCAAACTCACTTCGGCTACAAAGTTTTCTCTGCCCACGTCATGCCGGGTCAACTTCCTTTCTCTCATGATTTTTTTCTCCACCACGACCTATCAGTGAAGCAGCGTGATATAAATATAGAAACAAATTGCCACAACATTTTGACCTACTAAATTATGCATGGGTCAATTTGAATTCTATAAACGGGTGATAAAGACGAAATCATAGCAATTAGCTTGAAGTAAAACAAGATCAAACGTAAAAGTTGCTAAAAGTGTATATTTACTTTTGTGATCATATTTGAGACAAATTATTTATTAATAAATAATAACTCAAAAAAGTGTCTTTAGGTTAACTTACCAACCCACCATTTTGTGCCAGCTCAGTATTTATTAGTGGTGTGCATGAAACCAAAAAACAGATCTGTAACCGTAAAAATCTAACCAAAATAACTGAACCCAAACAAAAACTAACATTTTGGTTTTATGTTTTTGTAGAACCAAAATTTCAGTTCGGTTTCGGTTTTGCATGTACCTAAATCCGAAAACCCAACCCAACTGAAAAATCAAGACCAAATTTTTGGTTTTTGGTTTGGTGAGCCCAAAACCAACCCTTAGTATTTATATCTTAAAAAGTCAAGTGAACCTGAGTTGCAATCCCTGCATGGTCCATTCCAGGCACCCACAGTGTATTGTAACCTGACATTCTCTTCCAACGAATAATCGTGTCCTAAATGAACAAAAATCAACATCAATTTAAAACTAAAAGAAATTAAAACCATAACTTTAATACATAAAAAGATGAGTGTTAAACCTCAATTGCAGCAGTTAAAGCATGACCAATATGTAAAGCTCCAGTCACATTAGGAGGTGGAAGAACCTGAATTAACACAAACAAAACCCATATAAATTAATCAACCTTTTCTACAGATATTTAAAAATACTTAAAAAGTGATTATTAATATTCATAAGTAAAGTCACAAAACCCTCACAATTGTGAACGAAGGTTTAGTGCGGTTGGAATCTGCCTTAAAGAAACCCGACTGCTCCCACCATGGATACCATCTAACAAAAAAATATTTCAAAATAAGCAAAAAAAAAAGTTTCAACTATACTAAAGGAAATAAAAACTTGTAGCCAGTAGACATAGGCCTGTAATCAAACCAGCATTTAATGAACTGCCCAGAAAAAGCCCGTTTACTTAATAATTGAACAAACATATACGCATGTCTCGTTTGTTCAGTTATGTCTGTAAACATCCGTTCATTTAAATTCGTTTATGTTTGTTAATTTACGTTTGTTATGTTACGTTAATTTAAGTTCATTCGTTTACGCTCATTTTTACATTCATTATAAATTTAAACCCATTACAATTTAATTTACCTTTATAAACTTTCTTAGGCTCCACCAATGGCATTAGTATGTTATGCCCGTTCATCTATTTTCAGCTATGTGTGTTCATTTATGTTTGTTTTGTTTAATAAATGATCGAACATGAACAAAATATTCTTCACATTTAGTTAAATAAACGAGCATTAACAAATGTCTCATTCATTCATTTACGTTCGTGAAGATTCGTTTACGTTCATTCATTTAAAATCTATCTATCTTCATTTTTATTCGTTAGTTCGGGTTTATTTAAGTTCATTCATTTACTTTCACTATTATATATTTATTAAAGTTTTAGAACCATTAAAATTTAGTCTACCTTTTAATAACTTTTTTAGGCTCCACACATTGTTGTTCACATTTACTTTTAATTAATTTTAGTAAGTGATAAGTGATGTCTGTTCATCTATTTTCAGCTATGTTTGTTCATTTACGTTCGTGCACCGTTTGTTTATACTGTTAACGAGCAAACATAAATGAACACAAACACATTAGTTTTCTTAACCACAACCTCAAACAAGAAAGCCCACCCATTTAATTGTGTGTGTTATGCCGTTTGTTCGATTAAAGTTAAAATTCTTTTAAAAGCCCATGTGGATGCCGTAAAATAAGAACAATTCATATCAAAACGTACGATTTCTCCACTGCTTCAGGTGAGAACTGTTTTGCCATTTGTTTGGAAAGTATTTTCCTATCACCCAAAGGCGTTTCCGGGTCGATAAAATCTTCAGGATTTTCATCACCTGTGTCAGCCCGTCCCGGCTTTTTCTTACTGGCTTTTGAAGAAGTTTGCCCTTGTTGAGCCTTGAGTGCAAATCAATTAAAATCAAAATCATATTAACTTAAACTTCAAAAACAACATCAAATCAATGCAAGTGTATGTAATAGGTCAATCAACTATGCAAGGCTGAAAATTAAGCATGCAATAATCCGTAAGTGCAACAAACCATAACAGAATAACAAACAATTGCAAGCTCTAATACTAAACATAAGAAAACTCTATTAAAATCAAGGCATTTTAACTTAAACTTCATAAATAATATTAAATCAAACTAGCTCAATTAACTGATCTATACAATGCAAAAGTGAAAAGGCATATCATAATAACAGAGTAACTGTAAATACAACAACCTATAGCACATAAACTAACTATAAGTACATGCTCAAATAATAAACATGATAGAATTCTACTAAGTATTAACATCAAATCATAATAATTTAGACTTCATATAATATCAAATCAATGTAAGCGTATGCAATAGCTCAATCAGCTGAGCTATACAATGCAGAGCTGAAAACAAAGCATAAAATAAGAAGAAAGTAACCGTAAATGCAACAAACTATAACAGAATAACAAACTAAAAGCTCTAATACTAAACATAAGAAAACTCTATTAAAATCAAAACATACTAATTTAAACTTCATAAACTATATCAAATTCATGTAACTTTTTGCAATAGCTCAATCAACTGATTATACAATGCAAGGCTAAATATAAAGCATTCTTAAAAAAACACTCGATTAACATCAAAAGCCTGTTAAATGTTAATTTAAACTTCATAAATAATATTGACTCAATGTAAGTGTATGCAATATCCCAATCAACCAATCTACACAATGCAAAAGACCCTAAAACTAAACCATACAATAATCATGGTTGCAAAAATCCCGACTAGGCACCGATTAATCGCCTGTCACTACCCCACCGACTAGTCGCCGACTAATCACTATTTGGTCAAAATCGGTCTTACAAAATTTTATATATAGAATTTGGTGTGCGTTTGTGTGTATTTGGAAAATTACATATAAATTCCATACGATTAATCCCGATCAATAGCTAGTCCCTACTATACCTCACGACTAGTGAGTTCTACAAGAGTGACAACAATAAAAGAGTAACAGCAAATGCAACAAACTGTAACAGCATAAGTAACTCTAACCATATGCTCTAACTAACCAAAAAAAAAGTCATTCAAATATGAAATTAGTTATAAATAAATACCTTGAGTTTAGCAGCTTCGGCAGCTTTCTGAGCAGCCTTTTGTTTCTTCAACTCCTTCTCTTTTGCCTGTAAATCATAAATACAAAAAATTAAACCCTAAGTGAATAATAATAATAATAATAATAATACAAAACGAGTGAATGAATGTATTGATTAACCTTGTCTTCTTTCTTCTTCTTCCTCTCAAGCTCCTCTTCTGACAATTGAACATCCGGATTTGTTCCACTTGACATCTTGTTGTTGTTGTTGTTGTTCTACAATAGAGTAATAACTAACAGAGTACGCAGCAGAGAATCAATGGAGATGAATAGAATGAATGAACGGATTACTTTAAGCGATTGCGGCTAGGGTTTACGAGGAGAGTAGGAACACAGTGAACAAGTAAAAGTAATGAACAAGTTGTAGTCAAATTTTGGTTTCTTCTAACAGGATATTTTTTACGTTTATTTCCAATGTTGGAATCAGTAAAAATTAATCGTTTAACACCGCAACCGACAACGTACGAGTTTTACCAACGCTTAAGTTTGCCCACCGATGCCATCTAATTGGGCCACCTTAATTTTTATACTTATTTTGTTTTTTTAGCTATGTAACGTAACGAACGTAGTTGAAACCCAGCGAATTCGTGTCGAGTTACCGCCTCAATACCTGGGACCAACAACGTTTGGGTTTTAACACCGTCTGGGTTTACCAACCAAATAAACGTCGTATTAATTATTTTATTTTTTATATGTTAATTTGACGAATTTATTGTTTGGGTATTAACACACAGGTTTTACCAATGGATTTTTATTTTATGCCCTATCACACTAGTAGATTCTATCAATATTTTATGTGACCAAACTTGAAATAATTGTAGAATTGTTGAATATCAACAACATCATTTGTATCATGAAAACAGTGAATATAAATATTTAAAAACCAATCAAATTTCAATATTTCATATACCTTAGAAAGGGCATTTTAACAATCTATAGTGTGTTGTAAAAAGATTTTGAATGAACAATAGTAGGAAATAGCATGGATTAAATGAAATTGTAGTGTGAAGATAATTCGACTAAGAGAAATGTTATGAATAATATTGTTATAAAACATCAATTTATTACCACATTCATCTCCTTAGGGGTGAGCAAGATAAGTGTCGGACACTTGAAACTCGGTTACCCGACTCGTAAAATCTTTAGTTAGACCCGGATATATAATATGGGACGGGTTAAGGGTATTAAATTTCACCTTAAAGGGTAAAAGAGTTTAAATGGCCCGACCATTTTTCAAACCCTTGACCCATTTACTAGTTTCTATATAATATATATTATATTCGCGATTAATCTGAAATTTAGGAGAGATTTGTATTTCATATATGATTCATCTGAAATTTCCCAACTAACAAGAAAAATTAAAATAAAGGATCATACTACTTATAGGAAACATATATGGGAATCACTGAATTATTCTCTACATATAATTTGTGAATGTGAATGTGAATATTATTTGCATCAGGTCAAATAGTTGATAAACTTTCGAAGACTTTAATATGTTATTAAATGAAAGTATAACTGTTCTAGGATTCATATATTAAAGTCATATATATGAGACATGCAACTAGTAAATGTAGAAAAAGAGATGTGATTACTGTCTTAAAAGGTAAAGGGTTGGAACCTTGAAACCCTTATTTTTACCCGACCCTTTTATTATTTAGGGGGTAGGGTAACAGGTCCACGTTTCTTCTTAAAAGTGTAAAGGGTCTGTGTAGGATATTAGGTTAAAGGGTTGGGTCTTACTTTGACTAGGTGTTAAATACAATCGACATATACTATTAAAGCAGTATGCTTTTTGGACAAATAACATAATTCTGCTGGTCCATCACTATAGTTTACATACATATTAAAGTTTCTCAAGTTTTTTAGCAAAAGTAAAGTTTTACCACCCGATTTAATTCATATATTAATGTTAATTATTGTGATATATACCTATCACTAGCTAATTGTAAGTTATTAGATTGACTGTTTTGCTATAAAACATCAATGTATTAAAATATCGGTTTGACATTTTCAAATGTTTTTTATATCTATTTAAGAAATACACTAATTTTTCAACCTTAACTTAATATGGCTTAAATCTCGGACCAATTTCCTTTATAAATGATATATTTACGTAGAATACAGCTACAAATTTTATACATAGAATGAAAAAACGTTGTTAATACTTTCCATATTATGCAATTCAATTTGACTAATATGATACATAACTACATGTAGACTTGATAGGTTTTCAACATTGGAGGTATCATTCTACTAATCTGCTAATTTGTATATGGTCGGGTATAAATCATGTGTATATATGTGTTTTTCATGTGTTTTAATTGTTTATATATAGTAAACACACTTTGAGTTATTTTATGATCGCAAGTGTTCGGAGCTTAAACGAGCTAATTCAGAGTCATCCATATAAAGATTAAGCAAACCTCAAGAAGATGGAAGTATAGGGAAACATATATGGATGGTTAAGAATGATTCGGGAATGTTTTGGATGAGAAACCCGAAGCGAAAACTGAACAAGACGGGTTACTAGGAAAGTTTGTTTTAGTAAAACGGGCACACCTTAGCCTAGAAACTGAGTTAGAGGACCCATAATATATGCATTTCGGGTTTCTCGACAAAACAAATATGAATATGAGGTCAGTTTACTTGGTGCGACGCGAACTGATGGCCAAAAAGCGAAGCGACCTAAAAACATGAAATAAACCCTAGTTGAGAACATAATCAGTTTTCGGCTCTCATTCAGCATATCCTTCATTACAGCAACCAGATAGGAACCTTATGACGCCTTTGCACCATCCCGAAGCTTTCGGTTCGTTATTTCATCACATGCTTTCATCAGATAAGTGAGTCTTTCGTGATGCCGATGTCAAGCTAAAACCTTCGTGTTCACTTTAGGTTAGGGTTTTGTGTAATTGACTATGACCGGATTATTTATGCTTAGCAACAAGTGTCCGTGCGCCAGTGGGGGATACTGATTTATTCCCAGTAGAGGTAGGTCTTCACCAGAGGTCAGCGCTGAGTCCGTTTTTTTTTGCAATAGTATTGGATGAGTTGTCAAAGTCGATCCAGGGGACGCTTCCGAGGTGCATGATGTTCGCAGACGATATTGTGTTACTTGTTGAGAGAAAACAAGATCTAAACATGAGGCTTGAGGAGTGGCGAACAACCTTAGAGACAAAAGGTTTAAGGATTAGTCGCTCTAAGACGGAGTACCTCCACTGTGATTTTGGTGGGGGAAATGAAAACGAGGATGTACAGATCTCCATTGAAGGGCAGGCGGTTCCGCAGGTAACGAAGTTCAAGTACCTAGGATCATTTGTTCAGAGTGATGGAGAATTAGACAGTGATGTGACCCATCGAGTTCAGGTAGGATGGTGTAGATGGAAAGCAGCCACAGGTATTTTGTGCGACAAGAGTTTCCCAACTAAACTAAAGGGAAAATTTTATAGGGTTGCGATTAGACCTGCAATGCTATATGGAACGGTTTGCTAGGCCATCAAGAATGCACAAGTGCGGAAGATGGAGGTAGCAAAAATGAGAATGTTATGTTGGATGTGTGGGCACACAAGGTTAGACCGAATAAGAAACGTTGTGTTTCGGGAGAGATTAGGGGTGGCGAACATAGCAGACAAGATAAGAGAGTGGAGATTGAGATGGTTTGGACATATGAAGAGAAGACAGACGACGAATCTTGTTAGATCCGTAGAAAACATTACTATAGAAGGGAGGAGGGGTAGAGGACGACCTAAATTGACGTGGGATGAGAGGATTAAACATGATTTGATAGACTTAAACCTTTCCGAGGACATGGTTGAAGATAGGAACTCTTGGAGAAGTAGAATTAAGGTTAAGGATTTTTAGGAAGAAAGGAATTCCTCAGGACTTCTATTTACCTTATTTTGGCCACATATATAGTATTAGTATTATTATTATTATTAGTATCATTCTTCCCATATATATAATATTAGTATATTCTTTCCATATATATATATATATTATTACTGTTGAACTTGGATTTCCTCTGTATTGTTTTATATATATATGTACTTTAGAGCTGAGGGTCTCTCTGGAAGCCACCTCTTTATCCCTTTGGATAGAGGTACGGTGTGCCTACATCCCACCCTCCCCAGACCCTACCTATAGCTTTGCTGTTGGTGGGACTTTACTTGGTATGATTGATTGATTGATTGATTATGAACTTGATTGAGTTTTGTTATTTAATCTTGTTTACCTTGCCAATGATTGTTTAAACCGTTTGTGTTATTGATTATTGAATTTTGCATCACTTATCTGGTTGGATTCATCAACATTTAGGACTAGGTTCTTGTGTCATTGAACTAATAACCGCTACTCATTGCAACCTAATTGATTTTCATAATATAAAACTAGTAATTTGGTAGACCGAGTTCAATTGTGCCAACAATTCGGTTAGAGTATCGTTTGTCATCACAACCCAACTATCAGGTCTAGTAATTACTGCGCATTTAATTTATCTGAATATGTGAATAGTTGGTCATCGCATTACCGGAACCTGAAGTGAATCGTTTTCCCATAATTGTTTAAAGCTTTAAAAGTAATCGTGTGTTCTTAATCATCTTTATAAAAAGCTTAACATCGACTGTCCGCCTAATTTAGTAATTAATAAAATATGAGTTTTACTTGCATTTTCTATTGATTTCCTCTATATACGACCTTACTTACTCATACTAGTTATAGGTATTTAAGATTATGAATACTTCTTTTGATTAAAGCACGACATCTACGTCATATGTTCGCTTATCCATCACAATTGGTGGATATCAAGATTTTATTACGCCACCTAAATTATTCATGGATATTCTTGAGAATTTTTCGTGCTATAATGGAGACCTAATTCAGGTAATCTTCTTCCATTAGCTTTAATTTTATTTTATTATTTGAAATGGATTAGTGTTTTCCTGATCGTCTTGATATAGTCTTAATACATGTTATTTTAATTTATCTTTTAATTATAATCAATGAATTTTTTTTATCAAATTACAAATGCACTCATGCATTTTGGTAACTAGGAGTCGTTTATTTCCGTTGATCAATTATTACTAAGCTGCTTTTTTTAAGTTTGAGAGTCATACTTTTTTAAATCAATTTTGACTCATTAACACATTTCCTAATATATCTCAATTTTATTAACTATCTTACTTTGCTACTGCATATGAGGCCGAACGTAGTGGGCAAAGAAAGCGGGCAAATTTGGACGCAGACACCGACCCCAGGCGATTTTTGGGGCGATAGGGGGGGGGGACTATTTCTCGCCTGGCTTCTGTTTGTATATTTAATATTATATATGTTTGTGAGTGTGATATACATATATATATGTATGTATATATATAGGGTTTACACCCCAAAAACAAAAACCTATCATTTGTTGATCGGGCACCACATGGCGCAAATCACCCCATTTTGTAGCCCCTCCACTACACATGGCATGATATATGAATTTATCTTGATTTCCGGCTAATTTGAATTAAACAACAAGGTTTGAAATCATTTTAGAACTTTATAATCTATAAAATATCATACCACATATCATTTCTCATATTCGTTTCTACCGTAATACTTTTAATTTAATTCTTAAGTAAGCTTTTTATAATTATAATACTATTTGATTTATAGTTTTAATAATTTACTTATTTTTAGTGATTTGAAAGGTATCTTAATCTTCTTCATGTCCTATGAGATCTCTCTTATCTATCTCAGTTTGGTTTCAATGTGTGGTTTTATATATTCTTGTAATTCTACTAATGTTTCTTGTCTTAATCTTGTATTTTGTCATAGGTTTTGTTAGATGCTTATACGATAATTATCAATAGTTCTATCATCTGCTTGTTTATTGGGACTTCAACTTACAATACTTACAAATCCCACATTAGGAACGTAGTTTAATTCTGTAATATTAATTGTATATTTTTTTCTGTAATATTAATTGTTGACTTATGTACTAATGAGCATAGTTTACACTCCAACAGGTTAAGGATCATCATATTTAGTTAACTCAAATTTGTAAAAAAAGAGTTATGTTATAAATATATATTATTATGGTTATCAATACCTAATATAGATTAAGCTTATTCTCTAAGTTATCTTTTCCTATATATACATATCATTGTATCTTATTGTTATACACACCATATTAATGAAATCTCAATCTTTCTCCCTACATCTCTTTCTCACATGTTTGGCTATTAGGCTAGCTTGTTTCAAACACGTTATCAGCACGAGTTGCTTTTTGAGTTAGATCGATCGGGTCATCATAAGGTAAGTGAATTGTATAATCAATTTATTATTGTTTTTATTCTCTAAAAAAACATAAACTATATTGAGTTGAATCAAGACCTATATTTATTGTTTTTAATACGGTTATAAATCATGTATTGTTCAAGAAATTAAACCTTGATTGATTAATGTTTAACTTTTAAAATAGATATTTACGTCATAAGATTTGAAAAAAAATCCTTCTAGCTAGGAATAAAAACACAGCATATCATATTTGTGCCTCTGGTGCTTTTCAAATACTGTTGCGTTATTTTACACATCCATGAAATCGATTTTAAATAAATAATCATATAAATTATTAGAGTCGAAGTTGATTAGAAGCTACTATCTATACTTCATCGGATCTTTATGATAATTATATTATATTGTAAATATAATACACTCTATGATATATATTTTATAAAGATCAAAACTAATGGTTAACTAATAATTTGTTCTATCACTCTATGAACTGATAATTTAGTTGGAAATATATGACCAATATATTTGCTTATTAAAAGTAAATTAAAGTTCTTATTAAAAAAAAAAGAAAATAAAAAAATAAATTAGCATCGCATGTAAATTTGTTTACAATTTTGGTTTTCTGTTTTTTTTTTCTTTTACCAAACCACATGATTAAGATGATTTTTGGTTTGCTTCACTCATATGTCTTAGAAATATTATTTTATTAGATAGATTTACATTTAATTTACGAGATAATGATTGTTTTGCTTATCTCTAGACATTATGGTGTTTAAGCAAAAACATTTTTTCCTGCAAACTTTTATATATAGCCAAGCACTTGGAATATATATTACTATGAAGTTTATTTTAAGTTAGTTAAAGAAGATTTTCATGCTTTAATATAATAATAATATGATTCTGAAACCAAATTACATTTACCCCACTTAAATTAGTAAATATTATCTTTCTTGTTATAAATATATATTGAGCTGCATTAAGATATTGTTATATTAATACTATAAATAAGTGTGATACACGGTAAAAAAAATTGTAATTTAGATTGTTCGTGACTATGTGTGCGTTTTAATTCCATGGTAGCTATCTTTGTTGCATATAACTCCATAAGTCTCAATGCTATTAAACTAAAATCGTTATAATTGTTTAAGCAAGAGTTCGTAAGATGTTTAGCAAGTAATGATAAATATCAATTAATTGATGCCAGATTTGAATAAATAGAAATCAAAGTCATTTATCCCTTTTTGTAATTGGTAAATACACATTGTGTTTAATTTTGAGATGACTTTTGACCTTAATATACAAGTATTTGTTGATTCAATAATTGTAATTGACATAGTTGTTTACACATAAAGTTTTGTTATAGCTTGCCTAATAATATGTTATAATGTCATGTATCTACTATTATAATAAACAAAAATGATGATTCAACCACATATTTCCTAATTAGCCTAATATGTTGCCAGGTGGCATCACTATCTTTTCATCTTTAATTCTTAATTATTTTATTAAAATAAATAATTAAAAACCTTCCATAATTTATCCATTTATCTATATCATATCAACACACCATAATTCTAACTTGAATTTTCCCATGAAATTTATTTTTAACAAAGAGAAATGTTTCCTATTAATATCCTTTTACAATATATATTTTAAAAGTTTAATATAATATTTCATTGTTTTTTTTTAATTTAATGACTTATACAAAATAATAGTCTTAATATTTTTATATTAAAAGGTGAATACTTTCAATTTTATACTTAATCTTATTTTTAATTTAAACTATAAACTACATTTAACACTTTAATTCTTAAAAACCATTCATGATTTATAAAATCTCACTTTCCGACTATAATTATAACTTCTATTATATTCCAAACAAAATAATAATAATAAAAACAACATGCTAAAAAACATAGAAACTAATTTTTATATAATCTTACTATCATATGTTTTTTTATTAAAATTGGTTTATTTCACATAAAAAACAAATGTTTAAATGTTATAAGTTTTGGACAACCATCCAACAATGGTAATTTTCATTGTCGGTCATGCGGTATTACATGTTCATGTGAATCAAATCTAGATAAATACCTTTCAGGAAAAATACAAGTGAATTTGACCAAAATATCTAATTGTCGTTATCCGAAACTTATAATGGTGTCATGTTGTTTGGGATGTTTGGTTGCTTTAAAAAAGTGAAGTTGTTTTCTATATTTAAGATCATATTTTTATGTTTTAAAGTACTTTTTCAGTTTTTGTGGATTAACATTGTTTTAAACTTTTGTGGGGTGTTTGGGTAAGCTTTTAGATTTGTTTTTTTTTTTGCTTATTTGAAAAGCAAAAATCACTTTTGAAAAACTCTATTTTGAAGCTTTTGGAGGAGCTTTTCCAAACACTTTTTGTTTTTCAACAAACAAATAGCAAATAAGCAAGTTTTAGAAGCTTACCCAAACACCCCCTTAGTATCCAATGTTATGCTTATATATATATATATATTTAAATGAACCCAGATATTAATTTATATTGCTTTATAATATTATATATTTATTTAAACGTTGTGTATTGTTTATTTAAGTATTTGTATGAGTTGTATCAATCTTTTGTAATAAACACTATTCTTCTTAAAAATATAAATCCCTATATTAAGGGGGTGTTTGGGATTCCTTATTTTAGTTACTTATATCTTATAACTTATGTGTTATAAGTAAAAAGGTGTTTGGAAAAGTTAGGTTTTGTGAGTGTATAAGGTATAAGTTACAAGTTTGTAACTTATAACTTATGCCTTAAATAAGTTATAAGGGGGTAAAATAAAGAATCCCAAACACCCCCTAAATTAATATTAGTACTAAATGATTTATGCTTTTAGTAACAATTGTGTGTTATTAGTAAGAAAAGCTAATTAAATAAATTTGAACATTATATACAACGAAAGTTTTAGAGATTTAAGTTATACTTTTTAGATAAAGAGGGTAACTACAAATGTTTTATATGAAGAAATTTTTAAATATTAATGAAAATTTACCATATAATTTTCTTTTTCTTTTTTTATTTTATTCAACGTTGTAATACATATTCATTCATTTAATATCAAATTAGTACAAGTATTTCACACTGTTTTGTTATTTTGATAATATTGTTTATACAACCCGTGTATACACGGGTATTTAACCTAGTTGTTTAATATGATCTTATGCATACGTTGTCTTCTCTATGTTATCATAGAAAACATTGAGTCAAAGAACTAAACCAAAGTTATGGTTGATTTACCACTCTTATGAGAAAGGTATAATATGCTTTAATATGACATATAAAGCAACATAGTCCTTAAATCTCATTACAAGTCTATTAGTAGACATAAGATTATAAACTGATAAATATTGCATGACTCAAAAGAATAATTACTTTTCAAACGATGTTATATGGTGGAGAAGATTATATATGAGGAACAATCAAATAAGACAACTTTTATTTGTTACACCTTAAGTATGCTTATATAGTAGCAATATGAAAGATGATATCATATTGTTGAGTCCAAGAAAGTAATAAGAACCATGAAACTTGTTTAGTTTTATATCATTCTCTGAAGTGAATTTGACTATGTATTGATTGTTATAATCATGGACATTGTAAAAATTGTAATGATGATTATATTAATAATGAGATTGGCCACTAGAATTATAATGATGGCCATGATAATAATGAGATTGACCACCAGAAGTGGCAAAGGGATTGATTATATACGAGAACAAAATATGAGAATACAAAAGTGGAATCATGTGACCGCTTGAAACGATAATTGAATGTTCTCTCATAAATATAATCATGCATTAAGAAAGCATAATACATATACGATCATAAACCTGAAGTTTATAGATCATGATTATCTAATGGCATGACCGATTAAGACCACACCAAGTCAATGATGTGAAATATATTGAAAAACTGTGAGATCTTCATGATGATTTAACATGCAAAGTTTGCTCTCAATGGAAATTACTTATTTATTAACTAGAATGGGGTGTGAATCCCTAAATATCCTGGAATCTAACATGATACAATTTAGTATTTTCAAAATCAATGCATCGTCTAAATGGTTATCAAGATTGCAACTTGATGTTTGCATGATCTATGGCTTAAGTAATAAGATAGCAAGCATATTATTCCAGATTGGGATATTTACATTCGGTTATACTAATGAATTTGATTGCCAAGTTAATAATGATAATTTTTGTTAAAGACGATTACTCAACGTCTATAATTAGTTGCTAAGACAATCATCACGAGAGCAAAGGTTCATGTTTGTATTTGAGTACATATGATTTTAGTGTCTTTAAACTAATTTACATCAAGCCAACAAGTTATGATACTTCCTCTCCATTGCAATTGGTTTTTTGTCAGTAACCAAATATTTCTCATCTAATATTTCGTATGTGTTATATACTGAAATTAATCCACCGCAAGACACAAAGATGAGAACACAAAGGAAGTTGGGAATATATGTCGTTATTAAATATTATATATGATTAAATACTTAGAGCCATTAATAAGATATTTGCTTATGGCTCATTAGTTTTCACTTTAGTGAATCAACATTCCCAACATTAGGGGGGAGATTTAAGCAGTTGGAAAACAAATTTAGTTGGAATGAATTATCATTAATCCTCAAACTAAATTATATGAACTAAAAGTTCAAAGGATAATTCATGAATAAAGATCAACGAATGAATTACCAGACGATTCACTGACCAAAAGAGAGTGTCTAGCTAAGACAGCTATACGAATTGCTAATGCTCCAATTAATAAATGTCCCGGAAGAACAAACGCAAATTGATAATAATTCTAATGCATGCTTGTAGCATGGTAGATTGATCGGTTCCAAAGTTAAAATTTCCTCGAAAATTGGAGCAAGTAATAAAGATGGTCAAGTCGAGGTGCAGTAAAAGGTCTCTTGAAAGAGATTAGACATGATGGTTCTTAAAGAACCTTAGGTACTTGAAAACAAAGAGCTCTCAATTAATTATATTGTATCATGTCTACAAAGATATATAGAATCGAAATAAAGTCGACGTCGTTATAATTTTATTTATATATATATAATTAGCGCTTGAAATGATGATGAGGATCAAGATTCTAAATCTGCCTATAAAAAAATGATTGGCCAAAGTGGAAAAACGCAAACAGGGCAGAGTTGAATTCTCTATCTAAATAACGGAAAGTTTGTTGAACCAACAGTCCATACAACTAAAGTTGTAAAATGTGTTAGATACAAACGGGTCTTGTATATGAGTTATGAAAATTCATCAAGTGATATAAAGCAAAATTGATGGCACAAAATTTTTTGCAAAGACCCATGATTAATTATGAGGATTGAGGAGACACATTCTCCAATGGTGGAAGCAATGACTTTCCGATAACTAAAAAGTCTGGTAATATAAAGAGAGAATTGATATGCGTCCAATAAATATTGTGATTCAGTTGATACTGAAAGTTTTTAAAGGATTTGAATTAACAAATCATGTAAAGTAAGTTCTCGAGAACACAATGATTTTTGTGTATAGAGTCATATTTGAATATGTTGCGGTTATTGAATATGTTGAGCATAAATGGGACTCCTGAAGAGTTTTCTAAGGTAGTTGAATATTTGAAAGGTTAATTGATGCATCTTAACTATGGAATTCTTGTGCATCAATAAACATACACATAAAATAAAATGTTCATGATGAGTACAATATCTCAATAAACAAAGAAATTATACAATATAGATTTTTGATATGTGATACAAAATGATGTGTTAATGAGCAAGTTTATGCAACAAAAATCTTGGAAAAGTGAATGTGTATGCATAATTTGTCAAGTTGAAAAGAAGTCCATGGTGGATTGGCAAATGCATGGATTTATGCTTATTACGTATGGACTAAACTATTTGAATTGAGCTTGGCACAAATCAAGAGATATTTAAATAAAGGAAGATAAATTGAATTTAATTAGTCATACTTTTATCAAAATTTCACTCTTAAAAGGTCATTATAATCACATGATGTACATATCACTGAGAGAAACTTATTAGCTTTTAAAGAGAAAAGTCTATTTAAAAGACCTTGACACAGTGTGAATATTGTTCGACTTATAGTTCGAGTATATGTATAATTATATGTTTATAAATCCATTAAAGTGCATCTAGAAAATGTTTAGAAACTTTTATGTGGGTTAATATGTATATTTAAGGAGTGGTATTTTAACTTTGAAATTGCAATCAAACAAAACTTTTATGAAATTGCAGCCATGTTTACTAACTGAATCATATTAGGTTTGGAATTTCAAGTTATTTAGTTTAATTTAAGTTTTAAGTTAACAATTGTTGAATATTTTTTATTTATATAGTTTTTACATTCATGTGTAAACAAATGTCTATATAGATGCAAATTAAGCCTTAGATGATTGTGACAATATAATTTGATGTACACATTTATATAACTTGATGCAAATCACAAGCCTCTTAACGTGCGTCATCTGGTTTTCATCTTAGTGATGTATATTTTTATTGTAGGTTATGGAATGTACTTATAGTATTTACCACATAATATTGCTTATATAATTTTTATAGAATGAAACTATTGAGGAACTAAAGTAAATCATGTTACTTCTTAATGCTTCTAAATTACCATCCACTGACAATGTGGGTAAGTAACTTGATCTACCTATACTATTAATGCAATAGGTTTTTTGGATAAATGACATCTACCTATTGGTCAATCACCATAGTTTCCATAAATACTAAGGCTTCTCAAAATTACTTGGTAATTAAATAATTCAAAAATAAATAATATTATTCAAAAGTAAACAATTCAATTCATATATTAATGTTAATGATTGTGATATTAAATAAAACAGTAACTCCAGACTAATGGAGTCATTAGTTAATCACGTTGATTATTGTGTATTAAAAATTAAGGCACAAACATTGTATGAAATTAGAGAGAGAAACACATTTCCGTTTTTAATACATTCAAACAACCTTAAATATACAAATACTTAATAAATTCAGTTTTTGGATTCGTTAGTCAACTGGGTATTTTCTATATAAAAATAAGACGCAAAATATGTATCCAGTTATACTAATAGTGTTAATACATCAGTTTTCGTCCTGTTCTTTGGTTAACGTATTTTATAATAGTTTAAAGTATAGGGTTTCTTTTGTAACTTAGTGATACACATTCGCTATGAAGTTTTTAGTGAATGTGATTAGTTTTGGGCCTCGTTCGTTATAAATGTTAGCGAATGAGAAGGTTAATGTATTAGGGCCATTCTTTAAGGGTGTTTATCGAATGGCGTAGCAAATGGGGTGTTTATTCGCTATACATGTATAGTGAATGAACCTCCTCCTATATATACCCTGTAATCTATTTGTTAATGATCAGTTTGTATTTTATTGAAAATCCCCTCGTTGTGCTGCCTAAATTTCCTCTAAATTCACACACTAACACACAATTATACTAAATCATTGTTCAAGCAATCATATCCTAGACTAGATCAATCTGCCATGAATTCTCAAGTGGTATCAGAGCTTATAACACCCTACTTTGATAATAATAAATAAAAGAATTTCGTTTACTTAATGATGCGTTATTATTTAGCTAAGATACATAAAAATAATAGAGTGTGGGCTTGAACAATAAAAGATGTAATAAGGGTTGGTGATGGGCCTTAGGTCCATGAGCTTAGGGGTATATAAACACCCCTAAACCTCCCTAAAACCCTCATTTCACCAACTTTGTCTCCCTGCACACTCAAAAACACATACAAACACTCTCATCATTTCAGACCTAGATCCGAGCTGAAGAAAGGTTGGATTTCGTGTTCAAGCATCATCAAACAACAAGAAATCCGTCTAGAATAACGTGTTGGTCCATATTCTAACCAAACCGAAACCCTAAAAGGTACGTTTTAAATCAAAGGTTAAGTTTTTGAGGTCGGTTTGCTCTAGGATTTGATACTAAGGCAAATCGGGTCTTATTATGAAAGAAAAATGTAAACTTGAACATAAACAAATTGTTTGGAATAAAATAGGACAAAACGAGTGATGTTTGGACCGTGTTAGAATGAGTAAATGGAGTTGTTTTGGTCCGTAATTCGTGTTATCAGTAAAACGGGCATGATCGGATGTACGGAAGTGACGAGAATGGAAATATACGAAAACCATGTTTTAGTCGAGTTTTGGAAGAAATTAGATTCGTTTGGAAAATGAATCGAATTGAACTGGGAATAAGATTCGAATCGATTGGCTTGAGAATTCGTTCAATTGGTTTGAAAATTCGATTCTATTGGTTTGAAAATTTGATTCGATTGGTTTGAGAATTTGATTTGATTGGCTTGAAAATTTGATTCGATTGGTTTGAGAATTCGATTCGATTCGCTTGAGAATTCGATTCGTTTGAACTCTAGTTTTCTGATGAAGTTTTTAGTAAAGACTTATTAACGAAACTAAAATAGCTCGACCCTAGCCAGGGGTACTGCCCCTTGTACCCAACTAGGGGCTGCGACCCCTAAACCCCGCTGCCATGGGCGCTGCCCTCGGACCCCATTAGCTAGGGGTTACACTAACCTAGAGGTATGATATAGTTGGAGATAGTTAAGTGATACTTATATTTATTACACAGTTAGCGTGAGGAGGGGTATTACAGTTAACTCTGAGAAGGACATGACACATATGAGTTTTAGCCCCATTTGCTTGTTATGTTTTTGGGACTGCGTGCATACTCGATGTGATTAGTTGATACACTTTCCTTTAGTGGTAAGGGTATGATATGCGAATGCTTGATGAATGATATAGAAAATGTTAAGAGTATGTATGAAAATATATAAATATAAAAGTAATGAAATGAATGTATGCTTTTATGGGTGTATGGAAAGAAGGCCACCGAACCCTAATAATATCCAAGGATCAATGGCACCAGACCCTAATAATATCTGAGGATGAAGGGCACCGGACCCTAATAATATCCGAGGTATTTAGGGAGAAATGCTCTTTATAATGTAAGGATAGTTATGCATGTACCACACACGTTAAGGCAAGAAAGTATGAAAGATTGAATGTATCTATGTAAAAATTATTAACATGTTAAGTATGTAATATGTACCTTCGGGTATGAATATATATGTATATATATATAGAGAATGGTTCAAATGAAAATCATAGTTTTCTAGAAAACCAATTGAATCAATCTAGGCCATTGATCTATTATATCAATGGTTTATATAAATAGTGGCATTTAGGTAAATAAATGCAAATTAAAGGTGATTAGTTTAGTATGATAGGGGTAAATCTGGTAGAAACAAATATTAATTTGAGAAAATATTAATTAAATCCCTAAATTTACTTTTCTCTCTCCTATATGCTCTCTCTCCCTTTAAATAACTAACGTATACATGTAAATCAAACAAATAACATATATGAAGCAATACAAAAAATTACCACACAACAGTTTTAGAACACAAATATAACTAATAATGATTAAATAACATATGGTGATGAACAAACGAGAAACTACTACTGCTACATATATGTTACATTAAGTGTTACATATATGTAACTCATAATACATATGTGTATATGGACAATAGAACATAAATGAACATCAGGAGTAGAACTCGTCTTCGAAGCTGAACTAGAACCATATTTTATTTTCTCGTTACATATATGTTACGCCAAGCGTTACATATATGTAACTCGCCAATATTATCGAACTGAACCAAATCATATCTTCTGGTTACATATATGTAGTTCGCTAAAATAATTAATATCCTCTTCATATGAAAAACATTGTCACATAACTCCCCGAGCATTGTAATGTAGTTCACACAAAAACCAATATTCTAAAAAAAAAATCTCATCTGCATACTGTATTTGAATTTTGTTTCTTTTTGATTCATCTCATGTAAATTATAAAGTCACAGATACTTCACCATTTGCATAACCAGACTTGTGAAGAAAAAAGGATAACCAATAATCATATACATCACTGAATGACTAAGGAATAGTCTTTTCCAACAAAATAAACACATAAATTATTAGTGGTTTGTTATGATTAGTCACCGATTCTAAAAGTCAATTGAACAATAAGAAATCTCAATCCAATAGTAAAATTGAAATAAATCCAATACAATGCACAACCAACCCAGTATCTCTTAAAACGCTACCGTTGAAGCTAATAAAAGTCGATTATTGATTAAATCGAATTGATGAAATCAAACGAGCCTGTGTTGAATTTGGTCTATAATGAGGCTAGGGTTGGAGAACAATTTTAATCGATTGGTATTTTTTTATATAGAGAGAATGCAGATACTATGGGAGATAGTTAAGGAATTCATGGTAAATAGTCTAACTAAAAAGGTGTCAAAATTACCTTATTAACCTTTTAAATAAAAAAAATTAAAACTAAAAATTTGATTGGTTAAAAGTGGTTTTCATAGTTTTTATAAAAGTTAGGGGTTTTCATTTGAACCCTCCCCTATATATATGTGTGTGTGTGTGTAATGTATATTGCCTGATTAACTAGAACTCACTCAACGTAGCTGACTTTTAGTATGCACGCATGTGAATAGGCTATGATAGCTAGCTTGAATGAAGACACATGACATTGGACTAAAGAGGCTGACATCTTTAGAAGAATGTTATGATGTTTTAATATGACTTTTTATATTATGTTTAAAGACAAGAGTTGATTGTTATGAAAATATTTTAATGATTATGTAATATATGGTTGAAGTTTAATGTTTCCACAAAAATTTTAATTCACTATGATATCTAGAACTGTGTTTATGAGTGAATCCAACGTTAAAGTAGGGCATCAGAATCAGGGCCTAACAGAGTTATTGGTTGTCTGATTGATTGTTTTTTTTAACTAATATTAGAACAAGTGAAGGTGTTTTGAGACTCAATTGTTTAACGATTCAGACGAATTTGTTATTGGACTTATACGGATTTAAAATTGATTAATTAAAACAAATTAACTTCATAATTGAAGATGAACTGAATCAAGGATCGTTTGTTTTCATCATAATTGATCTGAGCTAATTTAATTGTATTGAATTGTTCAATTGGATTGATTTTGAAAAGAGCGGGAAGGTACAATGATGAAATTTTGTCTTTTGTTAGTCAAAATTGGTTCGAGTTTGACTGATTTAAGGAGAATTTGGTGTTAGAATTGATTTGGATTGTGTTCGAAAAGGTTAATTTATGGATTGCGAGTGTTGTGGTTATGGTTTGGATTGATTTAGTAAAGTATTGGTTTGGTTGTTGAATCTGAGTTTAGGTTTGATGATAATGAGCTCATTCGTTAATTTCTTAACTGTGGATGAATTCATTCGTTACCTAATTTGAACTCATTCGTTAAGCAGTTAAGGGTTTGTTATTACCGTTTTAACAACCCATTCACTACACTGTTTACTCATTCATTACACTCGTTCTTTAACCCTATTCGGCACCACTATTCATTTTTTATTCGTACAATTTTCATTTGCCAATCGATTTCCCCATTCGCTATAAATATCACATTCACTATAGTATCTCATTCATTATCACAGAAAAGTCTCATTCGCTATATCAGTCTTCTCATTCGCTCTCACAATTTCTAAAAAAATAAGCTTTAATCCCTTAAATTTCATCTTTTGACAAGTTGAACCTAAAATTGTTCAAAATGACAAATTATTATGCTTTAGCTTCTCATAAAAGAGTCAAAAGATTATTCGTTTTATCATAAATGATGAATTGATGATAGAGACATGTCTAGATTCATGAAATATCTTCAAAAAGAGTCAAAAGAAGGAAAGTTTGATTTTTGAGAAATTTAAATTCATGGACTTCTATAAAATAAAATTTGAGAATAAAATACATGAAAAAGAGTTTGCGATTGGGTCCGTAACATCGTAAACATCAAAAATAAAAATCATAACAATAAAATCTAAACATGAGTTATAAACGACATGAAATTCAATACGTTCAATAATAAATGTAGATCAAAATTTTGAAATGGGTCGAGTTTTCGGAATTGAAAATTACGAATGTTACATTTTCTAGTTCATCTAATACTTGTGCTGGTTCAGTTCCTCCTATCACACCACCTAATGCAAACATGAAGGAAGCATAACAACATTATGCTTTCTTGGAGCATTCATGATATCTTATGAACACTGGTGGGAAGTAAAGTTGCTACATGTCACTTGACATATGTGGATTATGTCAAATAAATCCTAGTGATCTTGAGTTAATGGATCTAAAATAAAACATGGCTATGATAGTAAGAAAGATTAAAAAAGTACATGGAAAGTACAAGGCATGATTTACCAACCATGAACAAAAGAATATAGCTTGACAAGTTGAAGGTAAAATGTTACAACTGTCAAAAGTTTGGCCACTTTGCTAAAGAGTGTGATAAGCCAAGAAAAGGGTATTCTCCTGGTAAAAAAAGGCTCAAGATAGAAACTACAACAGGAATTATAACACCAATGAGTTAAAGGAGAAACCAAAGATTGTAGAACCAGCAAAGCCAAATGAGTCAAAAGAAATGATAAGACAAGAAGGAATTGATTGATCAAGAAGACTTTTGGGTGATGTGTCAAGTGAAGTACATCAAGCTAATATGGCTGTGATTGTTCAAGGTGAAGAGATTGTGAGTGATAATGTTAAGAAGATTGTTGAGGAAAGTGAAGTATCTAAGGCTGAGTTAGAAATGTTAAGTGTTGATGATAAGGAAACATTTGCTTGCATGGTTAAAATAGAAGAGGTTAGTTCTACTTCTTCTAAGCTTGTTTCTTCTGAATATGAGAATCAAATTTCATATGTTGTTGACAAGTCTCAGAAATTTGAATGTTCTCATTGTGTTGAAACCAATTCTAAGATTCAAATGATGCGTCAACACAATGATAATTTAGTCTTTGATCTTGCTATCGTTCGTGATAATTATTAGATAATGGTCGAAAGTGATCAAGATTATAAACAGAAAATTACTACTTTATCCGTGATAATAACGATTTGAAAGCAGAATATGCTACCAAACAAAGTATAGTAGATCATCAGTTTCAAGAGATTTTGAAACTTCAAACCAAAATAACCAAGCTTGAAAATGGAGTTAAAGAATATATTGAGTAATTTTAGAAATTCATCCTTTCTACTCAGTGAAATTATTGAAGTTAACAACAATCAACAAAAAGGCCGTAAAATTGGTTTAGGGTTTTTTGAAATTCCTCATCCTTTTGGTCATGATTACACCAAACGAGCAGACACTAAAAATTTACAGCAGGTGGATATTGATAGTCCATTGGTCATAGATCCTCCTGTGACTATAAGTGAGGTTAATGTAATCAAAATGGAGATTAAAGACGTTAACCCAATAAAGGCTGTTAAGAAAGAAACAAATTGTTTAACTCCAGAACATCATGTTCAGAGCAAGTTTTTTTCTCTCAAACTAATGATGGAGTGGTTGTTGAAGATGTGATTGAACCAACTTTGATTCACAAAGATAAAAATTTTCCTCTTGAAAATCATATTCTTTGTGACCCACATGATTTTGAGAAATCTAAATATGGTTATAATGCATCTCATGCACATTCTAAGCTATCTGAGAAAAAAGTGATCTCAGATGAGGATTTTAGAAAGTTTGTAAATCCTATTAGCTGTGAGAGAGTGAGAAGTGGTAGGGTTTATACTCTCAAAGGGGGTAAATCAATTCTTTACCGATGAAGTATTCCCTTTGAGTTTGGTGAAACCTGAACTAACTGAAAGAGTGTTCAATTATGGGACACCTAGTTTGACTGAAACTGAGAAGTCTTTTGGGGAATCAAAGATGATTCAAACTAAACCTCAAATGAAATTCAATCAAATTTGCTAAAACCTATAAAGTTTGTGAAGTCATCTAGGTTAGATTCACTTCACAATTTTTCTCAGTGTTCTGATTTGGACCTTTACAAAAATAAACACGAAAACAAGTTGGGAAACTTAAATGTGAAGGTTGTAACTTTTCAACCTGAGGATTAATATGACAAATATCACTCACCACAAGTGTTTGTAGATAGGAGAACATGTTTTTCCTGTGGTGAACAAGGTTATGTTGCAAAATTTTGTGAATATAGGGTTAGATTTTGTTAGAAACCTGTAATCAAGGACCGTGTTTATGTGATTAAAAGTATATTGAAAAGACAACCTACATAAATCAAGATTGATGATACTAAAATAATGTTTAATGAGATTAACCCTAGGAAGTGGTTAGGGTTAAACCTAATTGTAAAAATGTAAACACTGGTGTAATTTCTTTTGAGCCTAATTTGACTAAGAGGTCGAAGGCCACTTTGACTTATAGCCAATTCCAGAAATTGCATCAACACATGTTGAAAAAGAAGCATGAAGGTGTCAATGTTCATGTTGATATTATTACAACATGGAACCAAAATTAATGTTATGCTGAAAGGAACAAGAGCTTCAACCCAAGACTGAGGCTTAGGTTACCTCTTTGAACTGATCTTTTAGTTGTATGTGCAGAGTTCATCCAAGACTATTTCAAGAGATAAATGGATAATGGATAGTGAATGTTCTCAGCATATAACGGGCGAAATTAATTTCCTTACAAACGTATAAGATATTCAAGGGGGTTATATTTCATTTGATGGTAATTAAGATGGGTTGATTACTAAATAAGGTGAAGTTTCAAATGGTAGAATCACATTTGAGAAGGTGAGCTACTATGACAAGATTGATCATAATTTGTTGAGCGTTTCACAGATCTATGACAAAAAGTATACAACCTTGATCACTAACGAAGAATGTGTGATTCTGAAACCTGGTTTTGTCATTCCTGAAGAAATGGTTGTCATACGATCACCCCGATCAAATGATATTTATATTCTTGACATGGCATCAAACTACATATTCGTCGACATCAACATGTTTCGTATAAAAAGCAACCGAGAAAGTTATGATCCTTTGGCACAGAAGAACGGGTCACATCTACATTCGTAAGGTGAATCGTTTGATGGTAAATGATTTGGTGGATGGTGTTTCATTGAAGAATTTTCATATAAACTGATCACTGTGTCTTGTGCAAGAAAAGAAAGCAAAAGAAAAAGTCACATCCATTGAAGCTGATAAACTCTATAAATACTCCACTGGAACCTCTTCATATGGAGTTATTTAGTCCTGTGAATAGATTGACTATTGCTGGGGATTTGTACTGTTTAGTTGTAACTGATGACTAATCAAGATTTTCATGGGTATTATTTATGAGCACGAAGGATTAGACGACCGTTCTTGTGCAAAATCTAACTACTAATATCGAATCACTTTACAAGGTGAAAGTGAGGCGTATCTGAAGTGATAATAGCACTGAATTTAAGAATAATATGATGGAGATTTTTTGTATTCAACGTGGTATTCATCATGAATATAGTGCTCCCTATGTGCCACAACAGAATGGGGTTGCTGAAAAGAAGAATAGGACCATAATTGAAGTGGCTAGAACCATGTTAGCATATTCTAAGCTTCATGTTCAATTCAGGAAACGAGGCTATGAATAATGCTTGTTATATATTGAATAGTGTTCTAATGGTAAAGAAGCTTAAGAAGACATGTTATGAATTGCTAAATAACCGTAAGACGAATCTTCAATTATTAGAGCCATTCGAGTGTCCTTGTACAATGCTAAAAAAAGAACAGGTAAATTTGGGGAGAATAATGTTACTTTATTGGGTACGCGTTACCTAAGAAACGGGTTTTAATTTCTCTTCTGGGTGTGTTGAAGAATGGTATCATGTAGATTGCCAACGGTACACCACACATTCTACTGGCAAAGACCTGATTGAATGTTCGATTATGATGGTATGTTTGATTCTTTCTCTCCCTCGGTTGATGTACAAACTAAATATTTGGTTTGAGCTTATCTAGAAGACGAAGTATTATGTGTTTCAAGATCTTCTACTATTCAGTTTACATATGTACATGATCAATGAGAAGTTTCAGATGATGTTTCTGTTTCATCTGATGATGTCGACTTTGAAGAATCTACCTCTGAACCATTTTTTGAATCTCATGAAGTTCTTGAGATACAATATGGAGAATCTTCCCAACCCCTGAATGTTGAAGCGGCTGAAGATAATGTCACCAACTTACACAATAATGTTGAGTTTTCGAGAATCTGACTATTCGGATTCATTCTTATCATCCTCAGGACAACACAATAGGTGATTTGACGGAGGGAGTGCGTACACGATATCAAGTTGCTAATGTTGTTGACGATCATTTATTGTGTGTGTATGGTGACATGAATGCTTCGGGAATTATGAGTATCGCCAAAGACACTTGCTTTCAATCGTAATTTGAACCAACGAGTGTTTCTATGGAACTTCATGAACCATCATGGGTAGAAGCAATGCAAAAAGAACTACAACAATTTTTTCGACTTGGTGTTTGGGATCCATAGTCAAGCCAGTTCGGTGAAGAAGGCAATACTAACAAAATGGGTATTTAAGTGTTAGGATGATGACAACGGGGTAATTGTGTGTAACGAGGCAAGATTGGTAGTCTAAGGATTCAATCAACGTGAAGGAATAGATTACAATGAAATGTATGCTCTGGTTGCAAGACTGGAGGCTATACGAATATTTTTGGCTTATGCAGCTTTAAAAAATTTCAAGGTTTATCAAATGGACATGAAAAGTGCATTTCTGAATGGGGGACTTCACGAAGAGGTGTATGTGAAGCAACCTCCTGGTTTTGAAGATCCAGACTATCTCGAGCGAGTCTATCGATTAAACAAAGCTCTTTATGGTCTTAACCAATCCTTGAGAGCTTGGTACAACACGTTGGCTGACCATTTTATTGATAGTGGATTCAAACGAGGGACTGAGGATTGTACTATCTTCTACAAGACTGTGAAAGACAAACTTCTCATTGTCCAGATATACATGGATGATATCATTTATGGCTCTACAAACGACAACTTATGCATGAAATTCGAGAATATCGAGATGAGCTCGATGGGAGAGATGAGTTTTTTCTTAGGGTTGCAATTTTACCAGTCAGATTCTGGAATTTTCATTCATCAGACCAAGCACGTGAATGAAGTTTTGAGATGATTCAAGATTACTGCTGGAAAGTCCCCTCAACTACTCTCCCTGTGGGTCACAGTTTGTCACCAGACGAATTGGAGGATACTGTCGATCCGACCCTACATTGTGCGTTGACCGGCTCGTCCTGATATTATGTTTGTTGTATGTTCGTGTGCTAGGTATCAATCGAGTCATCTGGATGCTATTAAGCGTATTTTCCACTACCTGAGGGGCAATCCTGACATCGTGTTATGATATCCCAAGGACGTTAATTTTGATCTTACTGCTTATACAGATTCAGACTATAAAGAGTGCAAGATTAATTTGAAGTCTACCACATCAGGATCTCAATTTTTAGGAAACCGGCTTGTTTCTTGGTAGTGCAAGAAGCAGATAACGGTCTCCACTTCAACTACCGAAGCTTAATATGTGGCAGCCTCGAGTTGCTGTTCACATGCTTTGTGGATCCAACAACATCTGCGGGATTATGGTTTGAAGTTTCTTACTACTCCCATATTTATTGATAATTCTTCTACGATATGTATTAATAAGGAGCCCGTCCATCACTCTAAAATGAAACATATTGAAATTTGTTATCATTTCATCCACTAATGCTATGAAAAGAAATTAATCAATCTTGAGAAAATTCACACGGATTTTCAGAAAGATGACCTTTTTACCAAAACATTTGACAAAACAAGATTTAAATATTTGCCTGGTTTATATGGTTTAAAATCTTTTTCTGAAATTCAAAAACTCGATTGATCAATTTTATTTCTATGTACAAATTTTCTTTTATTTTCTTTCATTATGTTCTACATTTTTGGAGAAGAATATTTGAGAAATTTGATTATACCAAAATGGGAAATGATGGTACATTGACTTAACGAAACTAGCACATGGATAAATTAGAAAATTTTCTTAAGCTCAACTGCATGATGTTTATGAAAAGCTTGACAATTCGTATAAGTGCGGAAAATATATTAATCTAAATGTTTGCCAAATCTAATGGTACAACATCTTGATGCATAGTTAATATCATTTTTAAGTATCAAAAAGTTTAAAGATTGTTGTGTGTACATGCGTTCATTTTGCCAAGAATTCAGCTAGTTTTTTCTTTTATTTTGCAAAGAAATTCAACTTGATTTTTTCTTTATAAGTCTTGGATCCTCTCCATGTTTAGTAATATCGATATGATGGTTAAGGCCTAAGTATTCTGCTTTATTTTGTTGGTGTTTCCTTGGACTTTGTCCGCGCGATAATACATGATTATCCGAATTGATTGTTAAGGTCTTATACAATTTTAACTTATTTTATTATTTTATTATGTTAAAATGGAACCTTATCTGCGTGTAGTGATACCGATCTTAAGGAAAAATTTTAACTTTCTTCTTTAATTTTCTTTTGTTATTTTTGCATGGGTCACAGCTAATCATGTTAAGAAAGGAAAAATTATATACATGTACGTGACAATTCACTGTATATGATATAAAAATTGTGTCTGAAAGGCGGGGTACACATATGATTTGTGCTTAATTGAACCTTAACACGTATCTTAAAACTACCGAAAGATTTGTGTAAAGTTTAAAGTAGACAATTATATCTGCAATCATCGTTGGATTATGTGCATAATGCTGTCGAAATTGATGTATAGTTTATGACGCTATTAGTCTATATGATCCCATGCCGTGAGCTTTCTCATAAAAATATGTACTGCTTATCGTATTTTGTTTTTAAATTTAATATATTAAAAATTACAAAAATATTTTTAATTTGCTTTGATATAAAAGTTTGAAAAAACAAAATTCAAAAAGATTTTATTTCTCCTTTGTTTTCGATGTCCGAGTTTTGTGAGTTTAAAATTGTTAAAATCTTGGATTTTACCATTTTGGTCAAAATTTTACCCACATGTTTAAGTTAACAATAATGAATTTTGCATCAAAACTGGTTTTGATGGGTATTTCTGGTTTTTGTAAGGGTTTGAATGGTAACTTCATTAATTCGCTAACATTGGTCTTCATTCGATATGAATTTTAACGAATGGATTTCATTCGCTAGTTAACTCTATCGAATGAACTTCATTCGTTACCCAATTCATTTGCTTCCGCTATATACACTTGCTTCCATAGCGAATAGGAACCCATTCATTATTAGTTAATGAATAGTGGCGATTGAATGGTCATTCACTAGTCCTTTAGCGAATGAGCCATTTGTTGTATTGGAGTGTGTGGAAGTGTGTACAAATTATATAAACTGAGAAGTAACGAATGGTAGTCCATTTGTTCATTCACTATTGCCTCGTTACTCTCATTCTCTAAAACGAACTCTTGCAAAAATAAAAAAAACATTTTCATTGCTTTAATCATCATTAGTCATCATTGTTTATAATAAGAAGGTAGTCAATCATCTATTGTGATGATTTAATTAAGTTATATGACTGATTTCATAGGATTTCAACGTTAAAACCTTATCGGATCAATATGTGACAAATTGACAATCAAAACGGATACTAGAATCAAACTAGACTGCTATAGGTTGTTATCGATATTGTATCGATGATATTGAGTCATGTTTTGATGATATTGGTTTATGTTAGAAGGGTTTTTAGAATTTAAAATTGTCTGTTGACTTTCTGAGTTCATATTGATTTTGACTTTGACCACCGGGTCAATGAACACATTCATTATACTATATTTCTATGTTCATTTGCTATCCATTTACTTTAATTCATTAATAAAGTAGCGATTGAACTCTATTAGTTATCTTGGTTAATGAGTGACTTCATTCGTTAGAGCTTTAGCGAATGAGGAACATTTTATTAAATTTCATAGCGAATGTGACATGATTATGGTATATTTAGCTAATGAGTCCATTCATTAGTCTTGTTTAACGAATGGGACATGTTTCTATTCGCTATACGTAGAGAATGAGGACTTGTTGGTCATTTCAAGAATATTATAAGTTGTAACATGCTTATTTGTGCAGATAATGGTTGAACTACAAGTTAATTTAACATCCGAATTCCTAGAAATAATAATAAAGTGGAAATTATCATTATTGTGTATAAGAGTCTATTATTTCACTTTAGAATAATAGATATGGATGATGGGTTAAATTGAGTATGGACCTTCTAGTTAACCGTGATGGGTTTGGATATGATAAATGGGCTAGGGGCCCATGGGCTTGAGGTATAAATATACCTAAAACCCTCTCTAAAACCTTATCACACAACATTCTCCATCTTTCACCTAAACCTCAAGAAAACACACACACTTCTCCATCTCTCCCTATCTTTCACCCAATTCCCGTTGACCTGATGATTCCCGAAGATCTAACCGTCGGACCGTCTCAAATTTTAACGGAGTGTTAATATTATATCAATGAAGATTCCACCAATTGGATCTTTGATCAGAGGTCGGAAAATCAAGTTTTATCAAGGAAACTATAACAATGAAAATGTGAGTTTTTTGGCAAATGTTTGGGTTTTCCGGCAACTGTAGATGCGATGTCCAGCGACAGTGAACATGGGGTTCATATATCGTGGTGCTACGATTATGTGGAAAATTGAATCATCAATATCGAAGTTTGTTTGATATAGTTTTGGGCTATTCAAGTGATTTCAAACATAATCCTCAAAGGTACGCTTTATTTATAAGGTCTAGCTTTCGTGTACGGATTCACATGAAACTTGGTAAAACAGTAGATCGAGACAACGGGTTCATAAATTATGAATCTTGGCCTCAGATCAATTATAGGATTTAGATCTCGCATTCGTCCGCTTAGAAAACAGTTAAAAAGGTGGTCCAAACGAACCCGAATTGGTCTAAAACTTGGTGGAACCTTAGATCGGGTTACAAAGATGGATAAAGTTCCAAACTTGGCCCTAGATCTAAGCTATAAATAGAAATCTTGACAATGAGAATCGTTTGAAACTGAGATTAGATTCGTTTGAAAATGTGATGAGATTCGTTTGAAAATTAGATTACCTTCATTTGAAAATGATATTAGACTCGTTTAAAAATGAGATTAGAGTCATTTGAAAGAGAGATTACACTCGTTTGAAATTGAGATTAGCCTCATTTGAAAATGAGATTAGACTCGTCTGAAAATGAGACGAGACTCATTTGAAAATGAGATGAGACTCTTTTGAAACGAGATGAGACTCGTTTGATATCATGCGATGCGATTCGTTCAGGCCTATGGGATGCGTTTCGTGGGCATGAGAACGCGACCCAATTCTAAAAAGTAAACCCGTTAGCTAAGTTAAACTAGTTCACTAACTATGGTAGTACTGTTTAAATAGACGGATAGTTAATTTATACTTATACAGTTAGTCGTGCTCAAATAAGGAAATGTGTTACAATCAATTCAGAAAGGAATAGGACCCAGGTGAGTTTTTAGCCCCTATCGTTGTTATAAGGGGTTCGTAGATCTTGGCGAGACGGTTCCGCGGCCGCTTGAATTGACTAAGTCGAAGTTCGTTTGATATAGTTTTGGGCTATTCGAGTGATTTTGAACATAAACCTTAGAGGTACGTTTTTATTAAAAAGGTTTAGTTTTCATTTACGGATTTGCATGAAACTTGGTAGAATAGTGGATCGGGCCAAAGAGGTTCATAACGTATGAACCTTGGACTCAGATCAACTAAATGATCTAGATCTCGCATTAGTCGGCTTAGAAAACAGTTAAAAAGGTTGTTCAAACGAACCCGAGTTGGTCTAAAATTTGGTGGAACCTTAGATTGGCTTACCAGGATGGATAAAGTTCCAAACTTGGCCCTAGATCTAACTAAGCTACAAACAAAAATATTGAAAATGAGTTTCGTTTGAAAATGAGCTTACACGTTTTTGAAAATGAGATGAGAGTTGTTTGAAAATGAGATTATAGTCGTTTGAAAATGAAATTAGAGCCGTTTGACAATGAGATTAGAGCCATTTGAAAATGAGATTAGACTCGTTATAAAATGAGATTAGACTCGTTTGAAAATGAGATGAGACTCGTTTGAAAATGAGGTGAGAGTCGTTTGATATCATGCGATTCGTTCCTGACAATGGGATACGACTCGAGGGCATGCAAATGCGACCCGATTTTAAATAGTAAACCCGTTAGCTAAGTTAAACTAGTTCATTAACTAGGGTAGTATTCTTTAAATAGAAGGACAATTAATTTTTACTTATACTTGATATACTGCTAGACGTGCCCAACTAAGGCTAGGTGTTACAATCAATTCAGAAAGGAACATGACCCAGGTGAGTTTCTAGCCCCCTTTCCTTGTTATGTGTTTTGGGGATGTGTGCATACTCCTATATGTTTAGTTAATACACTTATCTTAACTGGTAAGTGTATGCTATATAAATGTTTATAAATGATATTTGAATGATTTAGAAAGAGTTAAGAGTATGTATGCAGATGAATATGATAATATATAACTAAAAGTATGTATGGTTGTATGGAAAAGTATGCATGGTTGGATGGTACGAAAAAAGGGACCGAACCCTAATAATATATGAGGAAGTAGGGGCCGGACCCTAATAATATCCGAGGAAGTATAGACCGTACCCTATTAATATCTGAGGACGAAGGGACCGAACCCTAATAATATTCATGGGAGTAGGGAATGGACCCTAATTATATCTAAAGAAGTAGGGACCGAACCCTAATAATATCCGAGGAAGGAGGGCCGACGCCTAATAATATCTGAGTAAGTAGGGAGAAATACTCTTTAAACGTAGAGATTATTATGTATATATTAGTATGTTAAAACAAGAAAGTATGAAAGTATAAAAGTATGTATGTATGTATGTATACATGTATGAATGAATGAAAGGCAAGCAGGTTAAGTATGCAATATGTGTCTTCGGATACGTATATATGTGAATGTAATGTATGTTGCCTGATTAACTAGAACTCACTCAACGTAGCTGACTTTTAGTATGCACGTAGGCAAATATGTTAAAACAGCTAGCTTGAGGGAGACATGTGGAATCAGACTGAAGAGGTTGGCATCTGAAGAAGATGCGTTATGGTGTTTTAATATGTTGTGTTATGTTATGATTTGAGACAAGTGAATGTTGTTTGAAGACAAGATTTTAATGTTTTGTATTGAATGGTTGATTTTTTTATATTCCGTGAAAAGTTTAATTCACTCTAATTTATAAGAACTTTGATTATGAGTAAATCCATCACCCAAGTAGGGCACCCGGGCTTGGGGCCTTACAAGTTGTTATCAGAGCGTAAGTGAATGTGAGTTGAAAAGATAAGTGAATACACAGCTATTCAAGTGATTTCGAACATACTCTCAGAGGTACGCTTTTTATTAAAAAAAAGTTTAGTTTACGTGTACGGATTTGAATGAATCTTGGTAGAATAGTAGATCGGGCCAAAGGGTTCATAAAGTATGATCATTTGCCTCAGATCAACGAAAAGATCTAGATCTCACATTCGTCGGCTTAGAAAATGGTTAAAAAGGTGGTTCAAACGAACCCGAGTTGGTCTAAAATTTGGCGGAACCTTAGATCGGGTTACAAGGATAGATAAAGTTTCAAACTTGTCCCTAGATCCAAGCTAAAAATAAAAATATTGAAAATGAGATTCATTTGAAATGAGATGAGATTCGTTTGAAAATGAGATTAGACTAGTTTGAAAATGAGATTAGACTCGTTTAAAAATGAGATTAGACTCGTTTGAAAATTAGATTAGACTTGTTTGAAATGAGATTAGACTCGTTTGAAAATGAGATAAGACTCGTTTGAAAATGAGATGAGAGTCATTTGATATCTTGTGATGCGATTCGTTCATGCCCATGGGATGCGTTTCGTGGTCATGTGAATATGACCCGATTCTAAACACTCAACATGTTAGCTAAGATAAACCAGTTCACTAACTAGGGTCGTATCGTTTATATAGAAGGATAGTTAATTTATACATATACTTCATATACAATTAGTCGTGCACATATGAGGAAAGGTATTAGAATCAATTCAGAAAAGAACATGACCAATGTGAGTTTCTAGCCGCTTTCTTTGTTTCTCGGGGTTCGTTGATCTTGGCGAGATAGTTCCGTGGCCACTTGAATTGACTACGTCGAAGTTCGTTTGATATAGTTTTGGGATATGATAGTGATTTCGAACATAAGCCTTAGAGGTACATTTTTATTAAGAAGGTTTAGTTTTCGTGTAAAAATTTGCATGAAACTTGGTAGAATAGGATCGGGCCAAAGGGGTTCATAACGTATGAACCTTGACCTCAGATCAACTAAAGGATCTAGATCTCGCATTAGTCGGCTTAGAAAACAGTTAAAAAGGTGGTTTAAACGAACCTGGGTTGGTATAAACTTTGGACGAACCTTAGATCGGGTTACAAGGATGGTTAAAGGTCCAAACTTGGCCATGGATCTAAGCTAGAAATAGAAAGCTTGAAATTGAGATTTGTTTGAAAATGAGATTATTTAAAAATGAGATGTGATTCGTTTGAAAATGAGATGAGATTCGTTTGAAAATGAGATTAGACTCGTTTGAAAGTGAGATTAGACTCGTCTGAAAATGAGATTAGAGTCGTTTGAAAACGAGACTAGACTCGTTTCAAAATGAGATTAGACTCATTAGAAAATGATCTTAGAGTCGTTTGAAAAAGAGATTAGACGTGTTTGAAAATGAGATTAGACTCGTTTGAAAATGATATTAGACTCATTTTAAAATGAGATGAGACTGGCTTGAAAATGAGATTGGACTCGTTTGAAAATGAGATGAGACTTATATGAAAATGTGACGAGACTCATTTGAAAATGTGATATGTGTCGTTTAATATCATGCAATGTGATTCGTTCAAGACCATGGATGCGATTCGTGGGCATGCGAATGCGACTCGATTTTAATCAATAAACCCGTTAGCTAAGTTAAACTAGTTCACTAACTAAGGTAGTATTATTTAAATAGAAGGATAATTCGTATACTTGATATACAGTTAGTCGTGCCCAGCTAAGAAAAGGTGTTACAACAAATTCAGAAAGGAAGAGGACCCATGTGAGTTTCTAGCCCCCTTTCCTTGTTTTGTTTTTCGGGGCTGTGTGCATACTCCTACCTGTTTAGTTAATACACTTACCTTAAGTCGTAAGTGTATGCTATATGAATGTTTATAAATGATATTTGAATGATATAGAAAGAGTTAAGAGTATGTACCTAGATGCATATGTAAATATATAACTAAAAGTATTTATGGTTTTATGGCAAAGTATATATGGTTGTATGGTACGAAAAGAAGGGACCAAACCATGATAATATCTGAGGAAGTAGGACCGGATCCTAATAATATCCGAGGAAGAAGGTACGAGACCCTAATAATATCCAAGGAAGTAGGTACCGAACCCTAATAATATCCGAGGAAGTAGGGACCGAACCCTAATAATATCCGAGGAAGGATGGAAAGGACCCTAATAATATCCGAGGAAGTAGGCCAAAATTGTCTTTAAAACGTAGAGATAATTACGTATGTATTAGTAAGTTAAACCAAGAATGTATGAAAGTATTATCGTATGAAAACAAGAAAATATGAAAGTATGAAAGTTTGAAAGTATAAAAGTATGTATGTATGTATGTATTGTTGGGTTCCAGTGGTGACCAGTCAATGGTTTAACAATTAAACCCGGTTTTAATTGGTTTCATAGTTATTAATCAAATTAATAATAAATAAGAAAACACAGCGGAATATTAAATCGAGTAATCACCAAAAACGGAACCGTACAGGATCCGGTTACATACGATACGAGTACGAGTAAAACAACCAAAGTAAATAAATAATATACATGACATTATTTAAGTTTTACCTCGGTTAATAAATAACCGGTTGAGACACCGAGAGCTAACAGACAATGCTAGGTGACCAGACGAGATGAACCAACATCGGTGGCGGTGCACGAGTGGACCGACAACGAGGATGACACGACCAACGGGGACAGCGGGGCTGCGGCTGCGGGTCGGCTGCGGGTCGCTGCGGCTGGCTGTCCGGCGGCGGCTGGCTATCCGGCGGCGGTGAGAGGAGCCGAGAGGGAGAGGGAGGAGATGGTGGCTAGGGTTTTTTTCTTGAATAATATTAATCCCTAATGACATATTAACTAGTTTAAATAACTAGTTAATCATGTCGAGCAACCAAGCCCACATTAAGCCCAATCTCATTAAAGGTCCATATCTCGTTTATTAGTCTTTACCGGTTAACTAGTGTAAGCGTTCCAAGTCTGTTACCCAAGGTGTAACTCTTACGGGTCATAAACCGGTCGGCCGCGTTGACTTAAGTGGACCGGTCCATATTTCCAACAGTCTCCCACTTGGACGGATTCGGTTAAGTTTCTCAACACTGACAACCAGCGGTGCTCTAGCTACACATGGTTGCCCCCAACAGGTTGTGACATTTTAAATTCATTAACCAAAGGATCTTGGAATACACTATTGCAAGATAATGAAAATATAGTAATCGTTGTCATTTATCCTTTCCGTATAAGACACCGGTTGAACAATGAGACATGGATCAGATCAATCTCATATGGCGTTCAACCATTATCGTTTTCGTTCTCGAGTCAAAGTGGTCCAATCAAACACACAGTAAGTTTGGGTGAGGCCACACACTTTCTCAGTTTGAATCAACGAAGGTGCCAAGTGTTTAACTGTTACATATCATGTAAGAGTACAAAATCCCATCTTGAATACATACAACTCCCACTGAACTTCAGAATACTCCCAACCAATGCCTTTATGACTGGCAGTCACACGACAGCGTTTGACACTGATCAAAGAATACCTTTAGTAAACGAAAGTTCTAATATGTATCTCAGGTCTAAGGATACTAAATGAGCATACTAATATCAAATGCATCTTATGACTAAGATCCACGAAGACGATTTGATGCGAATTACATCCAACGTCATTCATAATGAGGTCTGTGAGTTTGGAAGTCAAACCTTTGAGCCCAAAGTCAGAATAGTCTTAATTCAGAATCGCTCCCATGAGTCTGACCGACTACAGATAATTTAGAATACAATATTCATGGATTAAACGTATTAAAATGAACACAGCTATAATATTCAACGTTTGCATTTAACCATTAAATCAAAAGTGAACTCAAAAGTATAACTATTTAAATCCAAATACTAAATCAAAACAAATTACTAGCTAATCTAAGACCGATAGCATCCCTGTGTTGGTCATGCTTGTCCTGAGTCATCGGCTTAGTGAACGAGTCTGCTAGGTTTTGATCTGTGTCTACTTTGCTTATTATGTGCCACCTCATTCCAGTATCTCCCGTATGAGGTGGACCTTCCTTAGAATGAGCTTGGCTCTGTGATGAGATCTGGGCTCTTTTGCCTGAGCAATAGCACCTGTGTTGTCACAGAACACCTCGATTGGTTTGCGAATACTCAGAACCACATCGAGATCGGTGATGAACTTCTTCATCCAAGCAGCCTCTTTACAGCATCCGATGCAGCTATATATTCGGATTCGGTGGTAGAATCCGCCATTACACTCTGCTTGGAGCTCTTCCAATAAATGGCTCCTCCATTGAGAGTGAAACCGAAACCTGACTGTGAGTGAGAATCATATCAGTCAGTTTGAAAGCTAACATCAGTGTAACACCTTACAGTGAGCTCCTCTTCCACTCCCCCAAACACTAAGAACATATATTTGGTCATATTCAAGTACCTTAGAATATTCTTTACGACAGTCCAATGGGCTATGCCAGGACTCTGTTGAAAACGACTGGTCATGCTCAAAGCATACAAGACGCCAGGTCTAGTACATAACATAGCATACATGATAGAACCAACCGCTGAAGCATATGGAATTGCTTGCATATGTTTTGATTCAATGCCCGTTGCAGGAGATTGCGATTTGCTCAACACGGTTCCTTTAGTCATTGGAACAGCTCCTTTCTTGGAGTTTTCCATTGAGAAGCGTGCCATTACTTTGTCTATGTAAGTACTTTGACTTAGCCCTAGAATCCGCTTAGATCTATCTCTATAGATCTTTATTCCCAGAATATATGCGGCTTCTCCAAGATCTTTCATTGCAAAACAAGATTCCAACCAGTGCTTAACTTTCTTAAGCATAGGAATGTTGTTTTCAATGATCAGTATATCATCCACATACAGGATGAGGAATGATATAGTTCTCCCACTAGCCTTTCTGTAAACACAAGGCTCATCTTCATTTTTGACAAAACCAAACATTTTGATTTTCTCATCAAAGTGAAGATTCCAGCTTCGAGATGCTTGCTTAAGTTCATAAATTGACTTGTTCAATTTGCAAACCCTAGTAGGATATTTTGGATCGACAAAACCTTCAGGCTGAACCATATTAACATCTTCAGAAAGATGTCCACTAAGAAAAGCGGTTTTGACATCCATTTGCCATATCTCATAGTCATAGTATGCAGCAATGGCAAGCAATATCCTAATTGACTTAGTCATAGCAACGGGCGAAAAGTTTTCATCATAGTCAACCCCTTGAGTTTGAGTAAAACCTTTCGCGAATAGCCGTGTTTTATAGGTTTGCACATTTCCATGCATGTCGGTTTTTCTCTTGAAAATCCATTTGCTCCCTACTGCCCGACTATCGGGGGGTAGCTCAACCAAGTTCTAAACTTGGTTATCATGCATGGACTGCATCATCACGTTCATGGCATCTCGCTATTTCTTGTATTCCGGATCCAAGATAGCAGATTTGTAGTTAGTAGGGTCGTCACCAGACTCGGCTACTAATAAGACTTCGGGACCATCTAGATGCCATAAGTATCTAGAATTTGGTATGGGAGTTCTACTACTTCTGCGAATGCTCGTGTTCACGTCTGATGTATCAGCAACAACAACTTGTTGATCAGACACTCCAACTTCCTCGGTGGTTGTTTGTGGTTCTCGAATTTCTTCAAGATCGACAATGTTATCTCCAGTTCCTCGATTGAGAAATTTCTTCTCAAGGAAGTGGCCTTTCCTCTTGATAGAAATTGTAGGTATATCAGGATGAAAGAAGTAATAACCGCTTTGGTTATAGTTTCCGACGAAAACAACTTTTACGCCACAGGGATCAAGTTTGTCATCAGACTCACTTGAGATGTAAGCATCACATCCCCATACTATAAGGTAAGACAATTTGGGATTCTTTCCCTTATGCCATATCTCATATGGGGTTTTGTCTATCTTCTTAGTTTGAGCTAGATTGACAATGTGGGCGGCGGTCATAAGGGCGTAACCCCAAAAGGAGTGAGGCAAGGTAGTTCTACACATCATCGATCGAACCATGTTTAGCAAAGTTTGATTTCTCCTCTCGCTCACGCCATTATGTTGGGGTGTGCCAGGTGGAGTGAGCTGTGAAACAATTCCATGCTCTTTTAGATGAGTGATGAACTCTGAGTTGAGATACTCTCCACCTCGATCTGATTGAAGCATTTTAATGGTTTTACCATGTTTTTTTTCCACTTCGTTTTGAAACTCTTTGAACCTTTCAAAAGTTTCGTGCTTGTGTTTCATAAGATACACATAAGCATATCGACTATAATCGTCGTAAAAGAAACGAAGTATCTTTCATGGTTTCTTGTCATGGTTCTGAAGGGTCCACATACATCAGTATGTATGAGCCCTAACAGATCACTTGCTCATTCAATTTTATGAGTGAAGGAGTCTTTGGCGAGTTTGCCAGCTAAGCAAGATTCGCAATCATCAAACGAGTCCGGTCCTGTGGATTCAATAATCCCTTCGGATTGGAGTCTTTTAACTCTTTCCCTGCTTATGTGGCCAAGTCGGCAATGCCATAGAAAAGCATCATTGATGCTAGTCTTGATACGTTTTGAAAGATGATATATGTTATTTTCAGTTTGAACATCAATCTCATAAATACCATTTTGAGGTTTAGCCTCAAAATAAAAGATATCATTTAAGTAAGCAGAAATAGCCATGCAATTAAAAACGTACTTAAAACCTTGTTCAAGCAACAATGAAAATGAAATGATGTTTCTGGTCAAACCAGGAGCATACAAACAATTATTCAAAGGAAAAACTAGGCCAGATGGACAAGTAAAATGAAAAACTCCAGTTGCAAGAACTGGTACTCTCTTCCCATCTCCAACGATGAGTTACATTATGCCTTTATTCAGTTTCTTCCACTTCTCAGGCTCCTGCAAGACATTAACAATGTGGAAACCACATCCGGTATCAAATACCCATGTGTTGCTAGAGATAGTGAAAAGTTCAATAACGTATATGGAAATACCTCGAGAAAAGCCTTCACCATTAGCCTTCCTATTTGCTAGCTTAGCTAGATGCTCGGGGCAGTTACGCATCCAGTGCCCCATCTTGTTGCACTTGTAGCACTGGCGCTCCTCAGGAGGCGGCGGCGGTGCCTTTACAACTTTCTTGTTAATGTTGGTGGCAGATTTGGCAGTAACAGTAACTATCTTCTGCCTTTTCCCTTATAACCCTGATTCTTGGGTTTAGGCTTCTTTATACCAGCAGATCGGATCATCAGAACTTGATTGGTCCAAGAAGGAATGTTCATCTCAGCCGTTTTGAGCATGTTGTGTAGCTCTGGCACTGTCTTTACCCAGCCGTTCATGTTGAAATTCATTACGAACTGGTCGTAAAAGCTGGGGAGAGAGTTGAGGATGAAATCCGCTGCCATCTCATCGGATAGGGGATAATCAAGTTTCTTAAGCTGATCGATGTGCCCCTTCATCTTTAGGACATGCGCACTGACGGGAGACCCTTCTGCCATCCTGTAGCTAATGAGCTGTTTCATGGTGTTGAACCGTTCCTGACGGGCTTGTTTCTGGAACATGCCCTTGAGTTGCTCCAGCATCTCATTGGCACCAAAGTCTTCTAAGCCTTTAGCAAGCTCAGAAGTCATGGTGGCTAGCATAATACAGGAGACCTCAGCCGAGTCATCCCTATGCTTGTCAAGAGTTTTTCGAGCAACGACTGTGTTGTTTTTAGGCTCAGTTGGAGCAGGTCCATCGAGAACATACAGGCGCTTTGCCATGGTGAGAACAAGTCTCAAGTTGCGGTGCCATTCGATGAAGTTGGTACCATTCAGTTTATCCTTCTCAAGGATAGTCTTAAGGGCGTAGGGTGTGATTTCATTTGACGACATCTGATTAAAAAAGTAAAAGTAAATTTAATTAGTATTTTCGATGTAGTAGTCCTATTATTAATGACCCAATAACATTAATGAAATAGGAGTATGAGAATCTGGCTTCCAGTTATTAAAGGCAACTGTAGCACACAACATTAATAAGTGGTTAGGCAGACTGACAACGATTGTCAATTGTGAATAGAGCACAACTCTCGGTTATGAGGCCTATAGAGACAACGATTGTCTGTACATATACGTTTAGCCTCATCTTTGCCCACTTTAAGTCTCCAGATAGCTGTAGCACGTAACAGGAGAGTAAAGTAATACTTGTCCTAGTATAGTGACGTGTGAAAGGGCCGGATGTGCCAACGAAACGCTTTCACCTTGATGGGATAGGCTAGAAAACAAGTGCGGTGCTCTAGCTCCAAACACTTGAAATTTTGCAGTATGACTCAAGTGTGACTTGTAGTAGGATTGACATAAACTATTTGTTTTAAATTGGGATAAGTTTTAGAATTACCAAATAGAGTAAAAGTCAAATTTTACTGTATAAATAATCGGGACAAAAAGATGAACCCTTTCATCTCTCAGGACACTTAGTTTTAAATAACATATTAAAACTAAATTTGTCGCGATATGACTAACCAATTTTAAGTTAATAGTTAAACTATTAAGTTATAAGGTTTTGGAAAATCAAATTTAGTTTAATTTTGCAAAAACTCAATTGGTTGATTAAAACTTTATTTTAATATATTTGGTATTAGGTTTGTGGTATTATAACCTATTACAATCAAGCAAGCAACCACACTAGCAAACAAGAATATGTAAATCTTAAATGACCAAAAGGTGATTGGTCTTGCTAGAGCCTATTAGCAAGACCAATCGGGTCAAGGGTCACAACACAAACAACCACAAGGATGGACTCCTGGTGCATCCGGTCATCTTTGCTAACTCCCACTGACTTCAAGAATTCCGTGAGCTCGTTCTCGGTTTTCCTTCGGGTCTTCTTCATTACAATATTCACTAATACAAGTAATGAAAAACTAAACCCTATCTATTACAATTTTGAACCATCAGAGTGGCAAAAAACCATAAAATAAAACCGAAAAATAAATACAACTTTTGAACCATCCATATGGCCAAAAACCAAAAACCATTCAACCAAACAAACAAGGTCGGGCCAGATTTACATATTCGATAAAGATAAAAATAAAATTGAGCAATATTTTGGTCAAATAAAATAAATAAAAATTGACCAAACCAAGATTGCTCAAAAACTTGTCTAGATCAAAAACTTCAACTAGTTTGAAGTTTATGATGTAGATCCGGTGAAAAGACCGGATTCGACTCATATGTTTTAACCAAGACTCTGATACCACTGTTGGGTTCCAGTGGTGATCAGTCAACGGTTTAACAATTAAACCCGGTTTTAATTGGTTTCATAGTTATTAATCAAATTAATAATAAACAAGAAAATGCAGTGGAATATTAAATCGAGTAATCAACAAAAACGAAAGCGTACAGGATTCGGTTACATACGATACGAGTACGAGTAAAACAACCAAAGTAAATAAATAATATACATGACATTATTTAAGTTTTACCTCGGTTAATAAATAACCGGTTGAGACACGAGAGCTAACGGACAATGCTAGGTGACCAAACGAGATGAACCCACAACGGTGGCGGTGCACGAGTGGACCGACAACGAGGATGACACGACCAATGGGGACAGCGGGGCTGCGGCTGCGGTTGGCTAAGGCTGCGGCTGGTTGTCCGGTGGTTGGCTGTCCGGCGGCGGTGAGAGGAGCCGAGAGTGAGAGGGAGGAGATGGTGGCTAGGGTCTTTTTTCTTGAATAATCTTAATCCCTAATGACATATTAACTAGTTTAAATAACTAGTTAATCATGTCGGGCCACCAAGCCCACATTAAGCCCAATCTGATTAAAGGTCCATATCTCGCTTATTAGTCGTTACCAGTTAACTAGTGTAAGCGGTCCATGTCTGTTACCCAAGGTATAACTCTTACGGGTCATAACCCGGTCGGCCGCGTTGACTTAAGCGGACCGGTCCATATTTCCAACATGTATGTATGTATGTATGTATGTATGGATGGATAGATGGATGGATGGATGCATGTATGAATGAAAGGTAAGCAGGTTAAGTAGGTAATATATGTCTTTGGGTATGTACATATGTTAATGTAATGCATGTTGCCTGATTAAATAGAACTCACTCAGAGTAATTGGCTTTTAGTATGCATGATGACAAATAGGTTAAAGCAGCTAGCTTGAGGGAGAAACATGGCATCGGACTGAAGAGGCTGACATATGAAGAAGATATGTTATGATGTTTTAATATGATGTGTTATATTATGACTTGAGACAAGTGAATGTTGTTTAAAGACAAGATTTAAATGTTATATATTGACTAGTAGATGTTTTTATATTCCGCGAAAAGTTTTAATTCACACTAATTTATAAGAAATTTGTTTATGAGTAAATCCAACACCAAAGTAGGGCACCCGGGCTTGAGGCCTTACCTAACATTCTTGATGGTGAACAAGAGCAGCTAGTAGTTCAAGAGGCTCATATTATTCAAGGTCAACAAATCGAGCAACCCGTTCCTAATCTCAAGCCACAAGAAGAACAAAAGGAAAAAGAACAGACTGGTGATTGATGGGTAGCTGACAAGATGCCAAATATTGTTTCCTTCTCAGGTAAGAATTTCTTTGGAAGAGTCGTGTTTGGTGATTATATAACTTTTCTGAGACGTTCGAGGATTTATTAGGCTATTTCTACGATCTTTCAGTGTTTTATAGTATCATTAGACTGTTCTGGGAGACATGTCGATATGCTACTGGGAGAATCATATTGTGGATGCTGTTCAAGGAAGGGAGATAATGATTACAGTGAAGTTTTGCAGGGAAGTTTTGGGATTTGGTGATAATGATAATTATATGTATGAGTTTGAAAGAGCTGATAAAGGGTGTGTTCAAAAGGGTAAAGTATATTTGTGATCTTAACCAATCTCAGTACAACAAAATCTCGGCGAGCAATGCAAGTATTTGTTACATGTACAAATTCATTGCATGGGAGGTTGTAGAAGAGTTATTAATCAGTGTAGAATTTTTCTGCAATATGCATTTGTAGCTTTGGTACTCAACAAGCCTTTCAACTTATCTGAAATGGTATTTTATCATCTTAAAAAGAATTTCATCACGAAGACGCACAAGTTCTTAATGTATCCGCGTTTTCTACACATTATCATTAATCATTTATAGCCTGATTTGGTTAATGACAAGGAGATTGAAGCTTGTGTTATTCAATTGGATCACATGAAGGAAGACACTATGAGAAGGATTCAAGTCTACCAGGGTCAGACTGAACAAACGAGGCCGAGGTATAAGAGGTTAATTGGGCATTTGGCCAGTGAGTTATACTAAGCACCAAACAATGATCGTGGGACTCACGACTATTTATTTATTTTAAATCTTTTGGGACATATGCGTACTTTATTTATTTACCTATTATATAGTATTCAACTGCAACTGTTAATCCTTGTGTGCATATCAGTGTATACCTAATTTGTTATTTGCTTACTTGCTTTATTTCACAGCATTCGGAGAGTTCCATCATAATAGTATGATCATACGACCATTGTAGTGGCCGGCGTCCAGTCGCATGACAATGGTTTCACCGACAACTCAGTTTTGGTAACCAATGCCCGATTCACATGGCAACGGTTTAGCCCTTTCTTTATTATTTGTTTGAATTGTGTACATGCTATGGCTTAATTGATTATCTCACATGAACAGTCTGTGCTTCCTTTTATATATTATAATATATCTCAAATTAACTAGTGTTTTACTCACTCAACATGTGTTGTTGACAAAATTATTTCTATTTTATACGCATATGCAGGTTATCGTATGAATTTAATGCAAGTTGGTGAAGACTTAGTGATGAACTTACGTTAGAAGAATTTTAATCAAGATCATTAGAAATATAAATTTGTTTTTGTTGTGTTTATGGATTATGTACATGTTTGTATTTGATTTATTTGAATAATTAGTTAAATTTAATAGATATTGTCACCTTTAATATTGCATAATAGTATCTTGAGAGCTGTTAGTAATCAGCTCACGCCCCGGCATTTCCGCCTTAGGTTGGGGTGTAACAGATTGGTATAAGAGTCAAAGGTTTAAGATAGGTCGTTAGTGGTGCACTAATAAAATGCTTAGGAGCCCCATACGTGATTATCTGTTTGCCTTATGTGTTCAAATTAATTGTTTACAACTTTCTTAGATAATTATTTAATTATTGATTATTGTTTGTAAGTCCTGTGAACGGATCTTTTAATGTGATATCACACAATCTCATGATTAGGAGGAAACTAACACGAGTTGATTCAATAAGATGTAAACAAACACAATAGGAACATGATGAATATGCTTCAAAAACACATGTATATTAAACGTCTAGTTCTTAAGGACAACGGGTTTCACAAAACAACCGATATCTCTCTCGTCTCTCTCTATCATGTCTCACACGTCTAACCCTATAGTAAACCTAGTTACATGGTTTATATATAGAGATTACATACAAGCCCAATACTACCCAAAGCCCACCTAGATCCATGTGATCTCGGTTTACAATATAAGCCCAAACCAAGTACAAACCACATTGATACTAGCCCAAGAATCTCCCCCATGGTTTGTATCTTCAATATCAATCGTGCTCAATAATATTTTCATCCGCCTCTTTCTAAGCACCAGCCCATAAACCTGTATGGATAACCGATTTAACCATTCTTGTATACTCCTTAGCACCTGGATCGTACAATGGTTCAACCATGATTTGAAAGTTGCTAAGAGTTTTAATGTCTTTTTCACCAAACATCAATAAATCTTGTATCAACAAATCGAAACTGCCCTTTTCGTAGACGAATACCGACCGTTTCCATCTCACCATAATACGTCCATAACGTCATCTCATCCAAAGCAACATCGGGAATTCTAGTAGAAAGAGGAATGTGATTTGCCTTTTTAGTAGCCGACCACATTACATTGACCATTGTCTTCCCCGTCTTTGGATCTCGGACCCCTTTGGCTTTCTTTAAAAAATGATTCAGCTGTGGTCATATTTGGGATCCCCGATCAACTTGATTCCTCAAAAAGTTCCAAAAATCGATAGCCTTTTTGTCGTTGTTGGGGTTGTGAAACGGAGCATTAATCAAGTCACTGAGATTAACCCTTGTCCATGATCCAAAATCCTTCTTCTTCCTGTAGTATTCAGTATTTCTAGACCTCCTTTTCACCCACCACATAGCTTTGTTGATATCAAATCCCCATGACATGACGCCTTATCGATCACCATACTTGCCAGATAATCCCTTTTTGAATTCAACGATGAATTCATCCGGGTGATCAAAAGATTCCACATTCTGGTTTGAGTTCTTCATAATAAGAATCTTCTTTTGAATTCTCTCACTTTTTTCGGATGTATTCAGAGGGGCAACAAGATATTATTCAAGTGTTTCAGAAGTATATATTTTTGAAGAAGGATGCGCACTGGAACTACCACCTTGATTGTCAACAGGTGTCTTTTCAGCAATGTCCTCACCACTTTTAAATTCATCTCCAAATTTTTGAATGAGATTTTGTTGGAGATCTAAATACATAGCATTGAGGCTGCCCATGTTTGCTTGAAGTTCATTGATCTTTAAATCCTTATCAGAGTTACTTGCTTCAAGCTCTTGAATTCGTACATTCTTCACAACCGAGTCTTGTTCAAGTGTTGTAAGGCCCCGTTACCGGTGCCCTACATTGGGTGTTGGATTTACTCATAAACACAGTTCTACAAAATCAGAGTTTATTAAAACTTTCGCAGAAATGTTAACTTTAATCATTCGATAGAAAACATTCGATCTTATCTTTAAAAGATAATATACAACATCATATTTAAAACATCATTTCTCCTCCATATTCAGATGCCAGCCATTCAATTCATGCCATGTGCCCTCCCCATGCTAGCTCATTAAACATATTTACATGCGTGCATACTAAAAGTCAGCTACGCTGAATGAGTTCTAGTTAATCAGGCAACATATAATTCATTCTCATACATTCCTTCACGTATCCGAAGAAATGTATTAATAATTTAACCTTGTATAAACATCTATAAGAGGAACGTCACATAATATCTATTAAAAGAACCATTACTATTACCCATACTATATATATTTTCCATAGAAGGAACAATCTATATATATTATCCATAGAAGGAACACTCTATGTATTATCCATAGAAGGAACACTATACATTATCCATAGAAGGAACTACTCGCATTATCCATAAACGGAACCCTATATATTATCCATAGAAGGAAAACTACATATTATCCATAGAAGGAACACTATTCATTATCTATAGAAGGAACACTATATATATGTATTTCATTTAATATCCATTTAAGGAACACATATAATGTCCACGGTCCTTACATTATCACTTCCCGAGTCTAATTCCAATAGGAGTTAGAGGGAGTTTCCATCCTAACATACTATATCAGACATAAAGCCCACAAACCGTTCATACACTTGCTTCCACATACCATACATACAACTATAATCACCTTCCTTGGAGATACGTGCAATATCTGAAGATCGTTCACGCACCGACAAGCATTCATCCATAAGCTTAATATAAAATTTATCACATAAGTCATCAATGGCGTACACTTACCACTTAAGGTAAGTGTATTAACATTCCACATTGAGTATGCACACAGCCCCGAAAACATAACAAGGAAATGAGGCTAGAAACTCACCTGGATCCTATTATATTCTCCGTTAATCGCTCTCTTTAACTATGTCACACCCCAACTTACGGCGGAAATGCCGGGACATTAACTGATTGCCACAGCTCTTAAGGTACTATCATGCAATATTGGAAGTTTCAGTATCTATTAAATTTAATTTCAAATAAGAATAAGTATTTAATACAAACATTCAAAATCAATCTAACACATGTCACAAATCAAAAGTCTTGTTTATTTCTCAATCTTGCATTCTAAGTTTTCTTTCAAATCTTGACTTAACTTCACATCACATGATAACCTGCATATGCGTTGAAAATAGAATGGTTTTGTCAACATAAGGTTGAGTGAGCAACACACAAGTTCACAAAAGTATAAATAAAAATAAGTAGTTGCAACAAGTCATATGAGTATAACAAATTAACCAAATGAGCAAGTATAATGAGATGTCGAGAATCACAAAGCTATAACGACTGGCTTATGATCATACTAGATTGAGATTATGTTGGACCTCTCCGAATGCCAAATCATATAAGCACATAAACAAGTAAAGTATAAGTTGTTAACACATAAGACAAAGTTGCAGTTTTGTGTATAAGTATATATATGAGAAATATAATTTACGCATATGTCCCTAAAACGTGGAAAAACGAGTAAAAGAGGGGAATGTGGTACTCACCTCAAAAGACGAACAAAGATGATTGGAATAATAAGAACGCGGGAAAATCAAACGCGAACGTAAAAGCCTAATGAGGAACAAAGAGAAAACAGATATGCTAAGTATATGAACATGATAGATTCTTGAAAACTCGATAATTAAGTTAATATTATATCATTTTAATCACAATTAATTTAATAAAGATATTATATGTAAAATTATTAGTTTATTAAGTTATATATATAAAGTATATTTATAATAATTTATCATGTATATAACAAGTGAAATTTATCTTTTAAAGTATTATTAGTTTGTTAAATTAAATTATTAAAATATTTTATCATATAAAATACATCTTAAAACATTGTTAGTTTTATAATTATATGTATATATAAAGTTTACTTATAATTTTTATATATTAAAACATAAATATTAATTTATATGTATATATACCTATATGTTTACATATACGTATATACACGGACATAAGATGTGAGAAAAGTGTTTTATTGTCGGTTTTCAATAAAATAGTTTTAATTAATTATTATTATTATTATTAAATATATGTTTATTAATTGATTTAAAAGAAAATAAACAAAACAGATGCTAAAAATACGGGGTGGCAGGGGGTCGAACCCGCGACCTGCCATCCCTAACCCAAAGTCTTAACCAACTGGGCTAACTAGTACATTCAACAAAGAATAGTTCAGATTAAATATAAACAGAAGCAACTCAACTGTTCATAGCCAAAACCCTAACAACATGAACTGTTTAATCCGTTGAAATCAAATCAAATTGATATTGGGGCTATGGATCAGTACGTTAACGCGATTATAATCATATGTTTAATTACCTCAAACAAAGATCAAAAGTGGGTTAACAAGATAGAACAGTGCCGGCGCGAACGATGACGAAGAGCATGATTAAACCGTCTATTATAATACAATTAACGATGTGGATATTGTAGGAGATGGGTAAAGGATTGGATGTGTGAATTTAATTGGAATATCATCAACGCTTATATAGAATTAGGGATTTAGGGTTTATAGTTCGTTTAAAATTCAAAATCGGGATAATAGATGAACGATTTGAAATATTAAAACACGTTTAGATTGTTTAATAGGCCGAGGATAAGATGACTATGATAATTACGAGATCAAGATAACAAAATTTCAAAGTTTAAATGAATAGATTAAGCAAATCGGGTATGAGAAGTGTAAATGGATTCGGGTTTGGATCCAAGGGTTGGGTAATGGATATCCATATGATAATATGGGTTACACAATATTTACAATATTGACCCTTAGGTTTGAGAATGGACATAAAGAAGATAAACTCTATTGTTTTTGGTTAAATATGTCAAAACTTATAAGATATAAATATAAATAATTAAATATTAATAAAATAATCAACTTAGCTTGAGAAATGCAATTATATAAAAATAACCAGAACATTGGACCGATTCAAATAAAAGTATAAGTTGAAAACCCGAGTTGTTACAATCTCCCCTACTTTAGGAAATTTCATCCCGAAATTAAGGAATATTATAACAACACCATTAAATAAAAATACATAACACAGAACTTTAGATTGTTAAAGTAACACTCCAAATGAAAATCCGATAAGGGCACTAATATATAGGATATACCAGCGGCGTATCCACCATGTCCTTATCATCTTTTCATTTGTACCGTTATCTCAAATACTTTTGGTTCTTCATTATGGCACACAACTATTCGGATTATGATTTTCATGAGAGGACTTTGGTAATTACGTATGCATCCATAATTACTTAGATCGTCGGATGGTCCACATAACTCGTCCCATTGTGTGGGTTAAACGTTTTAAGTAAAACATGATTTTGAATGAACCAAAATTTTTAAAGAGTTTTAGTTAGAGAATCACAAGTGTATAAAACAATTCCAAAAGTTGTGGTGGATTTTACAAAAACAAGGAAATTTTCAAAACATCACAAAATATAAGTATTTGAAGAAAATATCACTTTTTAACAATTAAGGGTAATGAAGGAAAGGAAATAAGATAAAAGTATACTTTAATAAACAATCTATTTAAATAAAAGGAACTTCATTCATAAGATAAAATATAAATAGTTCAAATGGGAAATAATTCAAAGCCATAAAGAGGCGTTACAATACGAAATTAAGAAAGACAAAATAAAATTAAGATAAAGGGAATGACAAAAGTCTTCATGATCCGGGAGCAGTTTAATTGACTTGACTCGGAGCACCATGAGGAGTTGCAGGAGTAGGAGTAGTTGAGGTAGACTGGCTTGGAATAACTTGAATGGGTTGAGCTTGCATAACAGGGGCTTGAGTAGAGTAGGCTTGGTACACTTGAGCTTGTGGATATGGGGCTTGATATAGTTGGGTTAAGTAAGGTTGACTTGGATTGATGGGTGGAGCTTGAAGGATATGAGATCGTTGAGTTTGAACTTGGTGAGCATGGGTCAAGTAGTAGGGTGCAGTCATAGTTTGGGCTTGATGGGCATGGATAAGTTGAGGGCACGTATTACGAAGATGATTTGGGTCTCCACAATGATAGCAAGCACGGATATTAGGAACACCGGGTTGAGCACGTGAGGTGGTTTGTGCATTTGGCGGGATACGGCAAGTGTTTACAAGGTGACCATAAAGGTTGCATTGGGTGCATAGTCGGCAAGGGGTTTGGACAGAGTGATGAAAGTTACACTTGGCACATAGGGGATGAGGACCAAGGTATGTCTTTTTGCTCGGGGTAGTTTGGCTTTGGTTAAGATGAGGTTGGTTATTGGGTTGGTTAACGACATAGGCTTTACGCTTGTTGTTGTTGCGGTGATTGTTGTTGTAGGAAGCGGGTTTGGGTTCGGCTTTAGCATTAGATGTTGAGTCGGTTTCAGTCTTGTCGGGATTAGGCTTGGAATCTTTGCGAGACAAGGTTCCATCCCTAACATGACTATCGGTGAGGGAAGAAGCTAGGTCAATGGCCTCACCAATGGTTAAGGGATCATGACTCATCACAACATCACAGGAAATGATTGGTAAACCGCGAATGTATTTCTGAATGCCGCGGTTGTCGGGGGTTACAAGGTGAGGTAAGATTCGGCTAAGTTCACGGAAACGGTTTGAGTAGGTAGAGTTATCCCCACCAACCTGTTTGAGTTCCCAAAACTCAGTCTCAAGTCTTTGCAGTTCGTGTTCCGGGCAAACTCCTTCTTCATTGCCTCTTTAATTTCTTCCCAAGGCATGGATACGACCAAGTCAGACCCTTGGTTAGTCCTCAAAGCATTCCACCATGTGACAGCTCGGCCCTCGAACTTTCTCGAGGCGAAATTAGTCCGTTTGGCGTCCGGACATTCACAGTGGGTGAAAACATTCTCCATTTTTTCAAACCATTGCAGCAAGGCGGTGACATTTTTCTAACCACGGAAAGATGGGGGTTTGGTGCTCAAAAAGTTACGGAAATCATAGTTATTTGGTGCAGACGATGCGGCACATCCGTTGGAGTTGAGGCTTTGGATCTGAGTGACTATCATGGGCATTGCAGCAGCGAATTCTTTTGTGATCCTAGCAGCCAAGCGACGATTGCGTGAACCAGATGAACGTTAACGACGTTGTTTTCTTAGAGATGACATTCTATAGGGATCAAAAATGAGGATTTATAAGATGAAGAATAAATTGAGGAAATCATAAGATTAGTAAAATGTTTTATTATGTGGAAATAATAATGTTGTCTTAAGAAGTAAGGGGATTTGCAACACAAAGATTAATTGTAAAAGATTATAAGATGAGGGGGTACATAGCGTAAATAGTTGTTAAACGATGTAGTCAATAAGATTAATGTGCACTGACTACATGAGGAGTTAAGTCAATTTAAAATTTAGATTATTAAGTTTACAATAAACTAATGAATTATAAATTGTGGATGTTGGCCTCCCATTAGCTTTCCATGGCAATTTGAATGCCACAACAAACTAATGAAAAACAACTGAGTTGGACAGCCCATGAGCGTTACATTGCAATTTGATTGTCCCAACTAATTAACGAATTAACAATGTAATGAAGTTTGTCGGCCCAATGAGCGTTACACGATGTTTTAACCGACCAAACTAAATAACGAACTATCGAAATAAATATGGGTAGTCGAGTATCTTGTGAATCACCACGTTTGATTACTCCAACAAAAATACGAAAACAAGTTAAGAAATGGATAATAGGAGTGCCCATGGGTTCCATGGATTTTTCACCCAACTAACCATTTAAATAACGGAACATATTAATCGGGAAAACCGAGTTTAGCCACGAACCACCGTGAATTCGGTCTAAAAATATTATAGGGATGTAACCACTAATGTGGTTACGGTTGACAGCTTAGGGTGTCGGTCATATGGCATTTATGGGTCTCGCTCGGGTCCATAGGGTTGAGTATTGTGGTCAGGTTATCACCCAGGTAAGGAATAGCATCTTACCTTTGGTTCTTGAAACCGTTTTGCTAGTGCCCAACTCACAGTTTCTCTTGTCCTTTCATTTATCGTAGGGACATGCCACATAACCTAGCCCTAAGGTGAACGAGTGAAAACAACGGTAATTCTTAAGGAATTTCCCGAAAATAAAGCAATCTAATTTTTGAAAACTTTTCTTTGAATGTTGAGGCATAGCCTCGGAGTTTGTGTGTGTGTGTGCATAACAATACAATAGATAATAAATAAATAATTATCTAAGAAAGCTGTAAACAATCAAATTTTGAACACATAAAGGTAAACAGATAAGCACGTATGGGGCTTCTAAGCATGTTACTATGGCACCACTAACGACCTATCTTAAACCTTCGGCTTTGATACCAATCTGTCACACCCCAACCTACGGCGGAAATGCCGGGACGTTAACTGACTGCCACAACTCTTAAGGTACTATCATGCAATATTGGAAGTTTCAGTATCTATTAAATTTAATTTCAAATAAGAATAAGTATTTAATACAAACATTCAAAATCAATCAACACATGTCATAAATCAAAAGTCTTGTTTATTTCTCAATCTTGCATCCTAAGTTTTCTTTCAAATCTTGACTTAAATTCACATCACATTATAACATGCATATGCGTTGAAAATAGAATGGTTTGGCAACACAAGGTTGAGTGAGCAACACACCAGTTCACAAAAGTATAAATAAAAATAAGTAATAGCAACAAGTCATACGAGTGTAATAAATTAACCAAATGAGCAAGTATAATGAGATACCGAGAAGCACAAAGCTATAACGACTGGCGTATCATACTAGACTGAGATTATGTTGGACCTCTCCGAATGCGAAAGCATATAAGCACATAAACAAGTAAAGTATAGTTGTTAACACATAAGACAAAGTTGCAGTTTTGTGTATAAATATATATATGAGAAATATAATTTACGCACACGTCCCCAAAACGTGGAAAAACGAGTAAAAGAGGGGGATGTGGTACTCACCTCAAAAGAAGAACAAAGATGATTGGAATAATAAGAATGCGGGAAAATCACACGCGAAAGTAAAAGCCTAATGAGGAACAAAGAGAAAAACGGATATGCTAAGTATATGAACTAGATAAATCCATGAAAACTCGATAATTAAGTTAATATTATATCCTTTTAATCACAATTAATTTAGTAAAGATATTATATGTAAAATTATTAGTTTATTAAATTATATATATAAAGTATATTTATAATAATTTTTCATGTATATAACAAGTGAAATTTATCTTTTAAAGTATTATTAGTTTGTTAAATTAAATTATTAAAATATTTATCATATAAAATACATCTTAAAACATTGTTAGTTTTATAATTATATGTATATATAAAGTTTACTTATAATTTATATATATTAATTTATAATTATATGTACATAAATATTAATTTATATGTATATATACCTATATGTTTACATATACGTATATACACGGACAAAAGATGTGAGAAAAGTGTTTTATTGTCGGTTTTCAATAAAATTGTTTTAATTAATTATTATTATTAAATATATATTTATTAATTAATTTAAAAGAAAATAAACAAAACAGATGCTAAAATACGGGGTGGCAGGGGGTCGAACCCGAGACCTGCCATCCCTAACCCAAAGTCTTAACCAACTGGGCTAACCAATACATTCAACAAAGAATAGTTCAGATTACATATAAATAGAAGCAGCTCAACTGTTTATAGCCAAAATCCTAACAACATCAATCTGTTTAATCCGTTGAAATCAAATCAAATTGATATTGGGGCTATGGATCAATACGTTAACGCGATTATAATAATATGTTTAATTACCTCAAACGAAGATCAAAAGTGGGTTAACGAGATAGAACAGTGTCGGCGCGAACGATGACGAAGAACACGATTAAACCGTCTATTATAATAAATTAACGATGTGGATATTGTAGGAAATGGGTAAAGGATTGGATGTGTGAATTTAATTGGAATATCATCAACGTTTATATAGAATTAGGGATTTAGGGTTTATAGTTCGTTTAAAATTCAAAATCGGGATAATAGATGAACGATTTGAAATATTAAAACACGTTTAGATTGTTTAATAGGCCGAGGATAAGATGACTATGATAATTACGAGATCAAGATAACAAAATTTCAAAGTTTAAATGAATAGATTAAGCAAATCGGGTATGAGAAGTGTAAACCCGTCGGTTTGGATCCAAGGGTTGGGTAATGGATATCCAGATGATAATATGGGTTACAACAATATTTACAATATTGACCCTTAGGTTTGAGAATGGACATAAAGAAGATAAACTCTATTGTTTTGGGTTAAATATGTCAAAACGTAAAAGATATAATTATAAATAATTAAATATTAATAAAATAATCAACTTAGCTTTAGAAACACAATTATATAAAAATAACCCGAACATTGGACCGATTCGAACAAAAGTATAAGTTGAAAACCCGAGTTGGTACATACTAAGCTCTGTTGACTGTATAATAATTACACTTATCAATACTTGTACTAATTATATTGCTCATATCTTAGCCAAAATGGCTAAGTCTGGTCTAATCTAGTGGTCTTTAGATTACATTTTACTTAGAATATTTTACCTTAAATCCTAATGCATTTGTATTCTAATGGTCACATTGTAAGCTAATGATCACATTGTAATCTAATGACCACATTGTAAGCTAATGACCACAATGTAAGCTAATGATAATATTGTAAGCTAATGAACATTGTAAGTTAATGGATAGTAAGCTAATGAACATTGTAAGCTAATGGACGTTGTAAGCTAATGAACATTGTAAGCTAATGAACATTTTAAGCACATTGTAAGCTAATGGACATTGTAAGCTAATGAACATTGTAAGCTAATGAACATTGTAATCGAGTCTCAAGAATGTAAGCGAGTATACATTGTAAGAGAGTATACATGTAAGCGAGCGAGTATAGGCAAAGTAAGCGAGTATAATGTAAGCGAGTAAAATGTAAGCGAATTCAATGTAAGCGAGTTTAGTGTAAGCGAGTATAATGTAAGCAATGTTTCCCTAACTGTTTTCGGCTAAAACTTAACCCGAGTGACCATAAAGCTTGGACCTTTTGGGCTAAAGATGTTCAAAACTAGATCTAGGGTTAATTTAAACGAGCCGTTCATAACCATAAGTTTGTTAAGTCCATTTTAACATCAAGTTCGCTACTTTATGGTTTGTTTATACCCGATCTACTCTAGGGTTTGGTTTCATAACAAACTGTTCATAAAAGCATAACATTTAAATATAAAGAACGTACCATCACTCGTTTTTAAGTTACTGTTTAGCTTGGTTATGAACTAGGATCTTGTATCTTGCTTGTATATCAAAGATTTATAAGAATCTAAGCTTGTTTGGTCTCGGAATTCTCTCTTCCTCTTGCGGCCGTGTATGGAGGCTATGTGTGTGTTTTTAGAGTGTGTAGAGATTCTTAAAAGATAAGATGGATGGAAATGGAAAGGATTAGGGTTTAAGGGGGGTATTTATACTCCCTACTTACTCTTTCATATTTTATCATTATTATTATTATCGTTCCACTAACTCAACTAACGGAAATAATATATTAAACATTATTTTATAATTTCGGGATGTTACAAGTCTTCCCTCCTTAAAGAGGTTTCGTCCCCGAAACCTAGCTTATTTCTTGTAAAAGGAACACTTCCTATATTCACGCACTTTATTGGATCATGTTTGCTTTATGGGTTATCCTTCCTACTCCTGACTTGCAGTCACAGAGTGGTGTTCATGTGTCTTAGCTATTAAGGTAGCTTATCCATGAAGCCCTAGATGTACCAAGTCTCGTCTTGTCCCTCTAAGGGGCTTTGTTTCACATTATACTAATGCTAACGCCTAAGACGACACTTTATCACAACACAACTATTCATCATAACCAACATACATTCAGGACAATTCATATCTTAATTAATAAACACCCACTTCAATATAAAACAACACGCATTGAGTCATTAATAAGTCAAACATAAATTAAACTTATGGCTAGTATCTAGCTTCCTTGAATGGTCTTTTCTAAGCAAACGGAGGAAACTTGTTAAGTCTCAAGCATTCTTCTCCGCTCTGTGCTCGTCCCTTGGCTTCCTGCAGTCCCTTGCTAGGTGCCCATGCCCTCCACAGTTATGACACCTATGGTGATCCTTGCACTCCTAGGAGGAATGTCCTGCTTTTCCACACCTGTAGCAAACACCTAATCCCATTCTGCATTCTCCCGGGTGATTCTTTCCACATTTTTCACAAACAGTGAACTTTTCATGCATTACCTTCTTCTTACGTAGGTCCTCTTCGTTAGCTTCCTTTGGTTTTGGTATTGGATTCTTTCTCTTCGGTTCGGTCTTCTCCTCTTCATGGGTGGCAAGGTCCTCATAAACCATATCGGCCAATTCCACAACTGAGTCAAACGTTGTGATGTTCTACTAGCCTTAACCAAGTGCGAACATTCTGCGGAAGTCCCCTGATGTAACACTTGACCCTCTTAGCTTCAGCGTTCACCATCTCAGGTACCAGCCTAGACATGCGGTTGAATTCAGTAGTATACTCATGGTGTGTCATCTTTCCCGCTTTCAAGGTCAGGAACTTCATCTCAGCTCTTTCAACTTCGGTATCAGCATATAACCTCTTCATCACCAACTCTTTCAGATCATTCCACCTCAACGCCTTAATCTCATCCCGAGTCTTCCTCTCCTCCACACTTTCCGACCGGTACATAGCTTCATCCCCAAATGACTGAGTGGCATAACCTACCGCTTGGTCGGGACAACATTCGCTAATTCAGATAACCTTATCCATTGCGGTTATCCATTGAAGGGTAGCGATTGCGTCTCCCAAACCAGTCAGCTTCGGCGTGTCGCAACCTTTGAATGACTTATAGTTACACCCACCTCGGCCTCGCTTCCTATCATCAACCTTCCCCGACCTAACCTCACTCGAGTCCTCTTTCTCTCTTCATCATCTTTCTTACCCGTCTCTCCTGAACCTTCAGCAGTTCTTCCATGGCTTCTAGCAGGCCCTTCAGGAGTCAAGTTCTTCACAACAAGAGCTACAGTTTGAACAATGGCTGCTTGAACAGCAGGGTCAAGTTGATGCCCGTCATTGTTGCTCGAATTCTGTCCAGCTGCACTTCCTTCCTCCCTTGTGTTAGAGCTGATTCTACCAAAGGTTGTCGGAGAATACGCGGCCTGCCACGACGTCCAGTGCGACCTCCTGTTCCAACGACTTTCTTAGCTCTAGCCATTCTATAAGGAAACACACACATCATCACTCAAGGAACTATTTAGTATAAGGATAGTAAGGCTAACATGTAATAACAATGGCCAACTGTGATTAGCTGATCACGTTACTTTCTGTGTTCTATACACTTCCTCTTATAAGTCTATTTGTGCTAATTCTACTTCTAACAGTTAGACAATCAAACAGTTCATACCATCATATACTCCCATCCCTACCAATTAAGCTAACATTCATACCTCATTCTACTTTACATGTGATATTATTCACATACTTTACCTTTACCTGGCTTGCTTGAGTGACACATGGCTTTCTTGAACTAGCATCTTCTTTCTTTTCTTACTTTAATCCCATTCTCTGTTTGAGTCTAAGCATGTAGGATGCTTAAATCTCTCGAACTTTGCTCTGATACCAACTTGTAAGGCCCGGTTACCGGTGCCCTACATTGGGTGTTGGATTTTCTCATAAACACAGTTGTACAAACCATAGTTTATTAAAATTTTCGCGGAAACGTTAACTTTAATCATTCGATCTTTTCTTTAAAACATAATATACATCATATTTAAAACATCATTTCTCCTCCATATTCAGATGCCAGCCATTCAATTCATGCCATGTGCCCTCCCCATGCTAGCTCATTAAACATATTTACATGCGTGCATACTAAAAGTCAGCTACGCTGAATGAGTTCTAGTTAATCAGGCAACATATAATTCATTCTCATACATTCCTTCACGTATCCGAAGAAATGTATTAATAATTTAACCTTGTATAAACATCTATAAGAGGAACGTCACATAATATCTATTAAAAGAACCATTACTATTACCCATACTATATATATTCTCCATAGAAGGAACAATCTATATATTTATCCATAGAAGGAACACTCTATGTATTATCCATAGAAGGAACACTATACATTTTCAATTGAAGGAACGACTAGTATTATCCATAGAAGGAACCTTATATATTATCCATAGAAGGAACACTACATACTAGCCATAGAAGGAACACTATTCATTATCCATAGAAGGAACACTATATATATGCATTTCATTTAATATCCTTTTTAAGGAACTCATATAATGTCCACAGTCCTTACATTATCACTTCCCGGGTCTATTTCTAATAGGAGTTAGAGGGATTTGCCATCCTAATTTACTATATCAGACATAGAGCCCACATACCGTTCATACAATTGCTTCCACATATCATACATACAACTATAATCACCTTCCTTGGCGATACATGCAAAATCCGAAGATCGTTCACGCACCGACAAGCATTCATCCTTAACCTCAATATAATATTTATCACATAAATCATCTATGGCATACACTTACCACTTAAGGTAAGTGTATTAACGTTCCACATTGAGTATGCACACAACCCTGAAAAATAACAAGGAAATGCGGCTAGAAACTCACCTGGATCATGTTACGTTCTCCGTTAATCGTGATCCCTCTCTTTAACTGAGCTATGCTGACTGTATAATAATTACAAGTATCAATACTTGTCCTAATTATATTGTTCATATCTCAGCCAAAATGGCCATGTCTGGTCTAATCTAATGGTCTTGTTTTAGATTTACTTAGAATATTTTACCTTAAATCCCAATGCATTTGTATTCTAATGATCACATTGTAATCTAATGATGACATTGTAAGCTAATGATCACATTGTAAGCTAATGACCACCTTGTAAGCTAATGACCACCTTGTAAGCTAATGACCACGTTGTAAGCTAATGACCACATTGTAAGCTAATGATCACATTGTAAGCTAACTATCACATTGTAAGCTAACGATCACATTGTAAGCTAACGGACGTTGTAAGCTAACGAACATTGTGAGCTAACGAACATTGTAAGCTAATGGACATTGTAAGCTAATGAACAGTGTAAGCTAATGAACAGTGTAAGCTAATGGACATTGTAAGCTAATGAACATTGTAAGCTAATGGACATTGTAAGCTAATGAACATTGTAAGCTAATGAACATTGTAATCTAATGAACTGTGTATTCGAGTCTCAAGATTGTAAGCGAGTATACATGTAAGCGAGTATACATTGTAAGCGAGGATACATGTAAGCGAGTCTCAAGATTGTATGAGAGTATAATGTAAGCGAGTTCAATGTAAGCAAGTATAATGTAAGCGAGTTTGTTGGTGCATGATGCCAGTAGTTCATTATCTCGTGTTTATTTATGTCTGTAATAGTTACATTTTTCGTATTGTGTTGAACTTGTTAAGTTGGCTTTTATGTTTTGGCGAACTTGTGTTTAGCGAAGTTAGGACAACTTCGCCTAGTATGTTAGGCGAAGTTGTCGCACTATAAATACCTAACTTCGGCTCATTTGATAATAATACTTGACAGCCGTATTTGTGTAACCCTAGTGTTACGTGTTTTATGACTTTTGGTTATTGGCAATATAACGAGTATCCCTTTATATATTCGTGTGTTTACATGTGATTTACGTGTTCATCATGTTAGCACTCGTATCATATACGTAGGGGATTCCGCACCCTCGTGTTACGAGATACTCCTGTGTAGATCCGGCTCGGAACCTACAATTAGTATCAGAGCCTTTGCTCGTGATTGTGTGGTTCGGTATTATCACACGAGTTTTAAAATCATTCCGATAGACTATTCTTGGAATCGCTTCATGTTGGTATACCGTTCTTTTGCTTGTTTCTCAACTATACCCTTCAAATCGCACTTCATTGTACCCCCGAAATATTCGAAATCAAAGATTCTAAGTTGCAGATCTAAGCCGAGCTCCCAGCGAAGTTGTCGACACAAAACTTAGGGATTTCAGCGAAGATATAGGGTTTCCGCGAATTTAAGGCTGGCGAAGTTATAAGAGTGGCGAACTTATAAGGTCTGAGAAGTTAACATCAAGCGAAGTTGGTAGCTAGCGAAGTTGGTAGCTAGCGAAGTTGGTGGCTAGCGAAGTTATAATAACTTCGCTGTTCACTGTTCACAGAATTTTGTTTTTGAATTCTAGGTCTCGTTTCATTCAAGTATGACTTCGATAAACATCACAGAACTGGTAATGATGGAAGTTGAAGCTGGTTCAGCAACTAAAGCTCCAAAACTGCTTAAAGGTACTGTTTTCGTTGCATGGAAAGATAGGCTCGAAGGTCGTGAACAAATTAAGAAATACAGTATGTGAAATATCAAGATGCAAAAATGTGGGTCTGCATTCAAGATGGATATATTCCACCTACTACTGAGTTCGAAGGTCGTGAACAAATTAAGAAATACAGTACCCATAACAATGGCACTTCCTCAAGAGATTATCCATACCTTCAAAAAGTACAAAACTGCTCGAGAGTAGTGGGAAGCACTTGATAATCTCTATGAAGGAAACGTTGGGATTCGTACCTCCAAAACAAAGCTACTGAAAACTCAATTCTCTGTATTCAAATATCTTAAAAATGAATCACTTGATGACATCATCACACAATATTATCACCTGATGACTGAGTTGAATAACTACTCCATTGAATACAAGGAGGAAGAGATAGTGGAAAAACTTCTTGATGCTCTCCCACTAAAATGGGAGATGTACACAGTTCTGATGAGAGAAGATAAAGATTTTGAGAAATTTGACTTGGAAAAGGTGGTTAATAAGTTACGTAATTTTGAACTTAACATGGTTCGAAAGGAGACGCCTACTGATCAGGTTCAGGATCCGGGAATGTATGGTGCTAAAGGCTCTCCAAACTCAAGTTCGAAAACAGAATCGACTGCCAACTACCCGGGGGAGAGCCAAACTCCTCTCAAGATGGTCATGTGGTACTTAATATGGATGGTGACGTATGTTTTGTAGTGGGTGGAAGTAGTTCCTCAAAGTCTCAATCCACAGCTTGTAATTTCTCAACCAGTGCTTCTAGTAAGAATTACTCTCAAATGCCTAGGAGTGTGAAATAAGCTGAACAACAATTTGCTCTCTATGCCTCATTCATTGCCTCTTATGAGAACTACATCAAAGGAAAAATAGTTGACCCTGCAACCTTGGATGAGGACTATGATCAGATAGACGCTTATGACATGGAAGAAATGGATCTGCAGTGGCAGATGGCTATGATAGTGAGAAGGGTGAAGAGGTTTATGAAGAAAACTGGTAGAAAGTTTGTTGGAGAAAGACCGGGGCTCGACAAGTCGAAGGTTCGCTGCTACAACTGTCAACAAAATGGTCACTTTGCTAGAGAATTTACAAATGAGAAAGTTGAACGAAGTCAGAACAGGCCTAATCAACAGAATGGAAGTGGAAATGAAATCAAGGCTATGGTGTCTCAGCAGAACGGTGGGTATAACTGGAATATACAAGTTGAGGAGGTGATCGAACAGGCAAATCTGGTAAACATCGAAATTGGAAGATGTGACAAAGAGTCACTGGAGAATCAAGCATACATGGCAGAAGTGAACGATCAGCTCTCAGAGGTATGTTCTGAATCTCATTGTGAACAATGTGAAAAACTGTCTGATCAGTTGAAAGCGTTAACTGATCAGTTTGTTAGTTTGGATATTGAATTAAAAAAATTAAAAGAAGAACATCACTATTCTAAAACTAAAGAAAATAGCTACTCGGTAAAAATAAAAGCTAGTGAGAAAGATATTAGAAGCCTTAAGGCTACCCCAGCTGAAAATTTACAAGTCATTGATCTTAGATATGAAGTTTTAGAAGAAAAAACCAAACTGATAGTTGAAAAGGACAAACAGATAGCTGATTACCAGGTAAAAGTGGTGGAATTGAACAGAAAAATTGAACAGTTTAGAAATTCTTCGGTGATGCTTGACCATATTCTAAGTGTTCAACGTTCCCCAATTAACAAAGGGGGAATCGGATACACAGAAGTTCCACCACCATACAATAATAATTATACTTATAATCCTAGTAATCAGCAATCCGTTAGTGTTGAAATTAGTCAGACAGTTCCAATCAGAGTCTCTACTAATGATACCAAAGTTAATGTGAGTAAAGCGAGTCAGATTAGTTCTGATGTCACAAGTCATGTTTCATCGAATTCGGACAAATCGTCTGAATCTGGTGAGATAAAAGATGAGGTCGTGTTACTAAAACGAGGGGAGGATTACAAGTTTGATGAAAAGAAATTTTCCCTAAATCCGTTTGTTCCACCGTATGTGAGGCAAACTGATAGTCACACAACCTCATCATCTACAGCAACTTTTGATACGAATGTTCAAAAGAAGATAAATATCTCGAACAAAAGTTGTTTTAGATGCAACAGAATATGACACTTTGTTAATGACTGCCCTCTGAAACAGGGAAAGTCTAGAAATATGAGGCCAACTGAAACTGAGAATAAAACTAATACTAAATATGATGCTGGTAAGAATGCTAACACATCAAACAATCGTTGGACTAATCCAAGATTTCAAACAAACCAGTCTCGTTTTTTCCCAGTGAACCACCAAACCAACAATTATTATTCCACAAATGCTAGAAATTCGGAAAGGTTTGGATGGCCTCATAGCCAGTCATCTAGAAATTTTCCTTTCAGATCAAATGGAAACTTTCCTCAAAAGAACGTTGGGCAACCAAGGTACTGGATGCCGGATAACAGGTTTGATCAACCCAAGACCAGAAGGTCTTGGGTCCCCCGTTTTTAATTCATTTCTTTAATTGTGCAGGAACAGTCGAGCAGGGCTGTAAGCAATATGTGGGTTGTTGACAGTGGCTGTTCCCGGCACATGACTGGTAACAAGAAATTGTTACGTGATTGGAAGACCGTTCAAGGAGGAAGGGTTAGTTTTGCAGGAGAAAGTGGATGAAGAATTACTGGTATTGGTACTGTTACCAATGGGAGAATAAAGTTAGAAAAAGTTAATTTTGTGGAAGAGTTAAAGCACAATCTTTTGAGTGTCTCTCAGATTTATGACAAAGAATACACAGCGCATTTTACAAAAGATGAGGCACTCGTGCTTTATCCTGGTTTCAAGATTCCTGAAACCTGGATTGTGATGTAGGCTCCAAGAGAAAAGAACACATATGTAATGGATATGGGGTCAACTGAGATGGCGACGGAAGAGTCATGCCTTATGTCAAAAGCTACAGAGTCTGAGTCAGAGCTGTGGCACCGAAGAATGGGTCATATTCATCTTCGTAAGATGAACTACATTGTCAAGAATGGGCTGGTACTTGGGGTTCCTCTAAAGAACTTCAATTTTGAAGACCAATGTTTATCATGCAAGAAAGGAAAGCAGCACAAGAAGCCACATCACTCCAAGAGGGTTAACTCAATTGTCAGCACTTTGGATTTGCTCCACATGGATCTTTTTGGTCCCGTAAGTGTCAAGAGTCTAGGAGGAACGTCGTATTGTTTGGTAGTGACTGACGATTACTCGCGGTACTCATGGGTATACTTTCTAAAGACAAAAGATGAAACAGTTCAGTTGGTAGTTAACTTGATTACCAAGGTGGAAAATATTGTTGGGAGAAAGGTAAAATTCATCAGAAGTGATAATGGGACGGAGTTCAAAAACTACCAAATGGAGATGCTTTGTTTGCAGAAAGGGATTGAACATCAGTTTAGCGCACCGTACACTCCGCAACAAAATGGAGTAGCTGAAAGGAAGAACATAACTCTAATCGAAGGCGCCAGGACTATGATGGCAGATGCTAAACTTTTCGTGGTGTTCTGGGCCGAGGCTGTTGCCACGGCCTACTATATCCTTAATCGTGTTTTAACTGTTAAAAGATTAAATAAAACATGTTATGAAATTATGCATGGTAGAAAGCCAAATCTGAAAGGTCTTGAACCTTTTGGGTCCCCATGTTCGATATTAAAGACTAATTCTAAATTTGGTGAGAAAGCTGACGAAGGTATTTTAGTTGGCTATGTAGTTGGGACACCCAACAGAAGAGTCTTTAATTTATCAAACAGCAAGGTTGAGGTGGTCTGTAACACTAACATTACTAGTTACAAATCACCAAGGCCTAGCATGGGACCAGCAGAGGCTTTCGACTATGATAAGTTATTCAAAAATTTCAATGTGCCTTACTTGGATTTTGCAGACATAGATGAGAAGATGGCCACTTAGATGCTGTTTGACGAAGAAGAGGCCATTGTGCAACGTCCCAATTATACTGAAAATCAACCTACCACGTCAAGTGCGGTTGAAACTCCAGCTGTCTCGAATAAAGATGAATTCTACAATCCATTTCACACTCAACATCATTCTAATGAACTCTCGTGAAATCTTGAGAATGATCTGGAAGTTGGTCCAGTACAAACTACCAAAATTCACAAGAATCATCCTTTAGAAAATGTGATCGATAATCCTTCTCATGGTGTGCGTACTAGAAGAAGTTTGGATGAAAACACATGTGTGTATGCAAGCATTAAAGACACTGGTATTATAAATGAATGCTTGTATGCCTGGTTCATCAGTCAGATAGAACCAAAGAATTATCATATGGCACTGAAGGATAGCTTGTGGGTTGAAGCCATGCAGGAAGAACTGACACAGTTTGAAAAAATGGAAGTGTGGCAGTTAGTTGAAAAACCACAAGATGTGAATGCTATCGGTACAAAGTGGGTATTCAAGTGTAAGAGAGATGAGAAGGGTGTAATCATTTGCAACAAGGCAAGATTAGTAGTCAAAGGGTTTAATCAACAGGAAGGAATTGATTACAACGAAGTGTTTGCTCTTGTGGCAAGATTGGAGGCAATTCGACTGTTTCTGGCATTTGCTGCACACAAAGAGATGAAAGTGTTTCAGCTGGATGTTAAAAGTGCGTTTCTTAATGGAAAAGTGGTATACGTAGAACAACCTCCGGGTTTCCCTGACCCAGATTTTCCTGACCATGTGTACAAACTCAGCAAAGCATTATATGGCCTACACCAGGCACCTCGTGCCTGGTATGCAACTCTGTCAGATTACTTGCTAGAGAATGGGTTTGAAAGAGGGAAGATCGACAGTACATTGTTTGTAAAAAGTAAAGGGGGTGATTTTCTTCTCGTCAGGTCTATGTAGACGACATTATCTTTGCTGCCTCACGAGTTTCTATGTGTCTGGAGTTTGAAGCAATCATGAAGAAAAGGTTTGAGATGAGTGCCATGGGCGAACTAACTTTCTTTTTGTGATTACAGGTAGATCAAAAGAAGGATGGCATGTTCATTCATCAAACTAAGTATGTTCACGATATGCTTAAGCGCTTTAAGATGGACGATAGTACCCCGTTTGACACTCCAATCTGCGTCAACCACAAACTGGATGCTGATTCCGACAGTGATGAAGATGTGGATCCCACTTAGTATCGGGCAATTATAGGTTCTTTAATGTATCTAACTGCTTCTAGACCTGACATTATGTTTGCAGTTTGTCTTTGTGCTCATTTTCAGGCCAACCCGAAGGAATCACACATGAAGGGAGTGAAGAGGATCTTGCGGTACCTTAAAGGAAAGCCTAAGTTGGGTGTCTGGTACTCTAAAGGAGAGGAACTGGATCTGGTAGCATGCACCGACTCTGACTATGGAGGTTGCAATCAGAACAGGAAGTCAACAACCAGTGGATATCAGTTTCTCAGAGGAAGATTGGTGTCATGGCAGTGCAAGAAGCAAACCTCTGTAGCCATATCCACCTGCGAAGCATAATACATGGCAGCATCTAACTGCTGCTCCCAGGTTTTATGGATACAACAACAAATGCGCGATTATGGTATGAATTTCACTCAAACTCCTATTTGCATTGATAACACTGCTGCAATCTCAGTAACTAACAATCCCGTTAAACACAGTAAAACTAAACATATTGACATTCGTCATCATTTCATACGGGATTGTACTGAGAAGAAATTAATTATGCTTGAAAAGGTTGATTCACTGGATAATTTTTCCGATCTTTTTACAAAAGCGTTTGATCGATCCCGTTTTCAAAAACTTGTTGAGCTTAATGGGATGATCAATCCCGAGTAACCTTGTTTTTCTTTTGCTTAAAAAAAAACATCACTATCGCTTAAAATTATGTCGGTTGTTTAATTTTGACGGACATATTCCATGAATATGTTTGGTCCTTACATCTACGTGTAGACTATAAGGATAGCCATTAACCAGATGACTGAAAGCGACCGGGGCGGTTTATGATGGGTTTTTATTCTTTCGCTTAAAATTAGTCGTTCGTACTTAGTCAGAGGGACACATATTCGTATGTGGTCGGTCCGGCTGATCCACTGGATCTTCAGGATAGCCGTTTACCTAAAGACTTTGACTTGACCGGGGCGTTTGAATTCTAAATTTTTTAGGGAAATGATATAATTTTTTCAGTCTATAACTTCGCAAGAAGTTTCAATTTTGGTGTTAAAAATGAAAATTGATCCAACCTTGGAAAGTGATAGATAAACTGATTTTGTGTGCCTAACCGGTGAAGTAATTAGGCCTAAAAGACTCTAGAACAGTCATTGTATGTTATGGTAGCTTTCTATGGTGCGTAAAAGTAGAAGTGATACAAACTAAATCTACTCGATTTATTGTGGAGAGTCATTTTGAACTGTGCATGTATCCACATATATCTCTCCGAATGATAGGCAGAAAAGTGATTACCCGGTTCATACACGAGCCCATGAGTGTCCTGATCCCCGCGAAGACAGTGTTATGTTTCTGCAGTGATCCATATTCTGGACTTGCAGTTGTATTATCGTATTAAAAAAATCATCACTTATTATTATCGTTAAGCCTTACGAACATTATCTGTTCTCAAATATCAAGAACAAGACATGAAAGCATAATTCAAAGTATAAGAAAGTTCGGGAAGATGAATCGGAGAGTCGACATGTGAATTTTGATTGATCAGACACTATGGGTCGAAGTCAACTCGGGGTGACCTGTGGAAAGCCAAATACGCCTTGAGAATAGATAGGAGGCATCACAATCTCTCATGTGATGTCCATCTAAATTTTGACCTAATTGAACCTAATCCGTATCACAGAAGCAATGAAAACCATACTAAGTTTTATACCTGCCTACAACCTGTTTCTCTATGTCAAAATACCGCTGAACATGAATCTGTGTGACAACCTCTTAATCACTATGATTCCTTTTCGGATCTTTTCTAAAAACACGCTGGGTTTCTACAAGACTGAAATTTGATCCCGTCCTTTTATTTAACTTTTGTTATGCATTTTGTCTTATGGACTGACATCATTAAACACCATGGTTACTTGTTTTTGATCGTTTATTTTTAATTAACTTCGCTATGGGCGAACGTAACTGAAGGGCGAAGTTGACTATGGGCGAAGTTGACTTACGGGCGAAGTTGACTAAAGGGCGAAGTTGATTTAACTTCGCCCCTGGGGTTTTCCAAAACTATATAAGAGGGAATGGTGGTCAAATTTGGTCAAATTTTTACACACTAAACCCTAGGCGAACTTACCATTTGAATCAAACCTCTTTTTAATCCATTTTTCGTTTGCAATCGAGGTTCGTTGGCCTTTATTGAATCATAATTCATATATCTTGGTTGTTAATCTGCTCCACACTTTCTTGTTCTAATCAGTCTTGTTATCAAAACTTATTAACCCTACTACTGGTTGATTAACGTTTATTTTGAGGATATAAAGTTGTTCGGTACCCAAATCGCTTTATCCGATTGAACCGATCGCTGCCTGATTGTCCATATTAACATCACACTGCGTCTGGCTGTCTCTGTCTTAGCGGCGAAGTTAAGCTTAGCGAAGTTATCCCTAACTTCGCCACTAACATAACTTCGCTGCTCTGTAACCTGTGCTTATGTGCAGAGACCTTTCTTCGTTACCCCCATATTATGTTGTGTTGCAGATGTGCGAAGATATATTCTCAGAGAAGATAACCAACTTTGCTGGTTTCACAACTTCGCCTATATCATTATCAGCGAAGTTGTGACCTGTTTCCATACATGTCTGATTTATGTCGTTTGTTTTGCAGATATGGTTGCTGTAGTAGGTGCTGGTGGCACTGGTGGTGATGAAGGCGGAGGTGATAAGAGACAGTTCTTTCCGGGTCACAACATGTACATTACCTTGGATCCGGATAGCCGTGGAACTAAGGATTTTCAAGAGATCATATCGCTTCTTATTCGTTCACGTATTTTCCATGCTATCACAACTACTCTTCCGATATCACTTTCAAACATTGAAGATTTCTGGAACACTGTTGAGTATGACTGTTGTGTTGACCCACCAGTGATGCGTGCCACTGTCAACAATCAAGTAGTACAGCTCTCGGCCAATCAGATCAGGGAAGCTTTACAGTTTGGGGTTGAGACTAATGAGGACCCTACTGAGTTTTCGGCTACTTTCAGAAATGATGCATTTGTTCGTATGGGGTATTCAGGTCCTTTGGAAGATTCTCAGAGGCGAAAGGGGTTTCTGTTAGATCAGTGGTGGTTCTTGATGCACGTGATGATCGTGTGCATGTCTGGTCGCAAGGCTGGTACATATGGTATGGGTGCGACAATGCAATCTGCAATGGCTGCATTGACTTATAACAAATCTTATAGTTTAAGTTAAATGGTATTTTATGAGATCGATCGTCAACGAAGAGCGTTGGCACGAGAACGGTTTTTGATGTACCCAAGATTCTTACAGATGATTCTCAATCATGTTGCTCCTAATCTGCCACAACGTCGTCCTATCTCTTACGTTGAAAGTATAAGCAATAGAATCTTTGCACAGTGTAGGTCCTCCAGTGCTCGTAGCAAGCGTGAACTTTATCCAAGGCACACTGCTCTATTTGGGTATCTTATCAATCCAGCTTACGTTGCTCCTCCAGAAAATGAGTTTAATGATCCAGTACCGCAACATGCTAATATCCCTCAACCACCTCCTGTGGTTCAACCACCACCCGTGGTACAACCAGCACCTATTGTTGATCCTGTTGAAGCTCCAGTAGAACAAGTTGATTTTGATGCTGCCTTTGGAGGGCAAGGCTTCTTTGATATGGAAAGAATTGATCCTGCTACTGAAGTTCAAGTCTCAGCTGTTGAAGTTTCTGGTGTAAAGGTTTATGTGGCTGGTCCATCGATGGGCCCGTCGATTGCTTCCGTGGAGGATTCAGAGGAAACCTTATCTGATTCTTCCACCGATGACGCTGTGGAAGCACACCGTGTTCTTGTTGCCCAAGAAAGAATTCAAGGAAAACGAAAGAAAGATTCTGTTGATAGTGAGTCAGATTATGAGGATGAGCTGTATCGCTTGGTACGTAGACCAAAGAGGGTTAGAGCTGGAGAAAGTTCAAGTGTTGTCCATTTTTCCCCATCATCGCTATCCGGTATGTCTATGTTACCCGCTTCTTCGACAGTTCCATTACCAGTGACCTCGAGTGTACCTTTGGTGCCCGTATCATCATCATTTGGTATTGCTACATCTACGGTCCAGTTGTCAACACCAGAGATTATTTCTTTACCACCTCCTACTCTTACTCCATCAGAGGTGGTTGCTAGATTTGTTGAGTCCACGCAGGTAGCGACTGTTGGGTTATCTGTCTCTTTGTCACCCCCAGTTACTTCTCAATCTACATCTGATTTTCCAGCAAGTTTGGGTATTCCACCGCCGTATGCTCAGGATATATCTCACATGCGGTTTGATTTTGATGCCACCCTAACTGATTCCGAGAGGATTGCAGCACTTGAAAGAGTTGTTGCTGAGCAGTCAAGGATAAACCTCCTTCAAACTCAAGCTATTCAGCGGCTCGTTGCTGAGAATCAGATTCAATCATCACTTTTCATTAAACACGGTAAACTCTTTGATGCTCTTAAACAGTTCTTAGCATCTCAGGGGAGACTAGTTGCAAGGGTGATGAGATGAGGACAAAGAAGAAGCAAGACAGAGACGATGATCCCAATTCATCGAAAGATGCAGGTGGTGAGTTTCCAAGAACTGAACAAAATCTTGGGACTTCCACATCTCAGGGGGAGTCTGCGGGTCCTTCAGGAAGTACAGGTGGTGACACAGTGGTGGTTGTAGATGAGGAGGATGAGTTGAGTAATGATGAGGATGAGTTAGTTGATGATGTGTTGTCGGTTAGTGAGATTGAGAACATCGGGGAACATATAGAGATTGATAGTGAGTTAGAGGAAGGAGAGATAGTTGATGATAATGTTGAGCATGATATTCCAAGTGTTGATCAAAAAAATTTGGTTCAAGATGAAAATGTGACGGGTGATTCTGAATAGGAAGATCAGCCAAGATGGATAGAAGGCTGTGGTCAGTGGTTCTTCAAGACAAAGAAACCAGTGGTATCCACAATGTTCAAGAAAAGCTACAATATAAAATGTTATGCTGAGTCGAAGAAAGGTATCATTTGCTGGTTATATGATGAACATGTGAAGTTGTTTGTGATAAAGCGATATGATGGGATTCAATATTTTGCTAAGAGATTGAAGTCGTTCAATACGTTGCCTGAGTGTGAAGTGAGAGATTTGGCTCAACTAAGATCGATAAACAGAAGTGATAATGACTTTGCGAGATGGGTTGGAAAGATCGTGTGGAAGGAAAGTGTGAAAGATAAAAAGTTTGAGCTTCTGAAGCCTCAGAAAGGGAAGTTGGTTGAAGATAAGGAAATGCGGGCTGATGGTAAGCCCTGGTTAGTGATGAAATACATGCCAATTCGGTGTTTGAAAGAGGTTCCGATGAAGCTAATGCCCAAGGATGTGTTGAAGGATCTCAAGTGGTGGTATGTTGATTGTCAAACCACTGAAGCCGTGATGGAAGATGAAGACAAACAGGAGATCCTGAGAGTGTATGATCCAATGCACTTGGTTAACTTGTCTCAAGCTGATTTGCAGGTACTTAATGATAAGAAGATTTTCTATTTTCCTGCATGAAAGACGAAGCAAAGAAGTACCAGAGGGCGGTCTCTGTCTGCGTAAAACAGGGAGTTCATGCTTGAAGACGGATGGTGCATGATTTTTGGGGTTACAAGACACGTGAAAGATGATAGAGATATGAAGCTACTGCCAAGGGGGAGTCTATTGGTGCATGATGCCAGTAGTTCATTATCTCGTGTTTATTTGTGTCTGTAATCGTTACATTGTTCGTATTGTGTTGAACTTGTTAAGTTGGCTTTTATGTTTTGGCGAACTTGTGGTTAGCGAAGTTAGGACAACTTCACCTAGTATGTTAGGCGAAGTTTTCGCATCATAAATACCTAACTTCGGCTCATTTGATAATAATACTTGACAACCGTATTTGTGTAACCCTAGTGTTACGTGTTTTGTGACTTTTGGTTATTGGCAATATAACGAGTATCCCTTTATATATTCGTGTGTTTACATGTGATTTACGTGTTCATCGTGTTAGCACTCGTATCGTATACGTAGGGGATTCCGCACCCTCGTGTTACGAGATACTCGTGTGTAGATCTGGCTGGGAACCTACACAGTTCAATGTAAGCGAGTATAATGTAAGCGAGTTTAATGTAAGCGAGTACAATTTAAGCGAGTATAATGTAAGCGAGTTCAATTTAAGCGAACGAGCTGAATATTATTTAAATATTAGGTCACGGTTTGGTCTTTTATCATCGTTATCTTTGCTCGTTTTAACCCTAACACCTTGTTATGGCTCGGTATGGATCCATAAATATTTCCCTAACCGTTTTCGGCTAAAACATAACCCGAGTGATCATAAAGCTTGGACCTTTAGGGCTAAATATGTTCAAAACTAGATCTAGGGTTTCTTTAAACGAGCCGTTCATAACCATAAGTTTGTTAAGTCCATTTTATCATCAAGTTCGCTACTTTAGGGTTCGTTTATACCCGATCTACTCTAGGGTTTGGTTTCATAACAAACTGTCCATAAAAACATAACCTTTAAAGATAAAGAACGTACCTTTACTCGTTTTTAGGTTATGATTTAACTTGGTTATGAACTAGAATCTTGTATCTTGCTTGTATATCAAAGATTTATAAGAATCTTAGCTTGTTTGGTCTCAGATTTCTCTCTTCCTCTTGCGGCCGTGTATGGAGGCTATGTGTGTGTTTTTAGAGTGTGTAGAGATTCTTGAAAGATAAGATGGATGGAAATGGAAAGGATTAGGGTTTAAGGGGGTATTTATTCTCCCTTAAGCCCATGGACCTAAGGCCCATCCTTCCTTTTTTTTTGGTCCATAACTCATTCCATCTAAATAGCCTACTTACTCTTTCATATTTTATCATTATTATTATTATTATTATTATTATTATTGTTACACTAACTCAATTATTTCACCCGACGCAAATAATATATTAAATATTATTTTAGAATTTCGGGATGTTACAAGTTCAAAGAATCGTCTTTGTAAGGACTGTACATCAACAGGTTCAGCATCAAGAGTGATCCCCTTTCTCTTATCTTGCAAAAAATTGTCTTGCATCGCCAGAATGTGTGCAATCTTGTCAGCGGCGCTTGAACTTTGTTGACCAAACGGGTCAGACGATCCCGATGGCTCGTATGCGGACCGAATGTTGGCTTCAAACTCGAACTCATGAGAAATGTTATAAGATATCTGATCTTGGGTTCGATGTTCGAATGTGGACGGAACTGTATCAACATGAGCTTCAGTAGTTTCAGGCTCATAATCTTTGAGTTGGCTTGTTGGTGTAGTTACTGTAACCAGTACACCCCGTCTCGGATCTTTTTTTCGCCTTTTTCTTGGAATGAGATCGGTGGCTGGTTCTTCTTGAATATCTTCATTTTGTGTCGCAGTTACTGATTGAGGAGGCTTCAATGCAGTCGATTGGAGCTGATCTTTAAACATCTCAAAATCTTTCAATTGATTAGTAGTAGGTACAGTTTATTCTTCATGGTGCTCGGTCTCCATGTGTTGTGATGGAGAACTATCCGGCTCATCATCGTCAGAAATTGTCTCATAAGCTACTGTGAACCACAGAGCAGGTGCCACATGCTCATCAGCAATTTCAGCAAATCTTCCAAATTTGAGGAATTTGTGAAGTGCTTTGTATACCACTTTGGCCCACTTTCGTGACTGTTTCATCAATCCAAACGTGTTGGGACCCATAGCCTTCAGATCGAGCATTTTTATAGATTTGATGAGGTTAGGATAGTGAGAGTAAAAAATCATCTGTAAGAACATCGGGTACATCAGGAAGATCTCTTTCTTATTTTCTTTGAGGTTGCTCATCATTTCATCGAACACAAAATTGAAATAGTTGTAGTTCCAGTCCATGATCAAAGCAACCACAACCGACATCTGAATGTGGCTGATCTCATCTGAACCCCCTTTTCGTCCCGAGACACACATGAAGAATATGTGAATCAAGAACCTCCAGTATGGATGGAATAGCTTCTTGATAGCTGGAGGGTAGGATCCTTCATATCCCATTCTCAGAGCTACTTCAACAACAACATTAGTAGAGTATTCTGCTGGATAGTCGGGTTGATCACCAAAAAACAGAACCTCACGAATAATAGCCTCTGAGATGATAATAGGCTTCTTCTGGATCTTTGATTCAATTTTCACAGCTTCCCCAACACCTCTCTGGTTAATGGAAGCATTATTCCAAAACTCTGCCACCATCATCTTGCAAATGACAGGAGTTTCTCGTAAAGCATGAGAAATCCTGAATGTGTTGAGCCCCACTATCATGGACTTGAATTCCTTGTGGACAAGAGGTGCATATAAACATCCAGCAATGTTGTGAGTATCAACAAATTTTAATGGTGCCTGATCAGCCATAACTAACAAACAAGTCAAGTTAATAAAATATTCACTTAACTGGATAAATACTCATATATATATTATTAACATGGAATGGACATCATGGTTAAAAAACAAGTACTGGAAATAAAAATATAGACAATATAGGTCCTTATTTGCAAATTTGCCCAGATTATATAACAATTAATCAACTTCATGTTGTTTTCGGTCCCCTAAAAAGAGTTTTCTGTCAATTTACAGAGATTTCGGTCCATAAAATGAGTTCTCTGTCCAACACTGTTCATAAAAGGTCCTGTACTACCGATAACATGAGTTCTCGGTCACTCAAAGTTGGTTCTCGGTCAAAGTTTGACCGAGAACCCTTGATATTACATAAAATCTTAGACGTTCTGTGTTTTGACCCATTGTTTTCGGTCAACCATCCCGAGAACACGAGATCTCTAAAGATCTTAGCCTTGAAACCCTTAAGAAAACCCTTGGGTTCCGTCTTGAAATTTGTGTCATCTTCTCTAAATCACCAAAACTACCATTGTTAGTGAAACCTGCAACTTCAAGAAACTCATAATACATCAAACACGCAACATACAATCATATTATTCTTCATCCTAAGCAAATTTTACAGTTTAATCAGTTTATTAAGTTAAACCATGCATTCCATTCAAGAAGGATTCCACAGTGACCCGAGAACCTCTACCAAGGTTTCATATACCTTTTAATATCAACGATTTGGAGGAATAAATATGATTTGATGAGTACAAAGATGAATGAGTTAGAAGCTTAGGGTTTTTGACTTGAGAGAAATAGATAAACTTAGATTCAAGATGATGACACCAATAATGCACGTTGATGCCTTTTAAACTTCAAAACATTATGTCTGGGCCGAAAACCTTGATGGGCCGAAAACACGTGTTATACTTGGGCCAAACCATAAAAACCAAGTTACTTTCATCACTAAAAATGTTATGGGCCATTCTGACTTCGGCCTTCATATTTGCCACTCCTTACTTTAATTTTGAATCCATTTCTTGGAAGAAAATAAGTTTCTTGAAATTTTCGATTTCAAATCGTATTTCCGCGAGATCAGATTTTGAAACTCAAGCATGGGCTTGATCCATGGTTTTAAAAAACGATCTCTTATAAAGTTCGTTCCGACAAGAGTAATCATGAGGTAAAAATAAAATTAATAACAAATTATGATAAAAACAAAAATAAAAGTAGATTTCAGTTTTGATAAACAAGCAAAAAAAAGTAGAAATAATGATACAAGAAAAATTTAATCACTTGGGCTTCTTGTAATTTAGCAAATTTTTGGGATCAGATTTCAGTTTTGATAAACAAGCAATGTCTTAAGAAAAGATCCGAACATGAAATCATATTGATTAAGATGTTTTCACAATGATTCATGTTCAACATTATTATGACATAGAGAGACATGTTGATAGCAGGTATAGTAAACTTAGCATGATTTTCATTGCATCAGTGATACGAGTTATGTTCAATTAGGCATAAATCTTAGATGGACATTGATGTGTGAAAAACGTATATAATATTAAAAACCAAGTTTTACCGAATTCACCTAAAAAACCACACACAATCGGCAAGTGTACTGGTCGTAATGCAACTAGCAAGTAAGAACGGATATCAAACCTAGGACACTATGGGTAAACTCTAATTATTAAACCTAATGATTACTAACCTAGAGTTTCTTTTGATTTTTATATTTTTTATATTAATTAAACTAATAATACTTAACTAATTAAAAATTAATTAAAAATAAAACTTTATAAAAAATCAGGTTTTACTAATATACGAGAAACGACAACCTAGATAATGGAATCCTACTAGTTAAATTAATAGTTAACGAACTTAACTTGGTTGAAAAATAATATCTTAAAAATATGACACTAAAGACCACTAAAGTACGCTAGATCGCCTCTCGGCCTCACCAACGACACCCTAGAACTCTAATGACATGTGAAGCTCAATTGTTAAAGGTTTGGATCACCTCCCGGTCTCACCTTACCTAATAATACTATGGTACCCCAAAATCCAAATCACCTCCTGGTCTCTTAAAAAAAAATTATATTAATATAAAGGGGATATTATTAACTAACTTAAACACAACTTGTATCACAATAATCTAAGGAACCTAGGATAACTCACTCCCATGAAATTATTACCCAAACCCGCAAGAGACAAAGATGACACAACACTAAATTGTTTCCCGGCCTCTCTAGTGATAGAACAAAAATCAAATGAGCTCTTAATAATTATTCCTACGATTATTTCGACCATAAACCGCAAAAAAGTTGAAAACACAAAGTAGACAACCTAATCATGCGTCTAACAATCACAGAAAACTATTAAACACAAGTGGAATAATTATTAAATCAATAATCAAAATTAATTACTCAACAATATCATGAACAAACCAATTAAAAACTTTACCATAATACCAAATCAACCAACGTCAAATAATAGTTCGTCAAACCATTAATCTAAACTAGTACTTAACCAAAACCTAGGTAGTATTAAATATTTAGCTACTCATAATAAAGTATGAAATGAAAAGTAAAATATTAAAGTTCATCGAAAAAGAAATAGTAATAATAATTAACGTGCCTACTTATCTTTTTGTCTTCACGTTAACTTATTTGTTTCACAGTAGCCGTAAAAAACATATTGCAAGCTTCGTTGACTTCTATTCCTCCTCACGTAGCTTTCTTTCCAATTATATATATTAATTTCTTTTTTTTGCTTTGTTGATTTTTTCCTCGCACAGTAGCCACACCAACTCACGAAAAATAATATATATTTTCTTTTTACTTTTTGCTGCTGGCTCCCTCTTTATACTTATAATATTATTGGGGTTTTTTTTCTTTCTTTGTATTTACTTGTGTGCCCACCAATCATCAGCCCATTTGAAATATTTCAACGAGCTCTCCTGCACTTTGTAAAGATTTATCATTATATTAATAAAACTCATAAGTAATTTGAGCATGGTTAACGTGAAATTTTATCTTTTAATAAGCATGTGAACATGAAACTTCACAAAATATGTGGCCATTTATTACATCAATTATTACTTTGATGCCATTGTGGTCTCAAGTTAAGCATAAATACTTAAATTTAGCTCGTTTAAAAATTTAACCTTTAAAATCCAATTATGAGCCAAATAGAAATATATTCAATAAAAACTGGGCTCAAAACACTTGAAAATGTAGGAAATATCTATATAATAACATGTATATTTTAGACATAATTACATGTAGGAATTTTAGACACTTTAAACTGATCAGGGCCTTAGGAGTACCGAATCGAGCAAAGAGTTTTCGAAGGATTCCCACTACAACTCGCGCTTCTAGGTAAGGATTGTGCCTCCACCCATTTGGACACATAGTCGACAGCAACGAGGATGTCTTTGTTCCCTCTAGACATAAGAAACAGACCCATAAAATCAATGCCCCATATATCGAAGATCTCAACCACCTGGATGGAGCATCTCATTTTGGGATGAGATGTTGCCATCTCTCTGACACACATCACACAAACAAACAAACTCATGTGCATCACAAAAAATAGTCAGCCAATAGAATCCCGCATCAAACACGCGTTTAGCGGTATAAGACGCACCAAAATGGCCATCGGTCGGGCCCTCATGACAATGCCGAAGAATACTACGAGCTTCATCACCAAAATATTATGACCTAAAACCATACCCTCACGAACCATAAAATGACATTTCTCCTAATTAAGCATAAGGTTCGTCTCTTCACATCTAGTGAGCACTTGATCTAAGTTACGCAGACAATCATCGAAGGAATTCTCAAAGACGGAAAAATCATCCATAAAGACTTCCATGGAATCCTCGATTAACTCATGAAAAATGCAACCATGCACCACTGAAACGTAGCTGGAGCATTACACAATCCAAATGGGATGTGTCGGTACGCGAATGTGCCAAAGGGACATGTAAATGTAGTTTTCTCCTGATCACCCGGGGCGATGGGGATCTGGAAATAACCGGAAAAGACGTCAAGGAAACAGTAGAAATGTTGTCCCGGCAAACGCTCAAGCATCTGATCGATGAATGGAAGCGGGAAATGGTCTTTTCGTGTGGCCTCGTTAAGTCTGCGGTAGTCGATGCAAACTCAATACCCTGTTACAGTCCGTGTTGGTATGAGCTCATTCTTTTCATTCATGATAACTGTCATACCACCCTTTTTAGGGAGCACCTGGACTAGACTAACCCATGCGGAGTCGGAGATAGGAAAGATCAAACCAGCATCGAGCAACTTAATAACCTCTTTCTTGACAACCTTTTGCATGTTCGGGTTAAGACTCCTCCACGGCTTCACCACAGGTTTATACCTTTTATATCCATAAGCTTCCATGCGATGGCATGCTTATGTGATTTCAGAACAACCATCAACTTCTCCTTTTCCTCCATCTCCAAACCTGAAGATATGATGACGGGAAGTTGAGACCCATCCCCTAAAAACGCATACTCGAAGTGAGATGGTAAATCTTTCAGCTCTAAATGGGGGGGGGGGGTTCTCTACAGATGGTTTTTCAATCGAAAACTCTCGCTCTTCAACCACAAGGACATTAGAAAATATTTGGGAACTCATGGTTGGCTCGTGTCCTCCAGTCTCAAGTAACTGCTGCTCCTCCTTCTCCTGCAACTCAAAATCAAATTCTGTCATCTCGAATGACTGAGTCTCCATATCGATGATCTGATTGTCGGACGTATCTCTCTCGCAGACCTTCATTAGATAGTCGCCTACAGGCATCATGAAAGTTTCGATAAAGTAGAAAGTGTCATCCTACTGCTAAGTATACCTCATGGATTTCTACACGTCGAACGTAACTGTGTCGTCATGAACTCGAAGAGTCAATTTGCCATCGGCAACATCAATGAGAGCTCGTGCGGCGGCTAAGAAAGGACGGCCGAGGATGAGCGGAACATTCGAGTCCCCATCCATATCGAGAATGACAAAGTCGACCGGAAAGATGAATTTGTCCACCTGCACTAACATGTTCTCAACAATACCCCTTGGGAACTCAACAGATCGGTCTGCCAGCTGGATACTCATTCGGGTGGGAAGCAACTCTCCCACGTTAAGTTTGGCAAACATAGAATAGGGCATGAGGTTAATGCTTGCACCGAGGTTGGCCAACACATTGCTAACATGAAGATAACCAATCAAGCACAGAATGGTAAAGCTGCCTGATTCTTTCATCTTTCTAGGAAGATTGTTTTGTACGGCGGCAGAACACTCTTCACTAAGAGTAACAGTCGAAAGCTCATCAAGTTTCTTCTTATTAGTGAGCAAATCTTTCAGAAACTTGGCATGTTTTGGCATGTTCTTGAAAGGTTCAATAAATGGAATGTTCACATGGAGCTTCTTAAGCATGTCGAGAAACCCA